>NC_063353.1:1907878-1933829 GCF_021869965.1 Rhincodon typus | reverse complement strand
CCCCTGATGCTGCCTGGCCTGCTGTGCTCCTCCAGCTCCACACTGTGCCATGTTTTTAGGTTCTCCTCAATGGGTTTGACAGTAGGAAGTGATCCAACTTTAGCAGGCAGCAGGAACCAGGGCTTTATTTCCCTGCTGTCAGCCGATTAAATTGCTGCTAGTGGGAATGCTGCCCCTATGAAAGATGGTGACCTGTCCCCCAGCAGCTCATCATTCTCAGCAGTGCCTCTGCTAGTGTTGGCCAGTGCTGGCATTGCACCTGGTGGATGAAACTGCATTGATAGCATACGTTCTTAAACTCATGTTATGGGGTTTCTGGAGCCTCATGCAGGGTTTGGTGAGGTAGCAAGAGAGCCGCTGAGGGCAGATACTGCTACTGTCACCTCTGAGGATCAAAGAATGCTCGCGAAACAACAGCTTACATAGTTACCCTGATGGACTCATGTGAAGCGGGCCCGTTTAAATGGTAAAATTCCAAGAGAGACAGGAGGTGGCTCTTAATTTAGCCACATGTGGGGCCAGTTGTTCTCCAGGTAGATAACAGGCACACTACCTGTCAGTGCTATTTTGACAACATTTCTGGCTGTTGTCCAGACGGTGATTTCTGCCCATAGGTTTTGATTTTTATTACTTCTGGTACAGATGGGAGGCAAAAGAGGAGACTATCAGTCAGTGTGTATTGTGTGAGAAGGATGATTAGCAACAGAAACAAACTGCAGTTTTACAGAATTTTAACCTTGTAATTTGCTGTACAGAAGTATTAGGAAGCAAATTTAAGACAGTGGTATATAAAGAGATGTGAAGATAGTTGACCAAAAGCTTGTCAAAATAAACAGGCCTTAAATTAAAGTTCAGGTTCTGGTTCAAATTAAATGCTGTGGTTGTAAACATAGTTTAGCCTTAGCAAGTGTTTGGGGTGGAAATGGTGTCTGTGGCTAATGTTACAATCTTGTAAAGATCAATATCAGTCATCAGATGAATTTCCCTGTGACTGCCAGGAAGAACTGCAAGATGAGATTTCATGTTTTGATTTTTTTACTGTAAGACACAAAGCAAAACCAACATAGACTAAACATTACTTAACAGGCAACTAATACACCAAACTAAAGGAAAGGTAATTTTATATTAATCCATTAATGCAATTCTAAAACATCTCACAACTCCTTTTGCTGTGCGTTGCACTTTTGGCTGATGTAGCAAAATATTAAATTAAGCACCAGGTTACTCCCTGATTTCCAGTAAATTCGGGTCAAATCTTCCATTGTCATTCGAAAATTGTTCTTCTCAGCCTGATTATTCTGGAAAGGACTTTCCACAGTGAGGGCCACCTCAGCGACTCCTTGTTCCCTAACTTTCCAAAAGTCTAATCTTGTCTATCTTTTTCACTTTGAATGGAAAACAAGACATTCTACTGGATTGCTAACATAACACATGCTATCCCTGTTCTGGACAGCAGGAATTGTTTTTGTCCTTTGTGTCTATCTCCAAAAAAGCAATTTGACATTTTTGTTTCCATTTCTGGGGATAGACTGGCCACTAATATCCATCACAAACCCACTGACTCCCACAGCTCCCTGGACTAATCATCCTCACACCCCACTTCCCGTAAAGACTCGATCAATTCTCTCAGTTCCTCTGCCTCCGTTGCCTATGTTCAGATGAGGCCAACTTCGACAAGGGAGCGTCCAAAATGTCCACCTTCTTCCTCAACCGAGGATTCCCCACCCCGTTGTCGACCTCAACCAGGTCCGACCCATCTCCTGCACTTCAGCCCTCACCCCTTCTCTTCCCTCCTGCAACAGCGATAGGGTTCCCCTTATCCTCACCTACCATCCCAGCAGCATCCACATCCAGAAGATCATCAGATGCCATTTCCACCACCTCCAGCAAGATGCCACCACCAGACACATATTCCCCTTCCCTCCCTTGTCTGCCTTCCGCAGGGACCGTTCCCTCCGGGACACCCTGGTCCACACTTCCTTCACCCCCAACACCTCCCCACAGCCCTACGGCACCTTACCCTGTAACTGGAGAAGGTGCAACACCTGCCCATTTACCTCCTCCCTCCCCAGTATCCAAGGGCCTAAACATACCTTCCAGGTGAAGCAACACTTCACCTGCGCTTCCCAGAATCTAGTCTACTGCATTCGCTGCTCACAATGTGGTCTCCTCTACACTGGGGAAACGAAGCGTAGACTTGGCGACCGCTTCACAGAACATCTACATTCTGCTTGCAAAAAAGACCCTGAACTACCTGTTGCCTGCCACTTCAATGCACCACCCTGCTCCCTGGCCAACATCTCTGTCTCCGGCTTGCTGCAGTGTTCCAGTGAAGCCCAACGCAAGCTGGAGGAACAACACCTCATTTTCCGCTTGGGGACCCTACAGCCCTCCAGACTCAATATTGAGTTCAATAATTTTAGGGCCTAAAGTCTCCCATGTCCCAGCCCGCCACTCCACGCACCAGGCCTTGTTACCACATAGCCTGCTATTACACACCCCCTGTTGTTAGTCACTAACAGTCCCCATTAACAACTATTCACCCTCCCAGCCTGATCGTTAAGAACTCCTTTGTCTGTCCAACTGTCTTTCTCTCTCTTTGGGCTCTTGTTTACTCCCTAACCCACCCACCTCCCTATTTTCTACATATAAACTGATGTTTTCCCAGCCACCATCAGTTCTGAGGGTCACCGGACCCGAAACGTTAACTCTGTTTTCTCCTTCACAGATGCTGCCAGACCTGCTGAGCTTTTCCAGCAACTTTGTTTCTGTTCCAAAAACAAAGTTTTTGTTTGTCCCTTTTCCATTTTTGAGGTGTGAAAAGTCACTTACTTTTCAGTAAATTGTCAGGTTGGGTTTCTTTCTCTGAGCCAATCAGGTCACAGGGACTTGTCTTTGGATAGAGATTCCATATGATCACTGTCTCCCTATCTAGTACATTCTGTTTCATCTTAAAAGAGGCATTTAAGAGTAACTGGATAAAGTCCCACATTCATAACACTGGAATTGGAATTAATGGTGAGGACTGAAATAAATAAGGAGAAGCTGTTTGCAGTGGCAGAAGGACTGTTAACTGGAAAGTACATCTTTAAGGTGGTGAGATGAGACAAAAATACATATGCAGTGAGTTTTTCTGTTCTGAAATGTACTACCATAAAGAATAGTGGAAGCAGATTCACTAATAACTTTCAAAAGGAAAACGGATAAATACTTGAAGGGTAACATTTGTATGGAAAGAACAGGGCACTGGGACTAAGTGGATAGAATCATAGAATCATACAGCACAAAGTTCTTCACCCATTAAGTCTACACTGCCAAAATTATACTACTGCCTACACCAGTTCCACTTACCCACACTAGGCCTGTAGCCTTGAATGTTGTAACACTTCAAGTGCTCATCCAAGTACTTTTTAAAGATTGTGAATTTTCCTGCCTCAACTACCCTCCCAGGCAGTGCATTCCAGTCCCCACCACCCTCTGGGTGAAAACATTTTTCCTCAAATCCCCTCTCAACCTCTTGCCTTTCACTTTCAATAAAGGTTGGCAGGCTTCCTTCCCAAAAGGACATTAGTGAACCAGATGAGACATTTTTACAACAACCAACAGTGGTTATATGGTTGCTCTTAGGTTAGCTTTCAATTCAAGATTCTTTTCATTAAATTCAAATAGTTTCTTCTGTCCTTTATAATACAATGATTCTTTGCAAACCCAACAAAGCTCTTTATGAATTTGAATTATGTTCAGAAAATCTAGAAATATAGTGAAAATAATCATGATATTACTGAATAGTTGTGAAAAGCAATCTGCTTTCTTGATTATTATGACCTCTGCATTTCTTACTTTAACCTGGGCCATCTGTGACTCCAGTCCCAGTTTCCTCTTAAATACTTTGTGAAGTGACCTAGCAAGTCATGTAGTTGTATCAACCTAATAGAAGCTTCTAATAGAAGGAACAGGCAATAAAGGTCAACCTTGCTAGAAATGCCAACATCCCAAGAATGAGAAATAAAATCACACATGCTTATGCAGTATTTCTTACTCTTTCTTTCACTTGATGTTTATAGGTGAAGATGGTGTGAGCGTGGAAGCTGCAGTGAGGTTTGCAAAGACTGCGTTTTGCTATGAGTACTTGGAAGTATTCGATATCATCATTGCACCACTTCTCAGTTTCTTAAGGGTAATGCTTGTACTGATAAACATGGTGAGCTGTAAACGGAATCACCTGTTTTTCTTTCAAGAGTGGATGTGGTATACATGGATTTAAGTAAGGCGTTTGATAAGGTTCCCCAAGGTAGGCTCATGCAGAAAGTAAGGAGGCATGGGATACGGGGAAATGTGGCAGATTGGATTCAGAATTGGCTGACCCTTAGAAGACAAAGGGTGGTAGTGGATGGTGCTCAGTTACGTGTAGTGTACCACAAGGATCTGTTCTGGGTCCTCTTCTATTTGTGATTTTTGTAAATGATTTGGATGAAGGAGTGGAAAGGTGGATTAGCAAGTTCGCGGACGATACGAAGGTGGGTCATGTTGTGGACAGTGCAGAGGGCTGTTCTAGGTTACAAAGGGACATTGATAGGATGCAGAGCTGGGCTGAGAAGTGGCAGATGGAGTTTAACCCTGAAAAGTGTGAGGTGATTCATTTTGGAAGGACAAACTTGAAGGCAGAATACAGGGTTAACGGAAAGATTCTTGGCAGTGTGGAGGAGCAGAGGGATCTTGGGATTCATGTTCACAGTTCCCTGAAAGCTGCCACCCAGGTGGATAGAGTTGTTAAGAAGGCGTATAGTGTGTTAGCTTTCATTAATAGAGGGATTGAGTTCAAGAGCCGTGAAGTTATGCTCCAGCTATACAAAAGCCTGGTTCAGCCATATCTGGAGTATTGTGTCCAGTTCTGGTCGCCTCATTACAGGAAAGATGTGGTGGCGTTGGAAAAGGTGCAGAGGAGATTTACCAGGATGTTGCCTGGAATGGAGGGAAGGTCTTAGGAGGAAAGGTTGAGAGAGCTAGGGCTTTTGTCTTTAGAACGACGAAGGATGAGTGGTGACTTGATAGAGGTGTACAAAATGATCAGAACAGATAGACAGCCAGAGACTTTTTCCTAGGGTGGAGGTAGCTATTACGAGGGGGCATAGTTTTAAAGTGAGTGGAGGTAGATATAGGGGAGACGTCAGAGGTAGGTTCTTTACTCAGAGAGTGTAGGGGCGTGGAATGCATTGCCGGAGAGGGTAGTGGTGTCGGCCTCATTAGGGGCATTTAAGCGGCTATTAGATAGGCATATGGATGATAGTATAAGGTAGATGTGGAGGTTAGATAGACCTTAGGATTAGGGTAAAAGTTTGGCTCAACATCGTGTGCCGAAGGGCCTGTACTGTGCTATACTGTTCTATGTTCTATGTTCTATTGTACTTTTTCTTCCATTTTTAGAAAAATGAAAATCTGGGCTGGAAGAATTATGAGCTTGATTTGGACCTACTGATTGCTATGGAACCATTTATTTCACCACGCAAACCCAAGCATGGACTTCCTGTTGGGGGAACCTGTTCAATAGGTGAGTCATCTTAGGAGCTTACAACAGAAAAATGCCTACACGTCTTTGGACAACAGAGATTTCAAATAGGCGGGCAAGGTAAATAGTTGGAGGAAGCAAGTGCAGTTGAAGACAGAAAGGAATGTGTTGCTACAGTTTGTTTGCATTTTGTTGATGAATGGCATTTGAGATTTCAAAAACTTGCTGCTGGTTCAAGTAAAGTAGTGTTATTGAATAGGATTTGAATGCTCAATAAACTTGTGGCAATCAGGTCATCATATCATATTTGTCGCATGACACAAAATTTACACAGTACAGTAAACCTTTTATTAACCGGTGGCTATGGGATGAGGAGTGTTCTGGTTGATATTCTGGTTGATCAAGAGGTCCGCATAATCCATGTAAAAACACACACTAAGTAATACAAACATAATGTAGAGAGTATGCACATCAGTGTTTTTCTTTATGTACAGCATAAACCACTTAAATAATAGTGCAACTTTGCCTTCATAAAATTTTATGTCAGAGAGCCTACTCACTCGCACCCTTAACTGACTACTTGGACATCACAGAGATCGCAATAATACAGTAAACTTCCAGTAAGCAAGCCTGCAATGTAGGCTTTCAAAGGGTGGTGTCAATCTGTTAACTGAGGTGTTCTGTTTTGATGGCGTACTCCAGTTTGTTTCAAGAAAACAAATTTCTACAAGAGTTAGTTGTATATTTTATCAGAATTAATATTTTAGGAAACTCAAGGTTTGAAATTATTCAGCACACGTCTATGTGACGGCTTTTGCACGGACTCTTTTTTTGCTTCCACTTTAGTGCCTGCCATTTCCTTACATACCATTTGGACTTCTGGTTGATTCTTGCCTCATTATCAACCCCTGCAATACCCTAATTTACTGCTGTGAAATTCCATTCCTTTCAATTGTTGGTTTTAACTGATGCAGGAAGGATAAGGCTGAATACATCTGGATATTGCTGCACTATTCCAGCTTGCCAAAACTGCACATTTCAGTCTTCACTGACAGCTGCACAACATCCTCCATCACTCACCTGTTTTCTGAGAACTGCCAACTACCGGCTAAACGAAGCAACTCCTGTGGCACTGGATTCCCCAAGAAAATTTCAAGAGCCATGGACCATATCCTTTTGAAGGCTGGCCCTGCTTTCAAGGCACTTCATAGAATAATCCCACAGATCTAAAAGTACAATCAATTAGAGACACCCAGAGGAATCAGCCACTGAGAAATTAATAAAGAATGCCGTTATTCTTGTTTCACTCAGCAAGTGGCCTTGTAACTGAACTGTATTTCAATAAACAAAAACAGAAATTGCTGGAAAGCTAAGCAGGTCTTTCCAAACCTTCCACGTCCTTCTGGTAATGTGGCGACCAAAACTGCACACAGTACTCCAAATGCGGCCTAACAAGGGTTTCATACAGCTGCAACATGGTTTGTGAACTCTTGTACTCTGTACCCCAGCCGATGAAGGCAAGCACGCCATATGTCTTCTTAATCACCTAAGCCACCTGTCTTGCCACTTCTAGGGAACTGCGGATTCCTAATCCAAGAGCAAAATGGCTGAATCAAACTCCACCACCTATGTGTTGGTCCAAAGCTAGAGACTTCCAGATCTCTCAATCCTGTCACCATCACCTCTTGCTGATTGCCACAGGGCTTGTGTTGTGTATGGGGAGAAGGATGGGCATTGAATTCCTTCAGATAGACACCTTATGCTGGACATCTTTCCATGTCAGAATGCTGTTGCACACCAGCAGGCCACAGAAAATAGACCCAATTACAGTGGCAAGGGAACCTCAATGACTGGGGATTTCCCCAGTGCTGCAGTCTCCATCCATCATTGCAGCCATTGCTATCACAAAAATACCTCCTGCCTGGATCGCTGTTTAGGACTTTTTTCGATTTGCGCCTTGCCTGGTTCCTCCCTTCTGACCTTACTGTCGTGGGCGACCCTGCAGGAGTTGAGAACTCCCAATGGCATCGTTCTTGATCACTGGAACACTCAGTTCTCCCCCAACACAGCATGGTGGCAATTCACAGCAAGGGTTTCTGGGAGTCGGTTAGTTCAGTTGGCTGGACAGCTGGTTTGCAATGCAGAATGATGCCAACAGCATGGTTTCAGTTCCCACACTGATTGAGGTTACCGACAACGTCTCTCTTTCTTAATCTCTCCTATTGGCTGAGGCTAGACCACCACCAGTCATGTCTCTCTGATGAATTATCAGACCTGTGGTCTGGTAGGTCTATGGTGTGGATTGCCACCTATCTGCAGTGGAGAGGCTCGCATGTTCCTTTGATCCTGAGATGGATGCTTTTAAGAGTTCTCAACTCCTGGCGGGCCATCCATGATAGTTTGGAAGCACATGGCTTTCATTTAGTCTTACCTCCTAACAGAACAAAATCCTTCTGAGAAGCCCACTATGAAGTTACCCCAGTGAAGGAACTGTCAGATCTCCTTCATAGTCACTATGCATGATCCGGAGAGGGAAACAATCTAATACCTCAATCAGGAAGGCAGACAAGATCATCAAAGTACTTGGTGAATAATTTCTGTTCCATTACCTGTGTCTCTGCAGAAACTCATGTTGACAACTGAAACCACAAGCATATAGCAGGGTCCTTTTTGTTGCTGTTTCAATGATATGAAATTCATCACTTCAGGAGAGCAAACGGACTGTTGCTGAACAATAGTTAATAGTAGATGAATCTGCTTCTTACAGGAGGAACACTTCAACCCACTGGGGCCACCATCTTATGTGATGATCTTGTGATACTCGCCGAAGCAGTGTTTGCATATACTTGTACTCCTCCAGAGGTATGTGTAAAGATTTTTACAACAAAAATTAGGACTTTGTTGCATCAATTATTCACTTTGCTGCAATATTTGAAATCTTAAAATGCTACTTTAGTTTTGCAACAGGGAACTAAAAAGAATTCAAATCTATAATCCAGAAAGTGATGGAATTAGTCAGCAGGTCTGGTAGCATCCCTGTAGAGAGATGCAGAGTTAAGGTGAAATTTAATAGTCATGCTGATGGACTTGTCCAGTAGAGCTGATGGCATCCTTGCAGGAACCATCTCCCAAAGCCCTGACTGGATTTAATCCCAATCAGGCAGTTTTCTGGCTTCAGGTGAGGTTTCCCAGGACTTGCAAAGGGCATTCCCCACTGGAATTTCTCCTGCAGGGCAGATGTTCCACCCCCAAGAAGTGCTGACTGGCCAGAGGCTGACAGTTCTCCAATATTGGCAATGCCAATGATAGTGGAGGCCACTGCTGGTACTGCAGAAGGTGCAAGTCAGAAGTTTGTCCCTGGAGCCTCTATAACACAAGTAAGGGGACGGGGGTTGGAGGGAGTAGGGAGTAGAATTGCAGAGGCCAATGAGGGATGCCTCAGGGAGAGGAGGACAGGAAAAGGTTTGTCAGTATATAGAGGTAATTCTTCTTGTGGGTCCCTTTCCACTAGCATGTCACTCTGATCAAACCTTGCCTCTCCAAGTGGAGATTCATTGTCTCCTTCAGAATTATCTCCATTAGTTTGTTTACCACTGATGTGAAACTCACTTGCCTGTAATTCCCTGGTTTATACTACCTTTCTTGAAAAATGGAACCTCCTCTCCTCTGGCACGTCAATGAGGAATATGTTTCAGAATGCCTGTAATTTCATCACTTTTCTCCCACAGCAGCTTGGTATACAACTCATCCAGACTAGCTAGGAATCTACCTTTAAGCCTGCCAAAGCCTGCATATGACATAGTACATAGCCCAGTACAGCACAGGAACAGGCCCCTTGACTCACCATGTCTGCTCTGATTATGATGCCATTCTAAACTAATTCCATCTGTCTGCACATGGTCCATATACTTCTATTCCCTATCTGTTCAAATGTCTGTCTGAATGTCTCTTAATTGTCATCGTATCTGCTTTTACCACCTTCCCTGGCAGCACATTCCAGGCACCTACCAACCTTTGTGTAAAAAAAAACTTTCCTCTTACCTTAAACCTATTTAGTATTTGACATTTCCACCCTGGGAAAAAGACTCCAACTATCCAGCCTATTCATACCTCTGATAATTTTATATACTTCTATCAGGATTCCCTTCACCCTCTGACAATCAAGTGATACAATCCAGCCTCCAATACCTCCTCACTCCCTATATCAATCTCCTGAAGAACGTCACTGTTGCTCATCCCAAATTCTGTACCTACATCCTCCTTCTCCTGAGTGAAGACAGAAGTGAAGTGCTCGTTTAACACCCTACCACTGTCCACTGATTCCGCGCACAGATTGCCTCTTGATCCCTGATGGGCTGTACTGTTTCCCTTGTTATCCTCTTCCTCTTAATATTCTTATAGAATATTTTCAAATTCCCCCTAAGTTTACCGACCAGAGTTTTCTCTTGATCCCTCTTTGGTCCCCTAATTGCTTTCTTAAGCTCCCCGCCTCACTTTCAAAACACCACTAGGGCCTCTGTTGATTTGCTCCCTTTGTACCTGCTAAATGTCTCTTTTTTACTTCTTATCCAGTCCTGAATATTCCTAGACATCAGGGCTCTCTGGGCTTGTTGTCCTTATATTTCACCTGAAAGGGAAAATGTTGCGCCTGTCCTCTCATTAATTCCTTTTTGAAAGCCTCCCATTGTTCTGTTATAGATTTTCCTGTAAATAGCTGTTCCCAGCCTACTTTGGCCAGATCCCACCTTATTTTAATTAAATCTGCCTTCCCACAATCCAAAGTCTTTAATTTCAGACTATCTTTTTCCTTTTCTATAACAAACGTAAATCATATTCTGTTGTGGTTGCTATCACTTAAATGCTCCTCTCCTGCTACCTCAACCACCAGCTTTGTTCCCCAGAATTAGGATGAGCAGTGCACTGTCGCACATTGGGTCTTCTACATGTTGGCATAGAAAGCTCTCCTGAACACATTGCAAAAAAGTCCACCTTGTCTAAACCCTTTACACTATGACTATCCCAATTAATGCTGGAGAACTTGAAATCCCCTGAAGTAATTACCCTATCGCAATATTATTAGTTTTAAATATCCCAGTGAATTGTCTACATATCTGCTCCTCTAATGCTGGCTAACTGTTTGGGGGCCTTAATATACTCCCAGCAATGTGTCTGCTCCCTTTTTATTTCTAAGTTCTACCTTTAAAGCCTCATTTGAAGACCCTTTCAAGGTATTGCCCCTCCCAACTGCAGTAACTGACTCCTTAATTAATAATGCAACACCATGTCCTCTTTTACACCCCACCCTGTTTCACCTAAAGATCCTATACCCTGGAATGTTGAGTTGCCAATCCTGCCCCTCCCTCAACCACATCTTTGTGATGGCAACACTAGTACAATTTGACACAGCCTTCAGAAGAGACTCAAGTTCCAAGACTTGGCACTGAAGCTGTTTGAACTGGTGGCATTTCCCACACACTAACCCACGCGACTAGAAGCATCTAGGAATTTACATAAGCTACCAATAGCACTACAGTCTAGCTTGGGCACTGTACCACATTCTGTTAAATTTAATAAACCTTTGTTTCAAACTACCGGAGACCCCATATGCAAAACGCTAAAAACACTATGAAAACAGTTTAAAGACAGTATGTATGTATAAAAAGTATAAACCACAGTAGAATGTTATAAAATAATAAATAATAGTAGAAAATTCAGAAAAGGTAGAAAAGAGAAATACTCACCTACCAAGCACTTGGCTGTGATGTCACACTGGCATGTTCACTTAATGTCACAGGACTGCTGTGGCTTATCTCCCAGCTCCTTTCTCCGTAGTGGAGCAAGAACCAATTCCTACAGGGCAAAAGCAAATGCAAACAAGCAAATAAACACCTCTTCCCCACTTACCTAACTCCTCACTGACCAAACTCCCGAGATTTGCACTCGATCTTCAACTGTGTTCATTTACAGAGTTGTTCATAAAACACTTAAAATTTACACGTAGCTGGTCTGTTTCTACAGAACTGGTTTAGTCCAGTTAGCTCATTAGCTATTGAGCTTACACAGTAGAGTATGTTGTCACCCTGCCTAAGCATAAGATTCAATTAACAAAAAAAGAAACTCACCACTTAAACACTACTTTCCAAATGCTTTTAATGATACAGTACATTAGAGTTAAATATAAAACTTTAGTTCAAAAGTCTAAAATTTACACTGTACCTCCCCACTGACCGAGTCCCAGAGACTTGCACTCAATCTATATCTGTAATCGTTTGCCCATCTTGTTGGATCTGTTGTGAAGCAGTGTATTTTCAGAAAGTTTATTGCATACCTCTGCAATAAGATTTTCAGACTACTGAACGAAGAGAACATGTGGTGGCCATTGTCACAGCCATGGATCTTTATGCCATTGGATCCTTTCATAATCAACTACATTGGGTAGCAGGGAATTCATCCGGTCTATGATGATCAATGTCTTCTCTGCCAAGGCAGAAAAAAAGCATGATCAACCACAACCAACTCTGTGTCCAGTTGATTCACAAACCTCTCCATTGCAGATCTTTTCTGGCAGTCACTTGATCTTACAGCAAAGCTGCAGAACCAGCTACCATGGACTGTTGTCACAGTCTGGCTGCAGTTTCATGGAAGGTGACTACACTCTCAAGGTAGTTGCTATGTGCACTCTCACTGTGGACTCAATGTGGAATCCTCTGGTCTCAATAATAGTGATGCAGCTACTTGATTTATTCTCATTTGGTTTGAATTTTTGTTGTCATATGTACCTAAGTACAGTGAAAAGTTTTGTTTTGCATACAGTACAGGGAAATCATAACATATAAGGACATAGAGATAATAGGGTGATTGAACAGAGTGAGGAATAAAAAGTTATAGCTGCCCATGAGATGTACAAAAGTAAGATCAACATTTGATTTGAAATTTGAGAGGTCCATTCAGCAGTCTATGGTCAGGCTTATATAAAGGTGAGGATATTTCATGAGGCATCAGGAAAAGTAGGCATACTCTCAATCATCTGTGTTGGCAGCAATTCTTCCACAGTTCTCCAGTAAGAAATATGAGCAGGGAATGTTTCAGGAGGTTGCCAAACAATGAGTTGTAAAACCCAGTTTAGTGAATGTTGATCCAATTTTTCCACATTAACCTTTCAGCAGTAAAGCATTGTCATAGAGCAGAAGACCCAATTAGAAATTCTTTGATGAAAGCTGATACCATGCCTGGGATTCAAAATGAATATTTTGCCTTGGGGTTTATCAAGACAGAAGAGTTTGCCAAAGGTGTGGTAAACCAAGAAATTGTTGGGCTACTGGAAGAGATAAATAAAAGGCAAAGGGGAGGTACTGGAGACCAGGGGTACTTAAATTGCATGAGTCACCCGCTCCAAATGAGATGCATGCTAGGTTACTGGGGAAAGTATTAGTAGAAATTGTGGAGATACCACACTCTTCCAATTCTCCTTAGATATGTGTGGTGGCGAAAACTATGTGATTGGGAATTTCACACTCTTGTTCAAAAAAAAAGATAAATCTGATAATTACTGACCATTCAGTATAACATAATTAGTTGTAAAACCTGTAGAAACCCGCATAAGAAAATCAACATCCACTTGGACAAATGCAGACAAATAAAGGAGATTAAGCACAGATTTTATCAAGTAAACTCGTGCTTGATTCGCTTGCTTGAGATGTTTTGATGAAACAAGAAGAAGGATAAGGGGAGTGCAGTTTATGTTATGTACATGAACTTTGATGAGGACCTGGGTAAATCAACATAGAGAAAATGCTGATGCTTAACCATGATCCATTGATTGCTGTGCCAGAGAGCTTCTTATAGCTCTCAAGGAGATTGGAGCAGTCTGGCTTGGCAGAGGGTTTTGTACAGAGCTTGATCTTTCCAAAGCCTTTGCTTCAATTCACTGTTGTGCTGCAGATTCAGAAGCAGTACAACTGTAACTGATATTGAGGCTGCACTTTTGTGCAGACAGATCGTCTCATCAAATCTCTTTTCTCCTTGTGTGGTTGCAGCAATACTCCCTGCAAATCCAGGAACTCGCACTCCAGAGTGCTTCCAGAAACTTAGCAAAAGTAGTTCACTTCTCCTCTAAATTGGTGCTTGACTTTTTAAGTAACTATATTACTTAGTTGCAAAAGTGCATGGCCCCTTTTGCAATTAAGTGCTTTGTTGAGAGATTTGCAAATTTTTTTAATGGATCTGTTTGGCCCATATTTGGTTATTCGTATTGTGTCAACTAATAGGGCTGCATGATATTAGACTAGTGTTGCTTCTAGTATTTGCAGGGAATGCCTTGTTAATCACCTCTGAAAGATGGTGTACCATGAAGACTGTGCTGGCAACAGTTGGTGGCATGGCATGCATCCTGAGAAAGCCACTTTACATTATTAGATAATTATGTCATTCAGGAGTCTCAAGCAAAATCATGACATATGATGGTGAGAGGAAACTTGAAATTCTGGATGAAAACTCAGCCTACTAAATAGCTCAATGTATTTCTAAAATACGAAGAGTTGTGTAAATATAGTGGCATAACATTTGAAATGTCAGAACACAGTGTAATTCTTGATGACGCATTCAGGTTAGCAGTGTGGTCTAACAGTGTTCCAGGTGCAGATTAAGATAGTCTGGCAATGTCTAGGAAAGAAAAGAGATTTCCCTTGGCAAAGACGAGTAGCAAAGGATTGGCTTGGCCTCATAGCATGAGGAATGAGTCCTGTAAATTGGGAGGTGTAAATTGGCTGTTCATTGTAAATTCAAAATAATCTGCCAAACCAATGAAAATACACAGTCATTAGAAAAAAACATTTTGTTAAAAGTAATCTTCTAAGATAAATCAGTTATGTTGAATCACAGAATCCAACCCATGGTGCTTAGTGTTCTGTTACCTGTATCAATCTCCTGCCATTTCCCCCACATTCCTGCACACCATTTTTATCCAAAGAACTCTTGAATGCCTCACTTGAACATGCCTGGACCACATTTCCAGGCAGTGCATTCCATATCCTAACTACTCACTGTGTGGAAAAAGTTCTTTCTCACATCACCCTTGCTTTATTTGCATGTTGCTTTATACCTAGTCCCTCTTATTCTTTCACCTTTTACGAGCTTCTCCCTATGTACACTATCCAGCCAGCTTATGATTTGAAAACTTCTGTCTACTGTCCTCTAAGCCTTCTTCTGTCCAGGAAAACAGTTCCAACTTCTTCAATCTATCCTCATAACTGAAATTTCCTGTTCCTAGGACCATTTTTGTAAATCACTTCTGACTCTCTCCAACACATTTGTATTTTCAATGCAATTGAAAATTTTTATTTTCATTTCCAGGGCCCCATTCCAGATGTTGATATGGCTGTGGATGCAGTTCTTTTTCTGTGGCAGAAGTGCAAGACAGTTCTGCAGAGAGGCAACTTTGGGGTTACTGGTTCGACAAAATACCTAAAGAAGCTGGATAACCTTGGGAAGGTACGAGCATTCGTTAACTTTCAGATTGAACGTATAGCTCATGACAAATGCAAGACATTGTGAATGCAGGAAATCTGTAATAAAAACAGAAAACGCTGGAAGCACTCAGTAGATTAGGTAGAATGTTAGATAAAGAAACAGGGTTTACATTCCATCAGAAATGGAATCTGTTTGAGATAAATTATTTAACTGTAAGTACAGTGGCATGGACAAGTGGAGTTGGCTGGGTTGGTGAGTGGAGGTCGGATTTGTGGATTGGGTGGATGAGGTGAGTGCTAGGTTATGGTGGTGGGTAGGGTATGGGAGGCAGAGATAATTAATGACAAAAGGAACAATGGTGCAAGTGAATGATAATGGCATAAGTCAAGTACTAAAGGAATGAACAAGTAGAAGGATCTGTCCCAAATTGCAGCAAACTATCAAAGAGGGAGTTGGGCTTGAGAATTCTGGCAAAGAGCAGAAGACTCCCATAGTGCTGGAGCAAGAAGAGTGTGTACGAATAGTGGAGCTCCACACCAAGCACAACCCTAGTCTTTCTCTTGATAAATATCTCCATTTCAAGGGGATATTTGAAATCATGTATTTTTCTCTCCACAGATGCTGCCAGATCTGCTGAGTTTCTTCAGCATTTTGTATTTTTAAATTTCTAATCAATGTTTCCAATAATTTTTTCTTCTTTGCGGTCCTCCAAGGTCCATGCGCAATAGGAACCTCCGGATCAGCACTCCGATCACCATGCATGACCCTGGAGCAGCCATGCAAATTATATTACCTGTGTTCATCTAAATTGTTTATTGTTGATGTCAGTAAGAAATGCAATAACAACTGTGCAAATAACTCCAAATGTATCACAGCACATATCACCATTGACCAGACAGAAAATACCTTTGTAGTTATATTTGACTCAGTAAAGCAATGTACTTAGCTTTGAGGAGGATATATTGCATTGATTTATTTATCTGCATGTTGTGTCACTCTGAGTACATTCAGAAAGAGTGGGCTGAATTAGAGAAGTGAGTTCAGAGGCGGGGGGATGTGAAATGGGTTTGTTGAGTGATGGGTAGGGGGGTGGTGTGGAAAGAGATCCAAATGCTTTTCCAACTCCAGAAAAATATGGGGCAGGGAAGTTTGCAGGTAACAAAGAGTTGTACACAGTTTGGTTTGTTCCTCCACTCTGAGACCAGGATAAAGGAAGCTCTATGATAGGGTGGAAGACAGGATCGAGAGGATAAAAGAAAGTATAGTCTTCCAGAATTAATGGAGATGGTGGAAGAACAGGTAAAAGAAATATGTACTGAAAACAGATGTGCTACTTTGTGAAAGTGGAACTCAGAGAAACATGCAAGGATCAAGAAACAAAATAGGGTCCAGAGTTTACAGTCTGAAATTATTGAACCCAGGGTTAGGTCTGGAAGACTGTAATACACAGGAAAGATGAGGTGCTGTTTCTCAAGCTTGTGTTGAACTTCACCAGAACAGTGCAGCATGCTGATGACAGAGTTCAGCGTGAAAGTGAGGTGGCAGGACACAGGAAGGTCAGGAGCATGTTTGTGGGCTGAATGGAGATGTTCTACCCAATTTGCATTTGGCCTCACCCAATGTGGAAGAGATGAGAGGTCATCGAGCTTTGTCTGTTTGTGTTTCCTCAAATACTCTCTGGCCTGCTGGGCATTTCTAGCATTTTCTGTTTTTATTTCAGATTTGCAGTATCTGTAGTATTCTGCTTTTCAGATAGTGAATGTTCTTGTCCTCTCTAGCTCTTTCTATTAGTTATTTTGCTGAGGATGTCTGTAACAATACTTTCCAACCTTTTGGACAAGTGTAATTACCTTTCTGTGGTTTTCTGTACTTTTTCATAAGGTTGACATCAATGCATTTATCTTGTTTCTTTCAGTGGATGCATATCCTGTCCATACTTCAAGAAGTGACTATTTGGTGCAACTTAGGAGATGTTGACCCTGTACTGATGGTAGATATTACACTGTACTCAGCAGGGTTGCTTGAAACCCTGGCTGACGCCAGTGTGAAATCCAAGAGAAAGCCAGGTATGATCTTTAATCATTGGTCACAAATAGATGATGGAAAGTTAGCTATTTTATTGTTGACAATGTGTGTTTACGTACAGTTGCAAATTTTATAGCAATACACATAATAGCAGTCAGAACAAAAAAGGAGGAATAAATACTTGCATTTATGTAGAGGCTTTCACAGTCAGGAGGTCACAAAACATTTTACAGCCAATCATTTTGAAATGTGGTCTGTATTATAGAAACAACCATCGTCGCTTTTTGCATAGCTGTATTCCACAGAGAACAAAATAATAACCAGACAATTTAACGCTGCTAGCTATTGGATAAATGTTGGCTAGGACACCTAGGAGAACTCTTCTAAAGGTACATGGTTTATGTCTTTTTTTGGTAAATGAACTGGATTTTGTGGTCAGCGGGAACAAAACAGAATTTTGCATTTGCCTTTCTGACAGCTTTACAAAAAGATAAGTAACCAAACAGCTTAAATCCACATTGAGACACGCAGGTTGCTAGTTCCTAATGCGTTGAAAACCTGCCTAGGTTACTTTGTTCAAAGTTTAAAAATGAAGATTGAAACAGAAAGCTTCCCTCCTGTTCTCACCCCCTCACACTCCTCTTGTTCTCTATGCCCTATCAATGCTGATCTATTCCTCTACACCCAGCACTTTAGCGTTTCATTACGTTTTACAAACCAATGCCCCCGCACCCAAACAATGGCCCGTAATGCCTCTGTGACAACCTGTGCTCCTGCATCCAACCAGTGACCCTATACATCCTGTCCCATTATATTCCCATTGCCTATGGCCTCTGTGACTCATCTTCCCCACCATCATCACGATGGCCCTTTACGCCCTATTCCACCTCCCTGTCAGCTTATAGCACCAGCCACCACCACCCCCTCCTCCGCCCCCGCACCCCCACCCCCCCAACCCCAATCTGTGCCCAACTGCCTTTTGGCTTTCCCTTTGTATGCCAACTCATGTAATATCTACAATGGGCATTACTCAGGAAACATCATGACAGAAAATATTGTTATCAGTCTATTGTCAATGTCCCCAATGAAAAAAAAGCACACTCTCATTGAAACAAAACAAACATCCAACATACTAAATTGCTTCAAAAATCCCTAGGAAAATAAACATTTCACTTAAGTGTTCAGTGACTTATATGAACTAACATTTCACTTAATACCTTATTTAAACAAATATCTGACTCAAGTACTTCATCTTTCATGTAAATAACATTTCCATTCTATATGTAGGTGAAGCTGTCCATCAATAGGCACACTGTTATGAAAAGGATGTCGGAGATAGCAAGAACTTCACATGCTGGAGTCAGAGTCAATACAGTGTGGAGCTGGAGGAACATAGCAGGTCAGGCAGCATCAGAGGAGCAGGAGAGTCAACGTTTTGTGTCGGGACCCTTCATCAGAACTAAGTAGGGGAAGGGAGCTGGGAAATAAATAGAGGGAGGGGGTGGGACTGGGGGAAGGTAGGTGGGATGGCAATAGATGGATGCAGCTGGGGAGTAGTAGGGATTGGTCAGTGGGATGGGTGGGGTGGATAGGTGGGAAGGAGATGGACAGGTAGTGTCAGGTCAAGCATGTGGGGATGAGAGGGAGGGTTGGACATGGGATGAGGAGATTTTGAAACTGGTGAATTCACCAAAAATGTTCAGGCCATCAGGTTGTAGGCTCCTGAGGTGGAATATGAGATGTTGCTCCTCCAGTTTGCGTGTGGCGTCATTGTGGCACTGGAAGAGGCCCAGGATAGACATATCACCAAGGGGGTGGGAGGGGTAGTTAAAATGGTGAGCGACCACAGGTGTTGTTGATTATAGCGTACAGAGCACAGGTGCTCTTTGAATCTGGTTTTGGTCTCACCGATGTAGAGGAGGTTTTCTCTGTGGATCCTTAGCTCCACACTCACAGCCATGCACTGGCATCTTCTGGCACTACAGTCAGCCCTACCCCAACTCAGAGCCTCTCTCTCCCAGGCCTGCAAGGGACCTCTACTGTTTTTCATTCTACGCAGGATCCACACTCTTAACCAACACTTTTTCTCCATCCTATTGGACATCAAGGGCCATAATTACACCAAACTTGCTCCTGCTTACCTCCAAACACAGACCTCCCCCACCACCCTGGACCCAACCCTATCCAGGACCTCTTTCTTAATTTGCCCAGTGCCATTAACCATGGGTCACCTTGGCCTCTCCTGCTGATGCTGCTGACTATGTTACTTCCGCCGCTGACGTTGACTATGTCACGGCTACTGCCACCGCTGCCGTCACTGCCGCTGCTGACATCGATAACATCACTTCCAGTGGCACCTACGTTACCAGCCCCATACCCACTCCCAAGACAGTCTCCAACCACACTCCCAGCTCCAGCTCTAAACCTAGCCCCAGCCCCAAGCCCTGTTGGGTATTCACCATACCCCCAGGCCTCCCCCTCAGCAAAGGACTCACCTTCGTTCCCCTGCGCCCACACATTAATGAATTCTGTATATGTCTGGATGTTGAAATCTTTCTCTGCTGCCTCTGCCTCCGCGCCTATTTCATTGACCGGGAGTATAACCCACCCTGTGCCGAACCCTTCTCCTGCCTCCAACAAACCCTATCCTACTGGACACCACTGCACAGCCTCGTATCCTACCCTCGACCTCTTCACCTCTAACTGCCGTCATGACATCGATTGCCTCAATCTGTCTACCCCTCTCACTCACTCTAAACTCTCTCCCACGGAACATGCAGCCGTCTGGTCCCTACACTTCGACCCCAGCCTCACCATCAAACCTGCAGATAAGTTGGGGGGAGCACAGTAGTGTATAGCAGAGGCCAGGCACCAACTCTCTGACACATCTTCTTACCGCTCCCTCGATTATGACCCCACCCCTGACTACCAAACCATCATCTCTCAGACCAATCATAACATCACCTCAGAAGACCTCCCACCCACAGCCTCCAATCTCATCATTCCCTAATCCCAAACTGCCCGGTTCTAGCTCCTTCCCAAAACCCACAAACCTGACTGCCCTGGTCAACCCATTGTCTCTGCCTGCAGCTGCCCCACTGAATTCATCTCCTTTTACCTTGACTCTGTCTTTTCCCCGCAGACCAGGAACTCCCCGTCTACTCCGCTCATGCCCTCCACTTCCTCCAAGACTTTCAATTCCCCAGCCCCCAACACCTCATCTTCACCATGGACATCCAGTCCCCGTACACATCTCCCCCACTCAGACGGCCTAAAAACCCTCTGCTTCCTCCTCTCCCGCAGGCCCAACCAGTCCCCCTCGGCCGACGCCTTCATCCGCTTAACGGAACTTGTCCTTACCCTCAACAACTTTTCCTTTTACTCCTCCCACTTCCTACAAACTAAACGGGTGGCTATGGGCTCCCGTATGGGTCCGAGCTATGCCTGCCTCTTCGTAGGATGCTTGGAACAGTCCCTCTTCTGCTGTTACACTGGCATCAGCCCTCACTTCTTCACCTGCTACATCGATGACTGTACTGGTACTGTCTCATGCTCCCATGAGGAGCTTGAACAGTTCATCAACTTTACCAACACCTTTCACCCCAACATCAAATTTATCCGGACCATCTCTGATACCACCCTCCCCTTCCTGGACCTCTCCATCTCCATATCCGGCAACCGACTGCTATAGCTGAGGAAGGGTCACTGGACCCGAAACGTTAATTCTGATTTTTTCTCCACAGATGCTGCTAGACCTGCTGAGCTTTTCCAGCAACCTCTGTTTTTGTTTCTGATTTACAGCATCTGCAGTTCTTTTGGTTTTTATTTAGTATTTAACTCACTGCCACATCTCTTCTAGGCATGCTCACCTTGAAGATGTTCTGCTCCTCTCTCCGATGAGATTTCCATTCCAATCTTTCTTCTTGCCCACTGATATTAATTTCACTGTCACTCCTGGTGTTTGACTGAGTATTTGCTAAAACTCATTTCCACAGCCATATCACATTCGTCAGTGACTGCCTCCAGTTCTGAGGAAGGGTCACTGGACCCGAAACGGTAACTCTGATATTTTCTCCATAGTTGTTGCCAGACCTGCTGAGCTTTTCCAGCAACTTCTGTTTTTGACTCCTATAGCTACCTTGACTACACCTCCTCTCACCCATCCTCCTGCAAGAATGTGATCCCTTACACCCAATTCCTCTGCCTCCACCGCATCTGCTCCCAAGATCACACATCCCAAATGTCCTCCTATTTCAAGGACTGGAACTTCCGCACTCCGGTGATCGAAAATGCCCTCAACCGCATCTCTTGCATTTCCCGCACTTCTGCCCTGAAACCCGCTCCCCCCAACAAAAATAAAGACAGAGTCCCCCTGGTTCTCACCACACACTTCATCAACACCCGCATCCAGTGCGTCATTCTCCGCCACTTCCACCACCTACAATCCGACCCCACTACCGAAGAGATATTTCCCTCCCCACCCCTATCTGTCTTTTGTAGTGACCGCTCACTCTGGGTCACTCTGTGACCCCCTTGTCTCTCCGCACTCCCCACTAACCCCACCACACTCAGCACCAGTCCCAGAAACTGCAGGAGGTGCTACACCTGCCCCTACACCTCCCCTCTCACCTCATCCAAGTCCCAAGACAAACTTTCTGTCTCCAACAGGGGTTCAACTGTACACCCTCCAACCTGGTCTACTGTTCCCGTTGCTCCCAATGTGGCTTCCTTTATATTGGTGAGACTCAGTGACCGATTCACAGAGCATCTGCGCTCTGTACGCTATAATCAACCACACCTTCCAGTTGCTGACTATTTTAACTCCCCCTCCCACTCCCTGGGTGACATGTCCATCCTGGGCCTTCTCCAGTGCCACAATGACACCGCCGCAAACTGGAGGAGCAACACCTCATATTCCGCTTTGGGAGCCTACAGTCCGATAGCCTGAACATAGAATTCACCCGTTTCAAAATCTCCCCATCTCCAACCTCATCCCATGTCCAACGCTCCCTCTCATCCCCACCTCCTTGAGCTGACACAATTTGTCCATCTTCTTCCCCACCTATCCGCCTCACCCTTTCCATGGACCAATCCACACTACCCCTACCTGCATCCACCCACCTTTCCCCAGCCCCACCCCTCTGTCCTCTATTTATTTCCCAGTTCCCTTCCCCCTCCCCAGTCCTGATGAAGGGTCCAGACCCAAAACGTCAAATGTCTTGCTCCTCTGATGCTGCCTGGCCTGCTGTATTCCTCCAGCTCCACACTGTATTGATTGTGAAAAGGATATTTTGGGAAATCAGTCATGCAGCACAAATCCTGTAATGGTTTTCTAGGATCAGACACTGAAATATCTCACTTTTTTAAATCCACTTTTGTGTTGAACAGTTTATTGACAATTTGCATGTTCCCATAATTTGATATGTTTTTTTATGCCTTTCAACCCTGATGCCAACAATGGAAAACCCTGAATAAGCTTTTCTGCTGCCTCCAAATATCATCCTCATTGGCTCAACATCTGTTTTTCTTGTGTCTTTGAAATGCCTCATGACAGGCTTCTACTTTGAAGACACCATAGGAATGCCATTGCACCATTTCCTCACTCCTACGCAAATGAAAAAAGAAAAATTTTGAAGATTTTCTTCTTTCACAGACATTGTCCTGACCATCCTTTCAACGGTTCTGGTGATTCATTATGTTGAGCGTTAGGACTTAGGATTGACTATAAATTTAAAAAGATTATGTTAATGGGTAATCAGAGTTATGCATGATACAGAATAGATATCATGGTTGGCATCTTGTGGAAGTGACAGGCTCATAGAAACATAGAATCATAGAATCATACACTACAGAAGAGGCTGTTTGGCACATCTCTACTGCCAAAGCTACGCTTGAGTGACACTAGATCTACACTTGTCCCACCTTCTAGCATTAGGTCAATAACCTTGAATATTATAATATTTCAAGTGTTCATCCAAGTACTTTTTAAAAGTTGTGAGGTTACCTGCCTGAACTGTCCTCCTAGGTAGTGCGTTTCAGACCCCCGCCACTCTCTGGGTGAAATATCTTTTTCTCAAATCCCCTCTAGACCTCCTGAAAGTGCCTTTCACTTTATAATTTTCCCTCTTGTGATTGACCCTTCGACTTAGGGAACAGTTACTTTCAAATCACCCTGTCCACGCTCCCTCATAATCCAATACGTTTCTATTCTGTACATCCTCAACCTTCTCTGCTGCAAATAAAACCCTCTCTTCTTAGCTAAACTATTCCATCCCAGGAAATACCTTGGTGAATCTCCTCTGCACCCCCTCTACTGTAATCCTATTCTTTCTATAGGACCAGAAGTGCACATAGTACTGCAGCTGTGGTCTATGGAGGTGCTCTCTCATTAGAGAGAGATGACTGGTGGCAGTTTCACCGGAGGGTTATCACGCCTCAGGTAGGTACAAGGTTGAGAAGGTGAAACTTTCATAATTAACTCAGCCAGCATGGCAGGCTCTTTTCAAGAGGGCCCACTGCATCTCATGCCACTCAGGCATTTAACAAGCCAACAGCAGGCCATTACCCTGGTATCAGGGATTCAAGGCACTGAAGCCCTACCCATTTATAGCTGCCAGCTCATCAAAACGTCATCGTCTGTTCTGATTGATTGAATTATTGTTGTCACAAGTGGGGTTCAGGTACGTAATTCTTTGAAGTTTGCATCACATTGTTGCGAGGTTGGGTAGAGTACTTGTGGATTGGGAGGCAGGAAGTTAGAATTTGGTCTTTGTAAAATGTTAGGGGGGAAAGCATTGCATGGTCCCTTTAAAAGATCATGTGCTTTTTATGCTTAGAGATTTAAAATGGATGTCTGTGAGCAGCAGTTTGAAAGTTTGCAAGTAAGAGAAAACACCTGAATTGAAACATTTGCATCAAAATGCCATACAGTTAGCAGGCCAAGCAACAGTTTACCAAGACAACAAGTTTTGAATTTATCCAATTGATTTGAACCAGGCACTTAGATACCAAACACCTATTAAATTTAAATCTGATGGTTTTGACAATATAGGACCAATAAGAAATATTGATATGTCATCAAGAGTATAAAAAGAAGAGGGCAGTTGGACAAAGCCCCAGAGTTAACTGTCATCCTCCAGAGCTAGCAGCCCTCCACTCTCAAGGGAGAATCACTGGCTTTCACAGCCTCCTGTATGTCTGAGAGAAAGGACCATCTAAATACCAACAGCACAACTTGTTAATATTCCTGACAGAAGAATCAACAGAGAAGGCACAGAACATTCTGGAAGACGTCACATGGCTGTAATTTCAATAGACTAAATTTGTTTTTTATTTATAAATGTGACTTGTATTTATTGGAACAGCATGCTATTAGAATCTTGCTTTATTTGAGAATAGTTAGTAGATAGAAGTGATTTAGTCGGTCTGTTAATAGTTTAGCTAATTTGTTCACTGTTGGAGTTAGATAAATAAATTGTTACTTGTTGATTTTAAAGTGAATGCCAGGGATTTATTTTATTTAATCACTAGAAGTTGCTGAAAGGCAGGTTACACCAATTTTCACGCTCCTTTTATAGTTATAGGGAGAGGTGCTCCCCTTTGGGTGTTTTGGTTTTAGTTTTAAGAGGCGGGGTCAACATAGAGACAAGGTGGTTGAAAAGGTGTTTAGCATGCTGACTTTATTGCTTAGTCCTTTGAGCATAGGAATTGGGAAATCATGTTGCGGTTGTACAGGACATTGGTGAGTCTTCTTTTGGAATACTGTGTCCAGTTCTGGAAGGATATTATTAAACTGGAGTGGATTCAGAAGAGATTTACCAGGGTGTTCCCGGATATGGAAGGTTTGAGTTATAAAGAAAAGCTGGATAGGCTGAAACTTTTTTCACTGGAGCGTGGGAGGTTGAGAGGTGACCTTATTGGCAGTTTATAAAATAATGAGGGGTATAGATAGGGTTAATGGTAGTTGTCTATTCCCGAGGAGGGGGGATTTGAAGACTAGGGGGCACAATTTTAAGGTGAGAGGGGAGACATTAAAAAAGACACAAGAAGCAAATGTTTTACACTGAGGGTGGTTTGCGTATGGAGTGAACTTCCTGAGGAAGTAGTGGATATGGGTATAATTACAATGTTTAAAAGACATTTGGATGAGTACATGAATAGAAAAGATTTGGAGGGATATGGGCCAGGAGCAGGCAGGTGGGACTAGTTAAGTTTGGGATTATGTGCGACGTGGACTGGTTGGATTGAAGGGTCTGTTTCCATGCTACGTGACTCTATGTACCATGATACAGTGAAAAATGTTGTTTTGTGCGCTGTACAGGCAGATCATACCATACAAAGTGCATCAGGGCAGCAGAACAGATTGCAGAATACAGTGTTACAGCTGCAGAGAAGGTGCAGAGGGAGAGATTGAAATAAACATTTGAGTGGCCCGTTCAAAAGTCTGATAACAGCAATTCTTGAATCTGTTCATACATGTGTTCAAACTTCTACATCTTCTACATGACGGAAGAAGGTGGAAGAGAATATAACCAGGGTGGGAGGGATCTTTGATTATGTTAGTTGCTTTCCCAAGGCAGGAGAAGAATAGATGGAAGGCAGGTTTGCAGGTTGGACTGGGCTATGTTCATGACTCTGTAGTTTCTTGTCGTCTTAGGAAGAGAAGTTGCCATACCACACTGTGATGCATCCAGATATGATGCGTTCTATGGTGTATCTATAAAAATTGGTAAGAATCGTTGTGGACATGCGGAATTTCCTTAGCGTCTGGAGGAAGTAGAAATGTTGTTGTGCACTCTTGACTGTTGTGTTGATGTGGGTGGACCAGGACAGATTGTTGTTAATCATAAATAATAGGAACTGCCGATTCTGGAGTCTGAGATAACAAGGTGTGGAGCTGGAGGAACACAGCAGGCCAGGCAGCATCAGAGGAGCAGGAAAGCTGACCCTTCA
>NC_063353.1:1878191-1907478 GCF_021869965.1 Rhincodon typus | reverse complement strand
GTGTTAATCATCACTCCCAGGAACTTCTATGCCTGGGAGTACCACTGGGGACATGGTGGCTGCTGCTGGTACGACACCCACCCAAGGACTTGGAACCTAGGAACAGGTGAATGACAGTAGGAAGGAAGTGGATGAATGGAATTGTGGCCCCCAGGGGTCAGAAGGTCAACAACAATGGCAGTGAAATGAGATTCATTGCCCTTCCCTCTTCCAGTGCCAGGTCCCTTGGGTGGGATGGGGTCCTTGAGTGGCTATTAATGATCCACCTAAGATACTCTATTGGTGCTAGGCCAAAAGGTGTTCTATTTCCTACCATGATGTTAATCAGGGTGAAGGCTGGAAGGGTGGCAGGGTCCCCTCCTCCCACCCTTCCCTGATTAAATGTCCCCTTGTCATCAGACTTGCCATGTTGAATGGTACTAGATTCCACCCAGCATATACAATTCCTGGATTGCTTCTCTGAAATTAACTAACTAGGTTTAGGACATGGTTTCCTCCAAATTAATCCTTGTCCTGAGTTTTCTCTTATGCTTTTTAGAAATTGCATATTATTCAAAAAAACAAATAGCTGAAAAGTTGTAATATCCAATTTTAATTAATTTTAAAGTTCAAATCAAAAGTTTTTTCTCTTGTGCAACACTTTTCATTCAAATTGAATTTTTTTTGGATTCTAAGTTTGGCATTATTCAAAATATCAGATATTTCTTTCAGCAAGTGAGTATCTCTACAGCTATTATGTTATAATGCGTAGTTATCAATTTCAATATTTGCTTTTGTAGGGGATATTGCTACACGGGAGACTCAAAGTGACACAGCTACCTCTTCACAAACTCCAGCAATATCAATGCAAACAGAACATTGTACTCCAACTAAAGTGTTAGTGGTGAGTTATTTTATAAAGTTGTAAACAGAATAATATGAAAGAAGTAAGAATGATAAAGTGCCTCTCACCAATCCAGACTACCTCCATTTTGGTGTAATGTCAGTTCTCTGTCCTTTCATTTATTCTTTATAAGGAACAGAGCTTTTAGTTCCTAAAAGATTATATGAATGCATTTCCCATTCATTGGGTGTGTATTGGTGTTTGCGATCTGCCTAACTTATGTAGTGAACAGTAAAACCAAAAAGGTGAGTAACCTTAATTTATGTACAACAGGAAATGTTTTAGCAATTGTCTGACCTGATTGTTGTACAGTTAAATGCAAGATCTTATTATTAAGATAACTATAGAGTCAAACAAAATTGCTTGAAATCCCAATTTTGGCTTAAATCAGCAAAGCTCATCAAATGGGTAAGTATTGAGTAAAATATAATTATTACCTGAAATAAGAAGAAAGAGACCCAGCCTGTCATTCCTGATATGTATATCTACATATCTAGCAACATTCTTCATAAATGCTCTCTTTACATCTTCACTGCCTCTACATCTTTTTATAATATGGTGACCAAAATTGTATACAGCAAAATGTGATCTAACCAAGATTCAATACAGTTGTATTATGACTTCTACGCCTTTTAGTTTTCTAAAAGTAAAAGCCTGGTGCTTGGTTTGCTTTTACATTGTCTTGATGTATTTCTGGTTCAAGATCCCTTTGTTCCTTTATCCCACCTAGGCTTATATTTTCCAAGTGGTAAGTGATCTCCCTATCCTTCCTATCATAATAGACTGAATTGTCTGAATTGAACATTGTTGCCAATTACTTGTCCATTTTGAAAGATTATGCATTAATCTGTATCAAAAGCTGATTTTCCATCAATGCTGTCATTTTTGAATGGGACACTCCAGCATACACCATCTGTTTACCCGACTGAACATGCAATAAATGATATGAAGGTTCCCTGTTTGTACTGCTATAAATGGATCATGAACTGTCTATTGGTTACTTGTAGAAATACCTCTTCAGCCTGCTGCTGCAAATCTACTTGTTTTTGAAGCTTTCCTGTAATTGTCTTGGGTTTTCACAGTTTCCAGGGAGTGGACTTGCTACTGCTGATGTGTTTTTTGTTGCTTCCAAATACATCTGGACATGGCAGGCCACCCTCTTGGAATTAAGCATAACCGAGAGAAAGAAGAGAGGCTTTGCAAACTGCTAGAAGAGGGAGTAGAAGGGGAAAAGATTCTTACAAGACATCATATCCACAGAGTATTTTTTTGGAAGCAATTTTTATACCTAAAGTTCAGCAAAGACCAATACAAGACTCACCTTTGCTTCCTTAAAGAGATTGTAATTGAAATCTTCTACACTTTGCAGCCATAACTTCAACCTTAATCAATTCATAGGTAATATATATCACCTACGATATATGATAGTATTATATCTGCTTCTGGCTTTCAAGGTGACTGTATCTCTAAACTCCAGGCGGCTATTGCACACCTTAGAAACCATCTTGCATTTTGCTGTACGCAGCTGTGTGGCAGCAAACAATGATGTTCTTTGTACAAAGAGAGACAGCCTCATTATATTTCATCCTACAACCAGGCAAATTAGTAGGTGTTTTCAGCATAAGAGTTTGCTTAGGTTCAAAGTTCCACATGGCACATGGTACTATTGACTGTACAGACATTGCTTTATGTTGTAGGTCATGTGTATTGTCATTGCCCTGACTGGGAGGAATTTCACTCTCAATAGCCTCCCGAAAACCCTTCGAGCTTCTAAAATATACAGTATCAGTTGTTGATGTCCAGTGGCTGTGAGTGAAGATGTTGCTTCATCATCTCTGTCTTCTTCTTTTGTTTACTTTATTGTTCAGGCAGGTTCCATTTCTTGTATATATGAAATGTGAAAAGATGAAGAGTTGGGTTGTGTTGAGGGGAGAGGAGAAAGGAAGAAGTTCGTGCATATACCCTTAGGGTTCTCAGTCAGAAGAGATCGACTGATGAGGGAGGAGTGGTGTGAGTGAAGAAGTGGGCATGTGAATACCTCATTATCAATCACTTCACCGCTAGTAGTGTGCACAGACCGCAAAGGTTTTAAATTGGTTAATAAAAGTAAAGTAATCAATTGAATAAAAGCCTGAAGTAATCAAATTAGGAGAAGGATAGAAATGGCATGGTGTGCTGTAAGTGCAGCATGTAGGAGTTTGTGAAGAGCATTTTGGTCCTGGTGAACATATACATAGTGAGTGTTCCCATCTTAGGAAGTTGGGTCCAAATTAATAAGCAGAAGTGAAAGCATAATAATCAATAAAGTCATGCAGGTCAGAGAGTTAAGTATGTGATTGAAAAAATGGTTTCAATGCATAGGGTACCAACATGAAGATTAGGGAATGAGGGAGCTGTACTTTTAGAATAGGTTCTTCTTTAACCAGGATGGGATTAGGATTCTGGTCAATTGAATAACTAGGGCTGTGGATAGCGCTTTAAACTAAAAGGTTGTTGGGAAGGGGTCAGAAAGGGCCAATTTTGAAATCTGAAGATGAAAGTAATTAATACCAATAGCAAACAGTAAATAATAGTCAAGTGCAGCAATTTGGGTTGTGTTTAACAGTAATAGTGCATCAATGAATATTGTGAAAAGAAAGGTTTGTGGCAAAGAAGTAAAATAAAACTTTTCAGAACACTTCACATTTTGTAAGAAGTGGCAGAATGGTAAAAATGGGGTCATGGCGGTCTTTAATAATAAAAATGACTTGAGTACGTAGTGAGAAAGGATGTTCTCTGAGTAGACCAGTAGGAAGAATTGGTATGGTAGAGAATAAAGCTAAATATTATGAGTGGGACCAATTTACAGGCCATCCACAGCTGTACAGTGAGGCTGTACCAAGGGATAATGCAATAATTGTGGGGATCTTTAATCTTCACAGGGATTGGACATATCAAATTAGCAAAGTAGTAATTAGGACAAGTTTGTAGAATGCACTCACTATATTTTCCAGGTCAATACATCATGAAAGCAAATAGGATTGAGGTTCTTTTTTATATCTTGCACTGTGTAATGAAGTCATAGAAAGTAATCTCACAGTGAAAAGTCCAATGGAATAGAATATTTAGAATAATTTCACACGGAGTCTGAAAGTAATGTGGGGCAGTCCAAAGAAGAATGTTACACTTTAATAAAGTCAATATTGATCGTGGGTAATTAGTGGGTAAGAGGTAGCATAACTGGTAGTGGACTTGTTGGCTGTAATCTTCCAAAATTGTCCAAGGGAAGGTAGTGTGTAGTGATAATGTCACTGGACTAGCAATCCAGAACCATAGCCAATGCTCTGGGGACTTGGGTTCATATGTCCATTGCAGGTGGAGTAAGTCAAATTCAATGAAAATCAGAATAAAGAACTGGCCTAATGGTGACCATGTAACCATTGCCAATTCTTGTAAAAAAAAATCCCATCTGGTTCACTAATTTCCTTTAGGGAAAGAAATCTGCTGCCCTTACCTGGTCTGGCCTACATGTGACTTCAAATTTGTAGCAGTTGAGGATGGGCAGCACACACTGTCCTGGCCAGCAATGCTCACATCCTGTGAATGAAGGGACAAAAAGAGTCCTTTAACAATCCAAGCAGATTGGAAGTTAACAAATGTAGCACTGGTGTTATAAGAAATAGGTAGTTGTTTTTGACTGCTGTGGACATGATGCCTGAAAGGCCTTGTTCTGTGCAGTAGTTCTCTATGACTCTATGAATCAGGAGAATAGAGAAACAGAAAAGAAAGGAAACAGAGAAAGACAGAACAGTTAGTTTGGCATTAGTCAAGGGAAAATGCTGCAGTCAAGGAGGATACAATGATTAAGCAGAGTAAACTGATGTCCCATAAAAAGTTATAATATAAGATAAAGATGAACAGGATTGGGTGTAACATATTGGGTTGAGAATTGGGCTGTCATAATACAGGTTGAGAATTGATTAACAGACAGAAAGCAGAGGGTTAAGTAGGACATGTTCAAGTTGGAACTAATGGGATGCTGCAAGTATCAGTTGCAGATACTAGGACTCATAGCCTTAGATTAAGGGATTGATCATTGAAGACTGAGAAATTTATTTGTTTAGAGGGTTGTAAATCTTTGGAATTTTCTTCCCCTATGAACAATGAGTGTTATTTCTGATGTGATTTTCTTCCTTTTTTTGTTACGGTCCACAATTATGTTCCATCTTCTCATGCAAGAAGGAAGGAAATGTGTCAGTGAGTTCCATGTGTCGAGTTTGGCTGATATAGCTGTCATAGTTGAATAGCTGTAGATATGTGCAAGCTGTGAGTGGTGGGTGTAAGGCTTGCAACAGAGCTGAATGCTCAAGGATGAAAAATGCATATAACTTAAGAAAGTTCTGGTCTCCATTTAGGAAATATGAGATTGTATTAGAGATGGTACAATAGAGATTTACAAATTTGTTGACCAGACCAGAGAATTTTGCAAAAAGGAAAGATTAGATAAAGTTGGCTCAGAGATAGTAGGAACTGCCGATGCTGGAGAATCTGATGCTGCTTGGCCTGCTGTGTTCATCCAGCTCTACACCTTGTTATCTTAGATAAAGTTGGGCTTTTTTCTTTTTGGAATATAAGAGACTGAGAGAAGATTTAATTGATATGTAAAATTATGTGGGTGTCCAGAGAGTATGAATAGGAAGACCCTATTCTCCTGGGTTGAGGGATCCATAACCAGGATTAAGAAGTACTTGAATGTACACTTACTATAGACTTGGATTCTGAAGAAAGGTCAATGGACCCGAAATTTTAACTCTGCTTTCTCTCCACAGGTATTTCCAGACATGCTGAGCCTTTCCAGCAATTTCTGTCTATGTTAAAGCATCTGAATGTCATTGTTGAGTTCTGATTGTTAGAGATTGTTGGTAGATGAGTGCTGCAGGTGTCATGAATTAAACAGTGGATGAAACTATTGCTGAAGCTGGTCGGAAAGAGCATCTGAATAAGGTGTGACTCACCTTGACAATTCATGTGAGGTCATTAAACTTTTTCCTTCACTGCATCCTTGTTCAATAAGTGATACTCCTGGAATTGACTTCTACTACTTCTTGCCACTACCTCCAGAGGTAGGGATATTGGGTATCTCTTCTGAATTACACTGCTTCCTCTCAGGCCACTAGTTCATTATCTGAAAGCCTTGGTCTATGCTGTCTTGCATGTTTAGCCACTCTTTTGATAGTGTAGATTCAGCATTCAAAGGATTTCCATGATTTCCAGTCTCCACAATGCATTTGGATAAGATATGGGCTGTGCATGAATAACATCCATGATACCAATCCTCATGCTGAGAAGTGCAGTCGATTGACAAAGTGGGGAGTGCTGGTTGCATACAACAAACATCTAAAAGAACAGAGAACTAGATTTGCTAGAGTTCGTCAGATTTGCTAGACTTTGTTAAATAAGACAGAGGTTTTCTGATCATTTTTATTTCATTTTTGAACTTAAACATCCAGAAAAACCTGCAGCTGATTTCAAAATTTCGTTATGTTTTATAAATTCTGGAAATATAACACGTAAAAATTAGAATTTATTAATGTTTTCTCTTTATATGGAATCATAAAGCTTTAACTGGTATATACTATATTGTTACTTTTTCAGAAACACCCAGCTGAACAACTTGATCTTGCATGTAAAATGCTTGAGAAAGCTTTGGATAGCATTTGCACAGCTCGCTCAGCAACTATTCCAACAAAAAAATCCTTGATTGATAATAGCCGTATAAAGGTAAATAAACTACCAGATGATTTGAATGATGAGTGCTTTTGGCTGTTACACAAGATGGGATGAGTACATTAATAAGGGAGGATCTCAGATTGGAAGAATGTGTGGAATCTGTTTGGGTGGAGCTAAGAAACAGGAAGGAGCAGCAGACATGGTTGGAGTTATTTATAGGCCACAAAACTGTATGGTAGTTTGGGCATGGTGCTAATCAGGAGACAAGAAAGTGAAGTTTGTAGCATATGCAATGCAGTAATCATGGATGACTTCAATCTGCATGTAGTCTGGGTAAACCAACTGAGCACTAAAGATGTGGAGGACAAGTTTCTGGTGTGTCTCAGGGATGGTTTTCTCGAACAGCTTGTTGAAAGTTGACTAGAGGATAGGCTAATGTAATGATCTATTGTAATGGATCTAATGTAATGAAAATGGCCTTATTAATAATATTGTTGTAAAAGAGCCTTTCAGAATGAGTGGTGAATCTTTGGAATTCTCTATCCCAGAGGGATGTGGTAGCTCAGTCTTTGATTAATTTTTGAATATCAATGGCATGAAAAGTCATGGGAATGATGTAGGTAAAAGGCCTGGAAGTTTCTGATCAGCCATGATCATATAAAATGAGCAGACTAGCTAAGAAAATGGTGTCTGTTCAAAAAGGTTACTGAATGAGGTTGTAGACTTGCTCGTCGAGGCATTGTGTTTGATTGCAGACGTTTCATCACCTTGCTAGGTAACATCATCAGTGCGCCTCCAGTGAAGCATTGGTGTTCTTTCCTGCTTGTTGTTTATATGTCATGGTTTGCTGGGGTGGTTAGCATCACTTCTGCTTCTGTTTTTCAGTGGTTTGTATATCGGGTCCAGTTCAATGTGTTTGTTGATGGAGTTTTGGTTGAAATGCCAGGCCTCCAGGAAGTCCCTGACATATCTCTGTTTGGCTAGTGCTATTATGGAGCAGTTCTGAGGAAGGGTCACCGGACCCCAAACACTAACTCTGATTTTTTCTTCACAGTTGCTGCACAGGGCTTTTCCAGCAACTTCTGCCTTTGTTCCTGATTTACAGCATCCGCAGTTCTTTTGGTTTTTATTTGGTATTTAACTCACTGCCACATCTCTTCTAGGCATGCCAACCTTGAAGACGTTCTGCTCCTCTCTCTGACGAGATTTCTGTTCCAATCTTTCATCTTGTCCACTGACATTAATTTCACTGTCACTCCTGGTGTTTGACCAAGTATTTGCTAAAACACGTTTACACGGCCAAATCACATTCCTCAGTAAGAACCTAAAGAACTGCGGATGGTGTGTCGGTAGGTTTCTTCCAGTCTTGTGCATTTGGTAATCATGAAGGTATCATCTACATAGTGGACCCACAGTTTGGCTTGGATAGTAGGGAGGGCTCTTTGTTCTAACCTTTGCATTACTGCTTTTACAATCAGTCCCAATGTTGAGGATCCCATTGGTGTTCTGTTGGTTTGTTTGAATATATGGCTGTTGAAGGTGAAATGGGTTGTGAGGCACAGATCCAGCAGTTTCAAGGTGCTGTCTTTGCTGATGCTGTTGGTGTCTTGATGTTGTTACTTCTATGGACTACCTTAGCTGCGCAAGCCAGGGGTCCCCCTCAGACCCATTGTCTCACTACCTGCCTGCCTTTCTGATTCATCCAGCAGTGTGGTAATTGTCTCTTTGGCTAGGTTGATGTTTATAGATTTAAATAGTGCTGTTACATCTAAGGATACCATTATCTTTCCTCTTCTATTCTGGTGTCCTTGATGACGTTGAGAAATTCTTGGGAGGAGTAGATGGAGTGGGCAGTGTTGTCTACTTAGTATGTCAGTTTCTGTTGTAGTTCTTTGGCTAGTCTATATGTTGGCGTGCCTGGTAGTGAGAACATCAATGGGATCCCCAATATTAGGACTGATTGCAGAAGTGGTAATGCAAAGGTTAGAACGGACAGCGCTACTCACTATCCAAACCAGACTCTGGGTCTGCTGTGTAGATGACACCTTCGTGATTATCAAATGCACAAGATTAGAAGAAACTCACTAATACATAAACAACATCCTCACTGGAATAAAATTCACAAAAGAAGAAGAGAACAATAACTGACTACCCTGCCGAGACATAATGGTGGAATGTAAGAACAATAGGGAACTCCAGACTAGCGTATACAGAAAGACAACACATACGGACCAGATAGTTAATTACACCAGCAACCACCCCAACACCTATAAATGGAGCTGCATCAGGACATTATTCAAACAAGCCGCAATACACGGCAGCAACCCAGAATTGTGCAAAGCAGAGCAGGAGCACTTATACGGAGTTTTTAAAGGGAATGGATACCCATAAAGCACAATCCTCCGTTACCTCCGCGACAGACACAACAAGAAAACACAACTAGTCACCCTACCGTACATCAGAGACATATCAGAGATGACCATCAGACTACTCAGACCCTTACGTATCAGGGTAGCCCACAAACCAACAACCACCATGCGGCAGCTACTGACAAACATGAAGGATCCCATACCCACAACCAATAAAACTAATATAATATATAAAATACCATGCAAGGCCTGTGAGAAACATTACATTGGCCAAACTGGAAGAAAACTGACAATAAGGATACATGAACACCAACAAGCCGCCAAGAGACATGACCAATTGTCACTGGTCTCAATACACATGGGCAAAGAAGGACATGAATTCGACTGGGACAACATAGCCATAACAGCACGAGCCAAACAGAGATGTCAGAGAATTCTTGGAGGCCTGGCATTTCAACCGGAACTCCATCAACAAATACACTGAACTTGACCTGATATACAAACCATTGAGAATCAAAACTGGAAGTGATGCCAACCACTCAGCAAACCGAGGCATATAAATAACAAACGGAACAGAACACCAAAACTTCACCGGAGGCGCACTGACGATGTTACCTAGCAAGGTGACAAAACATCTGCAATCAAACATACTGACTCCGTGAGCAAGTCTACAACCTCATCCACAAACCGAGCTACAAATTTTCTCAAAATCTTTAAGGTTACTGAAAACTGTAGTGATTGGAATGAGGTCAGCCAGGTGGAACTCATAGAATAGGAGTTCCCTGACTGGGGCTTTTAACCTGGTCCAGTCAGGGAGTCCTGGTTGACAGATATAAGTGGGAGTGTCAGAGTTTCTGGTCACTCTAGGAGCTGGCACTGTGCTAGCTAGACCAGTGTCAAGTACTAGGCACGTGTAAATAAGGGGTGACTTGGTGACGGGATACTCGCCTTCTTTGAAGTATTTGAAATACCATCTTAAATCTACCTTCTCAAAATATTTGAGATACCGTCAATGCACATGAATTCAGGATGAATTTTAAGAGATGACTTTAATTCCCTGTGCCTGATGGAAACAGGACGACATACAGCTAAAACAGTCTCACTGATTTATCTATGCTGTTCCTTCTTTCTTTTCATTGGTTGCAATTTAAACAACTTCACAGCTGCTGGAAGTCATTGAGCTCCTTATTGAAAGATATTGATGTAGATCTGATGACAACATGGGGTACAACTGCAATTTTAATCAAAAACCTGTGCAGCAAAGCTGTTGTAAACTCTCTGTCAGGCCAAAATGATAATCAGCAGATCCAAGATCAAAACAGGCGAGAATGATAAGTTAGTCATATTCTTTTAGTTTGCTCTTGGGCCAGGAAGAGCAAAAGTGCTCATTGCAGTCCACAAGGAGACCATCTCTGTCATGGAATCCACCTCTTCTCCACTGAGTGCAAGTCCACCCTAGTTTCTCAGTCAGGGATCATTATACTGGAACCTAGTGTCCAGCCAATTTCCCTTACGCCTTGACCCCTGGAATTTGGGATCCTCATGCTTGAATCCCAAAAAGCTAGCATCCAAGTTTAGCAGATCATGGGGATGTCAAATGGAGTATTGGATTTCGTCTACTGTTGTCACTGATGCTGTTGAGTTTTAATCAAATTCCAAAGTTAAGTATTCTGCCAAAGCAATACGCTTTCAAACTGGCCTTCATGTTACTTACCCTGCTCTGCCTCTCAATTTCAGCATAAAGGTGTTCAGAGATTTGATAAAATGAGTCCCTGATCCTTTGCGTCTGGAAATTGAGTATTTCTCCAAAAAGATACAAAAATCAACCTCAACGCAATTCTTTGTTAATTTGTATTGGGTGCTGAATTTGTTTTGTCTTTGTTGCAGGTAGAGGTGAACAGTTTTCATTCAAATATCCAACCAGATGAACAGGAAGAAGAAGATATTCCACAAGACGATTCTTATAAAACAACACCTCTCCAAAGTTTTATCGTGGATTTACATCTGGAACTTATTCAGGTTTATTACAGAGTGGCATTTAAATTTCTCAAAATGAGTAACGGTTAGTTATTAAACCTCTTACAATATATAAACCTTTAAGAATTTAATAGTACAATGATCCCAGGTGATGGTAATACTAGACAAGATGAGACTTAGAATGAAACCTGTCTTGATAGATCATAAGCTTAACTTTTGCAGTTGGGTACTGAGTTGGTCAGTCACTGAAACATTCACATGAGTCTACAGATGTTCTTTAACAACAGAACATAAGTTCATTGCACAGAAGAAAGTCAAAGTGTAGTAATTGTAATAAAATCAGCCAGCTGGACTTCATTGAATATGAGTTCCTTGATTAGGGCTGTTAATCTGGTCCAATCAGGAAGCCCTGGCTGACAGATAAAAATAGGAGTGTCAGAGTTCTGACAATCAGTGTGCTGACTCTGATGAGGCTGTGCCCAAGGCAAGGGCTTTCGATGTGTACATAAAGAGTCACTTGGTGATGGGATATGGGCCTCTGTGGAGTTATTTCAGTGACAATGAGAGTAAAGCATGTTCATGAAGAAATTCGCTTGCAACAGTCATCTTTGAGTTGGGGTAAGCATTTCTTGCAGCCACTGTTTGGAAAGCTTGACTTGTTCACCCCTGCTGTCGAAGACTGGGTCCAGTATGTGGAAAGAATGTTTTTCTGGACAAACAACATTGGGGCAGATGGAAAGCTTGTGGACTCATAGCTTTTTCTGTTATGAGGAGCCTAATTTGCCCTGAAGCACTAGATACTAAAACCTTTCAAGTGTTGATGGATTTGGTTAAAGACTATTATGACCCTAAGCCACCTCTAATTCTGAGATGCTATCTTTTTTACTCAGCAATTAGTGTACAGGGGAATCGGTATCGGGATTTTTTGACTGGGTCAAGCCGACAGGCAGAGGCATGTGACTTTGGTTTGTCCCCTAATCAAATGCTTAGAGACCAGTTTTTTTTTTATATATTCATTCCAGTGATGAGGGTGTCACTGGCTAGACCAGCATTTATTGCCCAGCCCTACTTACCCAGAGGGTAATTACACATTGCTGTGGTTATGGAGTCATATGTAGGCCAGACCAGGTAAGGATGGCAGTTTCAAAGAACAAAGAAAATTACAGCACAGGAACAGGCCCTTTGGCCCTCCAAGCCTGCACCGATCCACATGGGTTTTTCCTGACAATTGACAATGGCTTCATGGTGATCATTAGACTCTTCATTACAGATTTACATAATTGAAATTTGACCAACTGCTGTGGCAGGATTTGAACCCAGATTCTCAGAACATTACCTGGGTATCTGGATTAACAATCCAGCAGTAATACCACTAGGCCATCACCTCCCCTGGGATGTGGGATTAATGATGTAATTATGCAAAAGGGCCTACAGGTTGCAGCCCTACTGGGCTTCATACAAGGCAATACAACTGGCTTTATGATTGGAAAACATGGCATGTGGAGCATATGAGTTGCTGAGTATTCTGATGGAAGTGAACACTGTCATCAGTCTGACTGAGTTTGGGGAGAACCACTTAATGCAAGCAATTGCATATCCTCACTCAGGACATAGCCTGGTCGGAGGCACTCCAGGTAGGCCCACAGCAAACTCCAAGCCAAGCTTCAGCGAAACAGTTAAAAGTTTCTTCAGGATCGTGCCAGCAAACCATTGAAATTGTTGTGGGTATATGGATTCAAGACAGCAAAAGTGTCCTACTGGACCTAAATTGAGTAAGAGAACTCATAGGCTGGTATCCAGGAGAATGCATACCCTGGAAAGTCTGCCTACATCTGGGTTGGAGCAGTTAAATTGTTCAGCAACATCCAAATCAAAACCAATTAAATAAATGCCTGGTTAAATGGTCATCTGGTTCTAATGGGGTCAATACCAACGCAGCCGTATCAGTGATTGCACAACCAGTTTTTAACAAAATTCACATTGGACTCCAACCATTAAGTTTGTGCAAGACCTTGGCTAGGCAGAGAACCTACACCAGGGAACCTTTACAGATTAAGGGTACACCTCTAGTTCTGATCTTCTATGAGAAGTAGATGGTCCAGTTACCATTGACGGTAGGTTTGGGCCAAGCTTATTGGGGCGAAATTGGTTGAGAGAGATTCACTTAGATTAGCTCAATATTTTTCGATTTGAAAATGGCTGTCTGACTGAAGCCCGAATTAAATATCCGAACGTGTTTTTTTTCTCTTGGGAAGCTGTAGGGACTATCAAAGAGGCCAGGGCGACTTTGCACGTTAACCAGGAAGCAATTCCATGATTCTGCAATGCCCGCCCAGTGCAATTTTGCATTACAGGCAAAAGGAGAGGCAGAAATCAGAAGGCTGGAAACTGAAGGAATCATCAAACCAGTCCAGTTTGCAGAACGGGCAGCATCAGGAGTACTGATTGTGAAGACTGATGGGTCGGTTCTCTTTTGTGTGGATTTTAAACAAATGATAAACCACTTTTTTGCAGCTGGATAAATACCCAATCACTTGAGGAGGATTTATCCCAGAGCTGGCAGGGGGGCTATCCTTCACAAAGCTGGACATGAGTCATGCGTACTTGCACTTGCAGTGAGACTGCCATTTGAGGTATCTCAGCCTGTGCAGTTTTTCAGTTGATGATGGAGAACATTTCACAAGGTCTAGCCCAGGTCTCCATTGATCTAGATGATGTGCTAATAACAGGGAACCAATAAGGAGCACTTAAAGAACTTGGATACCGTCCTTAGACGGGTGTATGCCTTAGAAAGGAAAATGTGTGTTCCAGACATCCCAAAGTAACCTATTTGGGCTACAGTCAACAAGACTGGGTTACACGACTTTGAAGATAAAGTGGGGGCAATCAAATGTGCCCTGGCTCCCACGTCTGTTCTGGAGCTTAGGTCTTCCCTTGGACTGGTGCATTATCATGGAAAGTTCATAATCTGGTCTACCTCCTGGTACCGTGCATCAACTCCTTAAAGAAAGGATCAGCCTTGGAAATGGTTGTGTAGCCAAGCCACAACTTTCAGTGAAGTGAAGAAGCAGCTATCATCCTGTAAGGTGTTGGCACAGTATGATCCCAAGCGAGATCTGGTATTGACATGCGATGCTTCGCTGTATGGCATTTGGGTAGTATTAGCTCACAGGTGGTCCAATGGAGAGGAACACCCAATAGTGTATGCATCCAGGATTTTGGCTAATGCATAGCATAAATATGCCCAAATAGAGAAGGAAGGTTTGGCAGTCATATTTGAAGTCAGGAAGTTCTAACAATCCCATGGTAGGCTGCTGGAGAAAGTGAAGTCGCATGAGGTCCAGGGTGTACTAGCTAGATGGATATAGAACTGGCTGGGCAACAGGAGACAGAGAGTTGTAGTGGAAGGGAGTTTCTCAAAATGGAGAACTGTGACCAGTGGTATTCCACAGGGATCCGTGTTGGGATCACTGTTGTTTGTGATATACATAAATGATCTGGAGGAAGGTATAGATGGTCTGATTAGCAAGTTTGCAGATGACACTAAGATTGGTGGAGTAGCAGATAGTGAAGGGGACTGTTGGAGAATGCAGCAGAATATAGATAGATTGGAGAGTTGGGTGCAGAAATGGCAGATGGAGTTCAATCCAGGCAAATGCGAGGTGATGCATTTTGGAAGATCCAATTCAAGAACCGAACTATACAGTAAATGGAAAAGCCCTGGGGAAAATTGATGCACAGAGAGATCTGGGTGTTCAGGTCCACTGTACCCTGAAGGTGGCAACGCAGGTGGATAGAGTGGTCAAGAAGGCATACGGCATGCTTTCATTCATCGGACGGGGTATTGAGTACAAGAGTTGGCAGGTCATGTTACAGTTGTATAGGACTTTGGTTCGACCACATTTGGAATACTGTGTACAGTTCTGGTCGCCACATTACCAAAAGGATGTGGATGCTTTGGAGAGGGTGCAGAGGAGGTTCACCAGGATGTTGCCTGGTATGGAGGGTGCTAGCTATGAAGAGCGGTTGAGTAGATTAAGATTATTTACATTAGAAAGATGGAGGTTGAGGGGGGACCTGATTGAGGTCTACAAAATCATGAGAGGTATAGTCAGGGTGGAGAGCAAGAAGCTTTTTCCCAGAGTGGGGGACTCAATTACTAGGGGTCCCGATTTCAAGGTGAGAGGGGAAAAGTTTAAGGGAGATATGCGTGGAAAGTTCTTTACGCAGAGGGTGGTGGGTGCCTGGAACACGTTGCCAGCGGAGGTTGTAGAGGTGGGCACGATAGCATCATTTAAGATGTACCTAGACAGATACATGAATGGGCAGGGAGCAGAGGGATACAGATCCTTGGAAAATAGGTGACAGGTTTAGATAGAGGATCTGGATTGGTGCAGGCTTGGAGGGCCAAAGGGCCTGTTCCTGTGGTGTAATTTTCTTTGTTCTTAATACCTTTATGGATGTAAATTTGTAATAATAATGGACCACAAACTCCTGCTAGGTCTACTTAAAGAGGACAAGGCAGTGCCACCCAAAGCTTCAGGCAAAATTCAGTGGTGGGCTCAATACTTAAGTGCATATAATTGAGTTGGAACTCCAGAGGCCAAGTAGCAAATGCGGATGAATTGATCCACCTCCCACTGGCTGATCCACCTCTGGTAGCACTGCCAGTTGAAGAGTCTGTAATGGTTTTAAAGTTTCTGGACACACTTTCCGTAACAGCTGACAATATCAGACTTTGGACGCAGAAAGATCCAGTCCTAGCAAAAGTGAAACAGCTGGTCGTAATGGTGGAAACCAATGGGGCATTACAACTACAAATGAAACCTTTTTGGACCCAGAGAGACCAGATCACAGCAGAGGATGGCATAATTTTATGGGAAGCAAGTGTGATTGTCCCAAGTAAAGGTCGCTGCCAGATACTGACTGAACTCCACCAGCGTCATCCAGGGGTTTCTAAAATGAAGATGTTGGCAAGAAATTATTTCTGGTGGCCAGGATTGGATGTAGATGTAACTGCGTTGGTGGGGGAGTGCCCAGAGTGCCAACAAGGACAAAAATTAATGCCAGCAGCTCCCCCACATTCATGGGAAGAGCCGGATAAACCCTGGACTCAGTTACATGTCAACTACGCAGGTCCTTTCATGGGCTTGATGTTCTTAGTCATTGTGGACAGCCACTCAAAGTGGCTGGACGTACATAGTTCATTCATGAAACACAGGAATGATGAAAAACTGCATGCATCTTTCGCAATACATGGACTCCCGGAAACGTTGGTCACAGATAACAGGCCATCATTTACTAGCAGGGAATTTGAGCATTTCCTAAAGTTGAATGATATTCGACATATAAGGACAGCTCCATACCATCCATCATCCAGTGGTCTGGCAGAAAGAGCAGTCTAGACTTTGAAGTCAGACTGAAAGAAACAGTGTACTGCTTCTGCAATACAAAACTGTCCTGGTTCCTAATTGATTAATGGATCATCCCTCATGCAACTACAGGGATAGCTGCAGCAGAGATGTTAATGGGGAGAAATGTGATCTTCCAGAACCTGTGGGGGGAGGAGGGTGAAATGGCATCAGAAACGCCAGTGCCAGACATGATAAGCGAGAGAGACCGTTTACTTCAGTGGACAAAGTTGTTTTTTTTTTCTTGTGTAGAAACAATAGGTATGGCCCTGCATGAGGAAGAGGCATGATCAACATGAGGTCAGGTCCTGTGACATACGAAGTTCAGGATGGTCTTGAAAAATCACATGGACCATATGAAACCTGCAAACACAGAAATGGTGTGGGAGTAAAATGTGCCTGGCTCCTCGACAAGCTTTCCAACTTATCCAGAAACCGTGGATTCTCCCTCTCCGTCAACCATTGAAGATGCTTTGGAATCTGATATGGACATGGCGAATATCACCACCTCAATGCCTTTGTTGCCTGAAGAACAGAGTGAATCCGAGTGCAAGAGACGAGCTACTGTGTATTGCATGTCACCCGTATCTGAGGCAGAGTTGAAAGAACCTGACCTGATGCTAAAACATGTCAGGAGGAGCTACAATAAAAAAGCCCGCCAATGTCATTGGACTCCGAATGGGAGGGATGGAGTGATTGTAACAAGGTCAGCTAGGTGGACCTCATAGTACAGAAGTTTTTGGAAAAGCTCAGCAGGTCCAGCAACATCTGTAGAAAAATCAGATTTAACGTTTCAGGTCTGGTGACCCTTCCTCAGAACCTGAAACATTAACTCTGATTTCTCTTCACAGATGCAGCCAGACCTGCTGAGCTTTTTCAGCAACTCCTGTTTTTGTTTCTGATTTCCTGCATCCGCAGTTCTTTCAGTTTTTATGGACCTCATAGAACATGAGTTCCCTGATTGGGGCTGTTAATTTGGTCCAATCAGGGAGCCCTGGCTGACTGATGAGAACCGGAGTGTCAGACAATCTGTTCAGTCTGAGAGCTGGCTCTGAGGGAGCTGGATCAGTGTCAAAGACTCTCCACGTGCAAATAAAGGGTGACTTTGTGACAGGGTTCTGGCCTCTGTGGTTATTTCAAAGATCGTGTTTTACATATCTAGAAAAGAAGGAGCAGTGAGAGAAAGAAAAAAAAAATTAGGTAAATTTGGCTGAAGTACACACACAACCATTATGGAATGTTAAAGTATGGGAGTCCTAAATCACTGGGATAAAAGAGTAAATAAATCAATATCAGTGACAAAGAAATCACAGAAATTTAATAACATACCTCTGATGCCCTCATTTTTTCCTTTTACTTTTTCCTCACCAAAGAGCTACTGAATTCTGAAAACGCAACCAGCCACGAAACCATTGGGACTGATGCAAGCTATGGCTTTACCATTTTAAAAGGTAAGTTGAAACAGAATAGGATGCAGAAATCATCAAACAATTTGTGTTGCAGTGTAATGATTTAAAATGTGAGGGGGAAAAAAATAGATGGGATTTACAGATTCATGGAATGATTACAGCATGGAAGCAGGACATTCAGCTCAGTGTACCCATGCCAACTTTCTACAAAAGCAACCCAGCTGGTCCCACTCCCCTGCTCTTATCCTGTTGCCCTGAAATTTCTTCCCATCAGGTTCTTATCCAATTCTGCTTTGGAATCTCCAAATGTTGACTGTAACCCACTGCCATATTGGTATATTCTAGATTCTGACCAAAATTAGTTATTTTTGCCAATCATTTGAAAATCTGGTTCTTGACCCTCTACTGATGGGAACCATTTCTTCCCACTTGCAGTCTGTCTAATCTCTCATTATTTGGAATGCTTATATCTTATCTTCACTAACCCTTCTCTCAAGAGACCAACATTTGCTTCTCCAAGCTATATAAGTAACTGATGTTGCTCATTTCTGGAACCATTTGCTTAAATCTTTTCCACTCTGTCTTAAGCATTTACATTCTTTTTAAACTGCAGTGCCCAGAATAGGACGCAGTATTCTAGTTAAAGCCAAACCTCAATTTTATAACTAAGACAAATCATTTGATGTAGGAGCTAGAATACAAAGTGTTTAGAAAAGATAGGGAAGGCAAAAAAGGGAGGTAGGGTGGCAATACTTATTAAGAGACATGTGGTGTTGCAAAGAGGGATTGTCCCTGAGCAGATGAGTAAAGTCATTACATGAACAAAAACAGAAGTTGCTGGAAAAACTCAGCAGGTCTGGCAGCATCTGTGAAGAGAAATCAGTTAACGTTTTGGGTCTGGTGACCCTTCCTCAGAACTGATGATAGCTAGGAAAATGTCGGTTTATATGCAGAAGATAGGGTGGGGAAGTGGAAAGGAGTAAATGATAAGTTAGGATAGAGTCCAAAGAAAGAGAAGAATAGTTGGACAGATAAAGGAGTGGATAACAATCTGGCTAGGAGAGTGAATAGCTGTTAATGGAGGCTGTCAATAGCTAACACTGGCAGGCTGTGATAACAAGGCCTGGTGTGTGGGGTAGGGGACTAGGACACGGAGTTCAGACCCTAAAATTATTGAACTCAATATTGAGTCCAGAGCGCTGCAGTGTCCCCAGGCAGACCCATGACCTTTCCCCTGCAACCTCCAAACGGGTAACGCCTACCCATTTACTTCCTCCCTCTCCACTATCCAAGGTGCCAAACATACCTTCCAGGTGAAGCAGCACTTCCCACAATCTAGTCTACTGCATTTGCTGCTCACAATGTGGTCTTCTTTACACTGGGGAAACAAAGCATAGATTGGGTGACCGCTTTGCAGAACATCTACATTCTGCCCGCAAAAAAGACCCTGAGCTTCCAGTTGCCTGCCACTTTAACACACCAACGTGTTCCAACATCTCTGTCTCTGACTTGCAGCGAAGCTCGGTGCAAGCTTGAAGAACAACACCTCATTTTCTGCTTGGGGATCCTGCAGTCCTCTGGACTCAACATCGAGTTCAATAATTTTAGGGTTTGAACTCTCCCATGAGCTAGCCCGCTACCCCACATACCAGGCCTTGTTATCACATAGCCTGCCATTACACACTACCTATTGTTAGCTACTAATTGTCTCCATTAACAGTTATTCACTCTCCTAGCCAGATCGTTATCCACTCCTTTGTCTGTCCAACAGTTCTTCTCTTTCTTTGGGCTCTATCCCGACCTATCGTTTACTCCTTACTGCCTCCCCCACCCTGTCTTCTGCAAATAAACCAACATTTTCCTCACCACCGTCCGTTCTGAGGAAGGGTCACTAGACCTGAAATGTTAGCTCTGACTTTTCTTCACAATGCTGCCAGATCTGCTGAGGGTTTTCCAGCAGCTTCTGTTTTTGTTCCTGATTTACAGTGTCTGCAGTTCTCTTGGTTTTTATTGAGAAAATCCATTTGGTTGGAGTTGAGAATCAAAAAGGTTGTGATCACATTAATGGAGGTACATTATAAGCCTTGAACTAATGCGAGAGAGCGATAGAGACAAAGTGATAGAGGAGCAAATCTGCAGGGAAGTAACAAAGATTTGCAAGCACTCTGGAATGTTGACACTGGGTTCTGAAATTAACCAATTATTGATTAGGACATGCTTAGAGTAAAATGTGAGGGGAAGAATGTTCTTGGATGTGTTCAGCAGAACATAATGATTAGCATGCTATTAGTCAAGCGCAAAGGGAGGCATTGCTGGAATTGGTGCTGGTGAAAGAGTTAAACCAAGTAGTTAAGAGTGATCATTATAAAATAAGGTTTGAACCAGTTTTCAAGAGAGCAAGGAACAGTCAAAGGTAGAACATTATTTTGGAATAACAAGGTGTAGAGCTGGATGAACACAGCAGGCCAAGCAGTATCAGAGGAGCAGGAAGATGGCCAATTTCAATGGGATAAGAGCAGGGCTCTTAGTGTGACGAAGAAAGCAGAACATATAACAAAGCAACAAAAAGAGGCTGTATGATGCATGCTAATTGAATTTATCAAGCAAAAACCAAAACAGATAAGTTAAAGGGGTAGGTGAAGACAAAAAGAAGAGAGAAAAAGGGAGAATATGAGAACAGAGTGGCAGTTACCATATAATGAAACACAAAAAATCTTTTAATAGTGTTTACATTGCAGATAGGTAGATATGAGGTATTGTGGATCCTGGGTTTGTTCTTCGAGCAGAAGAGATTGCTGAAGATGCGCAGATTTATTGCAGGGAACACGGGTTTAACATTTTTGTGCAAGTAATGCAGAGGGATGTGGAGAAAACCTTTTCACCTAGCAATTTGAAATAACTTGGAACATGTGCCCAGGAAAGTGGCAGTAGCAGACATGATCAATGATTTCAACAAGTAAATTAGAGGATACTTGAACAAGCATGCTCAAGGTGTACAGCAAGGTATAGGCTGATTGGATTACTTAATGGAGAGCTGACATAAGTCTGATAGAGCTGACTGCCCTCCTTTTGTGCTGAAAGTGATTTTTTTTTCACTTATGTTGCTTCATCTTGTATAAATATCCAAATGATAATTCTATCATACTAGGTTTATTTATCTATTTTGCTGGAATGTGCAGAAAATATGCAAGATATGATTCAGGATACTTCTGAAATTTGTAAAAATGGATTACTAACTGGTTTGTAAGGATTTTAGTTTTTGTGTGGTACCTTTTTCGTTTATCGTCCAATCTGATTTCATCCAATCAGAGGCAGACATCATCAAGAAAGTCAAAAAGAACAACATGTTGAAGGCTATGTTTCTAATTCAAAAAGTGATGTATCTGTTCAGCAAGGAACAGGACCAGTCCTCCAAATATCAACTTCTTGAGGTAATCAAAGCTAATACTGTACCCACAAAGTATTCAACATTTGTCAGTTTTTTTGTTGACATTGTTGAAACGTACTAAGAAAATTTTAATGTAATTTTCAGATGTTACCACAAATGCATGCCATTGTTATAGGATCCTGTTATTAAAACTAGGGTCATTGTTTCAACCTTGTTGTCAATGAATAACAATGATCCAAAAGTTGTTTTAGCTGAACATCCATTATCAATTGTGTATAAACTAGCTGACAAATCTGCAAAACAGCAGTGGTTACACTTCAAACAAATAGCTCATTGTCTGTGGAACACTTTGTGACACATGAGGATGTGAAATATGGGATATGAATGAAATTAATTTTTCATATGACTGTTAAATTTCAGACTGGATGCTGATGTAAAATCATAGTTTTTTTTTAGTAAGCAAGCACAAAATATATAAAACTTTTTACAGAATGTGGGAGTGTTTTCGTCTGGATACTTGTCATCAGAGAGCCTCTGGTGGGGTCTTTGCTGAAATGTCGATTTGTTTTGCACTTAGTGCAACTATCTTCTGCAATAGTTATTTTAGTCAACCTGTTGACATGCTATGACACACCTCTGGGGTGGTGGGGAATGGGGGCGTTCTTGAGCCTTCTGGCTATTCTTTCTTATAGGATTTTCTGTTTGAACTGGTTTTAATACTTACAAGCTTTTACTTGCAGAAAGAAACAATGCACTTCACAAGTATGCAACCACAGGAACCCTGTTTTAGCCGTATGAAAATAGGTTGGTTGCCCATTAATATTTGCCACCTGAAAATAATTGATATTCAAGTGATGTACAAATAATATATTCTATTCTCCCTCAAATACAATTTTGAAGAAAACTTTCTATGTGCAATCAAAATTTAAATACAAAATGTCCATACTATACACAAAGCATGACATTGTGAGAAAACCCTCTTCCAGGATCCCATCCAATTTCTTTGTATGTGCATTTTGTATTGGAAAACAATGTGGTAGTTAATGACTTAAACCCACCCACTTGATTATAATGTTATTTCTCGCCTGCTTTTGTTTCATGCTGACAAAATAGATTTTCTGACTAGTATTTGTGTAAAGTATGCATGATTCCACAATGTACTATTGTCTACATAACATTCAATGGACATACTATCTTCAGTACACCCATTGTACAAGGTGCTTCTGATATTTGCTAAATAAAATACCTTATTCACTGCCTCTAGCAGAGAAGGAGAGTAGTCAACTCCTTCAAGTCTGTGTCAGCTCTCCACGGAGTAATCCAGTCAGCCTCATAGCTCACTGTATCCCTGGAACGTTGCAAGCATTTTTTTTCCAAGGGCCCTCTGGCTTACTTGTTAAAATCATTGATCTTTTCTGCTCCTTTCATCGTTGTGAACAGCATGTTCCAGATGACTTCAAATTGCTGAGCAGAGAATTCTTCCTACATCCCTCTGCATTACTTGTCCAAAATCTTAAAACGTGTGTTCCCTGTGGTAAACTTTCACATCTCATATCCGGAATTCTTTTAATAACATTTATTTTGTGGTTTCCCAAGCTAAACAACAACAATTCTTACCATTAAAGATATATATGTATAATGAAACCAGCAACACCTTGATGCCCATCAGGAAGAATAGCATGTGAAACATTGTTACAGTGAACTAGTTTCATGTTCTTTCAGTTTCCTAAGGCTGGGAACCTAGGCACATATTTCTTCAGGCTTAATTTTTGCAGTGTTTTATTTGTCCTTGAAACATTCTTTAAATATGGGTGCTTCATCAAAGTACTTAACTTGGAATTATCAAAGCTGGCATCTGGTCTAGTCCAAGGACAAATTGCCCAAATTCTACAGTAAAGTCTGCACCTCATTAGAAAACATCAACATGCGCTGTGAAAATGTTTGAAAGCTTTCCTTTGGACCAATAACATATTGCAGATTTCACTCACCGGGCTGGGTTCTGGAAGCCTTTTGAGGGAAAAAACACAGTTTGAGGATGACTTGGAATTTTCCAGAACTGGTTCATCTGTAGTTTGTGCTGTAATAGGAGTGCATGAAAGCAGACCTGGCGAAAGTGAACTGGAAGTTTAGGTTAAGGGCTTGGTCAGTAGAGATGGAGTAGCAAATTTAAGGGGATATTCCAGAAAATGTAGTATAGATACATTACAGAAAATGAGAAATTCTAAGAGGTGGAAAAATTCTAATCATCTGTGGCTAACTAAAGTCAAAGATAGTCTCAAACTCAAAAAAAGGCATAATTCTGCAAAGGTGTGTGGCAGGGCAGGAGATTGCACAGAATACACAAAGCAGCAAAGAATTGCTAAAAGATTATTAAAGAGAAAAAAATTAGAGTATGAGAGAAAGTTAACCGAAAATATCAAAACAGATAGGACAGGTTTCTTTAGATATTTAAAAAAAGAGTTAACAAAGTAAGTGTTGCTCTGAAAGAAAATGAGTCTGGAGAGTTAGTAACGGACGATAAAGAGATGGCAGATGAATTGAACAGATATTTTGAAGCTGATCTTCACTAGAGAGGTCACAAAAATAGTATCCTAGAAATGGCTGTGAATCAGAAATTGAGAGGGAGGAAGGAGCTCAAGAAAATTATAATTATCAGGGAAGAAATACTGAGTAAATTGTTGCAGTTGTGAGTTGACAAGTTCCCAGATCCTGATGGATTTTATTTTAGGGTCTTAAAAGAAGCAGTAAGTGAAAATAGTTGATGTGTGGTTTTAATTTTCCAAAGCTTGTTAGATTCAGTGAATGTATCTTTAAATTTGAAAACAGAAAATGTAGCACCTTTTTATTCAAAATGTAAGGGAGGCAAAAAGCAGGAAACGACAGTCCATTTAACTTAATCTATCATAGGGATAACATTAGAAGCTGTTAATAAAAATGTCATTACAGGGCACATGGATGAGTTCAAGGTAATCAGGAAAAAACAGTTTGGCTTTGTCAAAAGGAAAGCATGTTTAATTAATTTATTGGAGTTCTTTGTGGAAGTATTTGTGCTGTAGATAAGAGAAGCCAGTGAATATGTGGTAGTTGGATTTCCAGAAGGTATTTGGTAAGACGCAACAATAAGGTTATTGCGGAAGATAAGAGCTGACAGTGTAGAGGGTAACATATTGACATTGATCGGAGTTTGACTGGCTAACAGGAAGTAGAGAATAGGAATAAGTGAGTCTTCTTTGGGCTGGCAGGATGTTTTGAATGGTTTGCCACAGGGATCTGTGGTCTCAACTCTTTACAATTTATATAACTGATTTGGATGAAGGGACTGAAGATATAGTAGCTAAATTTGCTGATGAACCAAAGGTGGTTGGAAACTGAGTTGTGAAGAGGAAATAAGAAGCCTGCAAAGGGATATAGACAGGTTAAGCGAGTGGGCAAAGATCTAGCAAATGGAACTCATTGCGGGAAAGTGTGAAAGAATAAAAAAGCATATTTTCTAAATGCTGAGAGGTTGCAGAGCTCTGAGATGCAGAGAGATCGGAGTGTTCTCGTGCATGAATTACAGAAGTTTAGTATGCAGGTACAGCAAGCAATCGGGAAACTTAATAGAATGTTATGGTTTAGTGAGGGGATTTGAATGCAAGAGTGGGGAGGTTATACTTCAGTTATATAGACATTGATAAATCAATTTCTGGAAGACTGTGTAAAGTACTGTCACTGTACTTATGGAAAGATGTTAATCCATTGGAAGCAATTGAGATAAGGTTTGCTAATCTAATAAAATACAAAAGAACTGCGGATGCTGTAAATCAAGAACAAAAACAAAGTTGCTGGAAAAGCTCAGCAGATCACCACATACATCCATGATTCATCTGACGCCTTACACCGGTTTCAAAGCTTCCAGTTTACTGACTCCAGCCACCTCCTCTTTACCATGGATGTGCAATCCCTTTACACATCCATTCCCCACCATGAGGGTCTTAGGGCTTTCTGCTTCTTCCTAGATCAAAGACCTGAACCATCCCCACCCACCGCCACCCGAGCTTGGCCGAGCTTGTCCTCACCCTCAACAACTTCTCTTTCAACTCCTCTCATTTTCTTCAGGTAAGAGGAGTTGCCATGGGTACCCACATGGGCCCTAGTTATGCCTGTCTCTTCGTGGGGTACGTGGAACATTCCTTGTTCCAGTCCTATTCCGGCCCCCACCCACAACTCTTTCTCCGATACATCGATGGTATCATCGGTGCTGCTTCCCTCTCTCGTCTGGAATTGGAAAACTTCATCAATTTCGCCTCGAATTTCCACCCTGCCCTCACTTTCACCGGGTCTATCTCTGACTCCTCCTTTCCCTTCCTCGACATTTCTGTTTCCATTTCTGGGGATAGACTGGCCACTAATATCCATTACAAACCCACTGACTCCCACAGCTACCTGGACTATACATCTTCACACCCCACTTCCTGTAAAGACTCCATCCCATTCGCTCAGTTCCTCCGTCTCCGTAGCATATGTTCAGATGAGGCCAACTTCGACAAGGGAGCCTCCGAAATGTCCACCTTCTTCCTCAACCGAGGAGTCCTCAGCTCCGTTGTCGACAGGGCCCTCAACCAGGTCCGACCCATCTCCTGCACCTCAGCCCTCACCCCCTCTCTTCCCTCCTGCAACAGCGATAGGGTTCCCCTTATCCTTACCTACCATCCCACCAGCATCCACATCCAGAAGATCATCAGATGCCATTTCCGCCACCTCCAGCAAGATGCTACCACCAGACACACATTCCCCTCCCCTCCCTTGTCCACCTTCTGCAGGGACTGTTCCCTCCGGGACACCTGGTCCACACTTCCTTCACCCCCAACACCTCCCCACAGCCCTACGGCACCTTACCCTGTAACCGGCGAAGGTGCAACACCTGCCCATTTACCTCCTCCCTCCCCAGAATCCAAGGGCCCAAACACACCTTTTCAGGTGAAGCAACACTTCACCTACACTTCCAAGAATCTAGTCTACTGCATTCGCTGCTCACAATGTGGTCTCCTCTACATTGGGGAAACGAAGCGTAGACTTGGCGACCGCTTCGCAGAACATCTGCGTTCTGCTTGCAAAAAAGACCCTGAACTACCTGTTGCCTGCCACTTCAACGCACCACCTGCTCCCTGGCCAACATCTCTGTCTCTGGCTTGCGGCAGTGTTCCAGTGAAGCCCAACGCAAGCTGGAGGAACAACACCTCATTTTCCGCTTGGGGACCCTACAGCCCTCCGGACTCAATATCGAGTTCAATAATTTTTAGGGCCTAAACTCTCCCATGTCGCAGCCCCCCACCCCACACACCAGGCCTTGTTACCACATAGCCTGCCACTACACACCCCCTGTTGTTAGTCACTAACAGTCCCCATTAACAACTATTCACCCTCCCAGCCTGATCGTTAGCAACTCCTTTGTCTGTCCAACTGTCTTTCTCTCTCTTTGGGCTCTATCCTATCGTTTACTCCCTACCCCACCCACCTCCCTATTTTCTGCATATAAACTGATGTTTTCCCAGCCACTATCAGTTCTGAGGAAGGGTCACTGGACCTGAAATGTTAACTCTGTTTTCTCCTTCACAGATGCTGCCAGACCTGCTGAGCTTTTCCAGCAACTTTGTTTTTGTTTTTGCTAATCTAATAACTGGTATCAGTGGATTGCCTTATGAGCAAAGGCTAGACAGGCTTAGTCTGTTCTCTGGAGTTTAGAGAGTCACAGGTGGCTTAATTGAAGATTTTGGGAGGGGTTTACTGGGTGATGTTGAAAGGATATTACCTCTTGTGGAAGAATCTAGGGCTAGGGGTTATAGTTTAAAAATAAGTGGTCACACATTTAAAACAGGTGAGGAAGCACTTTTTTCTGAGGGTTGTGACTTTGAAATTCCCTTCCTCAAAAGGTATAAATATTTAAAAAATATTTTTAATGCTGAAGTTTATACATTCTTGATTGCCAAAGGGATGAAAGATTATTGTGTATATTCAGGAATGTAGAGTTGAGATTGAAATCTAATCAGCTGTGACCTTTACAAGTAGCAGAGCAGCTTCGAAGGGCCGAGTGGCCCACTCATGTTCCTTGTTCTTGTGTTCATACGTTCACATTTTCCTACCTCTGGAGACAGTCGATCTTTAAAATACTCAAATAATTACTGAAAACCAGAATTTCAGCATATAGGTCTCAGAGTCACTGAGCCATTCCGCACAGAGGCCCTTCAGCTTAACAAGTCTGCACTGACCAACTAATCCCACTACCTCACAGTTGGCCTGTAGCTTTAAATGTTATGATACTTCAAATGCTCATCCATGTAATTTTTAAAGGTTGTGAAGTTACCAATCTTAACTACCCTCCCAGACAGAGTATTCCAGGTTCCCATTACTATCTGGGTGAAAACATATGTCTCAAATTCTGTTTAAACCCTTTGCCTCCACCTTAAAATTATGCCCCCTCATCCTTGACCTTCAAGTAATAGGAACTGCTGCTTTCTATCCACCCTGTCCATGCCCCTCTCGATCTTTTACTCCTGTTAGGTACCCCTTTAGCTTTTTCTGCTCCAAAGAAAACAACCTGAGCCTATCCAGCCTCCCTTCATAGCTGAAATGCTGTATCCCAGGCAACATCCTAGTAAATCTCACCCAATCAAGTGCAATCACATACTTCCAATAATGTGGTGACGAGAATTGTACACAATTACGTAACTGTTTTGTATACCTCCAATATAACCTCCCTACTCTTACTTATCTTTATCAGTTGTGGCATAGATTTTATTTCGTATGCCTTCTTAATTACCCTATTAACCTATCCTGCCATCTTCAGGGATCTGTGAACAAGGACCCCAATATCCCTCTGTTCCTCTGAGCTTCCTCGTGTCCTGCCATTCATTGAGTACTCCTGTGTCTTGTTACTTCTTCTAAAGTGCATCACCTTACACTAATCATGATTTAATTCCATCTGCCACTGATTTCCCATATGATCAACCTGTCTGTGTCCTCCTGGAACCTAAGACCTTCTTCCTCACTATTAACCACCTGGCCAATCTTTGTGTCATCTGCAAACTTAGTTATCATCGCTCCCCAACATTCTCATCCATATAATTTATACATATTTATCATGACCTGTAAGGGACCCAGCACTATTCCCTGTGGTATGCCACTGGATATCGACCTCCAGTCACAAAAACTGTCTTTTATCACCGATTTTCTGAAGAAGGGTCTCGACCCGAAACAGAGATAGTAGGAACTGCAGATGCTGGAGAATCCGAGACAACAAGGTGCAGGGCTGGATGAACACAGCAGGCCAAGCAGCATCATAGGAGCAGAGAGGCTGACGTTTCGGGCCTAGACCCTTCATCAGAAAAGGGGGAGGGGAAGGGGGGTTTTGAAATAAATAGGGAGAGAGTGGGAGGCGGATAGAAGAGGGATAGAGGAGAGGATAGGTGGAGAGGAAACAAACAGGTCGAAGAGGCGGGGATGGAGCCAGTAAAGGTGAGGTTAGGAAGGGGATAGGTCAGTCCAGGGAGGACGGACAGGTCAAGGGGGCGGGATGAGGTTGGTCGGTAGGAGATGGAGGTGCGGCTTGAGGTGGGAGGAGGGGATAGGTGGGAGGACGAACAGGTTAGGGAGGCAGGGATGAGCTGGACTGGTTTTGGGATGCGGTGGGGGAGGGGAGATTTTGAAACTTGTGAAATCCACATTGATACCATTGGGCTGCAGGGTTCCCAAGCGGAATATGAGTTGCTGTTCCTGCAACCTTCGGGTGGCATCGTTGTGGCACTGCAGGAGGCCCAGGATGGACATGTCGTCTGAGGAATGGGAGGGGGAGTTGAAATGGTTCGCGACTGGGAGGTGCAGTTGTTTGTTGCGAACCGAGCGTAGGTGTTCTGCAAAGCGGTCCCCGAGTCTCCGCTTGGTTTCCCCGATGTAGAGGAAGCCACACCGGGTACAGCGGATGCAGTATACCACATTGGCAGATGTGCAGGTGAACATCTGCTTGATGTGGAAAGTCTTCTTGGGGCCTGGGATGGGGGTGAGGGAGGAGGTATGGGGGCAGGTGTAGCACTTCCTGCGGTTGCAGGGAAAAGTGCCGGGTGTGGTGGAGCTGGAGGGGAGTGTGGAGCGGACAAGGGAGTCAC
>NC_063353.1:1780732-1877791 GCF_021869965.1 Rhincodon typus | reverse complement strand
CTCACCTTTACTGGCTCCATCCCCGCCTCTTCGACCTGTTTGTTTCCTCTCCACCTATCCTCTCCTCTATCCCTCTTCTATCCGCCTCCCACTCTCTCCCTACTTATTTCAAAACCCCCTTCCCCTCCCCCTTTTCTGATGAAGGGTCTAGGCCCGAAACGTCAGCCTCTCTGCTCCTATGATGCTGCTTGGCCTGCTGTGTTCATCCAGCCCTGCACCTTGTTGTCTCGACCCGAAACGTCAGCTTTCCTGCTCCTCTGACGCTGCTTGGCCTGCTGTGCTCATCCAGTTCTACACCCTGTTATCTTTTATCACCATCTTCTGTTTCCTCTCACTAAGCCAATTTTGCATTCAAATTGCCATGTAATTCTGAATCCTATCTGTTTTTACTTTATCTTTGTGTGGGACCTTGTCAAAGGATTCGCTGAAATCCAAACAAATGACATCAACTGAGCTAACCTCATGAATACTTCCTCGAAAATTTGCATTAAATTTGTTAGGCATAACCTCCCTCTGACAAAGCCCACCTGACTAACCCTGATCAAACCTCACCTCTTCAAGTGGAGATTCATTCTCTCCTTTTCTCCAATAGTTTCCCTACTGCTTATGAGAGACTCACTGGTCTGTAATTCCATGGTTTATTTTGACCATCCTTCTTGAAAAATGGAACTGTTTTAACTTCCCCACCCCTCTAGCACCTCCCTGTGGTCAGAGAGGAATTAAAAATTTGGTTCAGAGTTCCAGTAATTTCCTTCCTTGTCTCACACTGCCTGAGATACAACTTGTGTGTGCCTGGAGACGTATCCACTTTGAAGCTCAAAACTTCCAGTACCTTCTCAGCCCACTCAAGAGCCTCACAGGTCGTCTTCCTGATTTCTGTACCTAAATCCTCCTTCTCCAGAGTGAAAACAGATATGAAGTATCATAGAACTGAGGAAGGGAACTGAGTATCATAGTTCTGAGGAAGGGTCACCGGACCCGAAACATTAACTGTAACTCTGTCTACTCCTCCACAGATGCTACCAGACCTGCTGAGCTTTTCCAGCAACTTTGTTTTTGTTCCTGATTTACAGCATCCTCAGTTCTTTTGGTTTTTATGAAGTATCGTAGAATCAGGATAGGCTACTGGGGCCAACAAGTCCACATGGACTGTCTGAAGAGCATCCCACCCAGACCCACCATCCCCCCTTTCCTGTAACCCTGCATTTTCCATGGAACATCCAACTACCCTACACATCCCTGGACACTATGGGAAATTTAGCACGGCCAATCCACCTAACCTGCACATCTTTAGATTTTTGGGATGAAACCAGACACCCGGAGGAAACCCACGCAGATACAGGGAGCATGTGCAAACTCCACATAGACAGTCGCCCAAGGCTGGGATTGAACCCTGGTACCTAGCGCAGTGAGACAGCAGTGCTAACCACTGAGCCACCATATTGTTTAAAATCCTGCCAGTGCCCTCCAGTTCCACTCACAGTTTGCCCATTGGTCTGTAATGGGCTCTACTCTTTACCTACTTAACCTCTTTCCCCTTAATATACTTGCTGAACATATTTGGATTCTCCCTAATCTTACCCACTAGTGTTTTCTCTCGCCTGCTTTCTACACATTTAATTGCTTCCTTAAGCTCCCCCTGCACTTTCTGTACTCTACTATTTTGATTGTCTCCCTTTGTACTTGCTAAAACCTTCTCTTTTTTCCTTCATATTCGTTCCTGAATATTCCTAGACATCATGGGATCTCCAGGCTTGTTGCTCCTACATTTCACCCTAAAGGGAACATGTTAGGCCTGTACTCTCCCCAATTGCTTATTGAACAACTCCACTGTTCAGTTGTAGTTTTTCTCACAAGGAGCAGTTTCCAGTCTACTTTAGCTAGATCCTGCCTTATTTTCCATAACAAACGTAAATTATACTATGTGGTGGTTCCTATCACTAAATGGTCCCCCACTGCCACTTTGACCACCTGTCTGTCTTTGTTCTGCAGAATTAGGACAAATACTGCACTGAACTTATTGGATGATAAAATGGTTTCCTGAATACATTTCAAGAAATCCACTCCCTCTAAATCCCTAACACTATGACTCTCCCAATTAATATTGGGGAAGTTGAAACCCCCTAATGTAATTATTCTAGTACAAGATTATTATTTTTACACACCTCAGTGAATTGTCTACATAACTGCTGTTCTATTGCCAGCTGACTGTTTGGGGCCTGTAATATACTTCCAGCAATGTGCCTGCCCCCTTTTTATTCCTAAACTCTACTCTCAAAGCCTCATTTGAAGACCCTTCCAAGCTATTACCCTCCTTACTGCAGTAACTGACTCCTTAATAATGATGCAACACCACCTCCTCTTTTACACCCTCCCCTATCTCGCCTAAAGATCCTATTCCCTGAAATGTTGGAGTTGCCAGTTGTGCCCTTCCTTGTGATGGCAACAATATTATAATTCCACATGTCAATCCGTACCCTTAACTCATCTGTCCTACCTCTAAAGTAGAGACCATCCCTTGGAACTCAACCTGGCTGAACTCCTCTGTTTTGGTACCTTTATTCTAATATACTGTTTCCTCATTGTACTATCACTCTGTATTGGTCATGGAGTATTCCAGGAATCTAAACTGCACTTCCTCTGTTTTTTTTTTCCATAAATTGTTTGGATTTTCCCACAAGGGGACAGAGATTAAAGATTATTAATATCGCCAATGATAATCAAGTTTAAGGAATGATATATGCTATCGCAAGAGAGCATACATGGACAGAAAAGAGGCAGATTCAGTGAAATATAACAGTTGGAAGAAATTGGGCCTTGCAGTTCCACACCTTTTAACTTGCTGTCCCACTTCCTAAGGCTCCAAAATAATGTATAAGATGCGTGAAAGGATTTATGTACATGCACACACTTCGATGAAGAGGTGAATAATCAACTCTGATTAATGCCAGCAGCATTCATAGCTGACAGATTGTTGGTTTGTAATGCAAATTTAATGTCAGCTCTGCCATTTTTGAATACCACATTTAACTGTGTGCTCTCTGTTCCTCCTTACTCCCATCAGCACTACTTAAAGGGATCATATTAGTTGATGGATTACCTCTGGACATTTGTGCATTTATGGCTTTTTTGGAGCTCTTCTGTAGATATGTAAATTTCAGTAGTCAAGAAGTAGTCCATTTTGTGAAGTATGTTTCTGATGCTGTAAAAGGTTATGTTGAATCAAATTGCCTTTAGAAATGAGTGTCCTGGCACAATGTCCACTTGGAATTAGGCATGATTGGGAGCATTGTGTCTTTTGGCATCAGATCTGCCTACTGAAAACTAACCTCCAGCATTAACATCCATAGTGATTTATTCATATTGTTAGCAAAGTTGTTGCTTGTGTGTTTTGGGTATCAGAATCTCTCTCATCCTGTGCTATTTTCTCCACTATATCATCCAAGCATCTAGAACCACATTATGCTGGTCTAAAAGTTGCTTCTTTGTTTAGAAGTGTTTTCTTTCTTCTGCAAGCAGGGTATATCTTTCCTTTAAGAGGTACTTATTTGAAGGGTTGTTTATCGGACTAAAGGCCTGTGACCAGCAGTGTTTCACAGGGATTGACACTGGGTTCACTGTTGTTTTTCATTTATATAAATGATTTGGTAAGACGAGTGGTTAGTAAGTTTGTGGATGACACCAAAATTGGTGGCAATGTCAACAGTGGAGAAAGTTATCTAAGATTGCAAGCGGATCTTGATCAATTGGGCCAATGGGCTGATGAGTGGCAGATGGGGTTTAATTTGGATAAATGCAAGGTATTGCATTTTGGTAAAGCAAACAAGGGCAGGACTAATATAGTTAATGAAGGGGCCCTGGATAGTGGTTTCAAACAGAGACCTAGGGGTTCAGGTACATTGTTCTTGGAAAGTTGCGTCACAGATGGGCAGGATGGTTAAAGAAGGTGTTAAGTATCCTTGTCTTCGTTGCTCATTGAGTATAGAAGTTGGGACATCATGTTGAGGTTGTACAGGAAGTTTGTATATCCACTTTTGGAGTACTGTGTACAGTTCTAGCCACCCTGCTATAGGAAGGATATTGTTAAATTGGAGCGGTTTCAGAAAAGTTTTTTACCAGGACCTGGTGGGAACTACAGGATTTGAGTTATAAGGAAAAGGTGGATAAGCTGAGACATGTTTTGCTGGAACATAGGAGGTTGAGGGGTGTCCTTTATAGAGGTTTATAAAATCATGAGGGGCAGAGATAAAGTGAATAGCAAAGGTCTTTTCCCAAGGGTGGTGAGTTCAAAACTAGAGGGTTTTTTTTAAAGGCGATAGGGGAAAGATTTAAAAGGGACCTGAGAAATGAGCTGCCAGAGGAAGTGGTAGATGTAGGTACAGTTACAACATTGAAAAGACATTTGGACAGGTGCATGAATTGGATGGATTTAGTGGGAATATGGGTCAAATGGAGGCAAGTAGGACTAGTTTAGTTGCAGAAACTTGACGGCAGTTGGACTGAGGGTCTGTTTCCATGCTGTATGACTCTATGACTCTATGCTCACTGCCTTTAAGTACTGTCTAAAATACTCAATTTCTAGTCCATGCAATAAAAACTGTAACTTGCATTTGTATCATGCCTTTAATGTACCAAAACATCCTAAGCCACTTCACAGCAGCATGATTAAACCAAATTTAATAATGAATAACGTAAAGAATACAAGGACAGCTTAATCAATTGGATATATTTTAAGGAGTCTCTTAAAGGAGGATGGACAGGCAGAGAAGCTTGAAGAAGCAATTCCACAGTTTAGAACTTAGGGAGCTGCAGTCATGGTTGCCATTGGTGGAGCCAGTAAAACTGGGAATGCAAACAAGTCTGCAAATGGAGGAGCTTAAGGATCTCAAAGTTGTAGGTCTTGAAGAGGCTACAGAGATTGGGAGAGATAGAGCTAATGATTATTACATATTACCTAAGTTAAGGTTAGGAAACACATGCAGCGGAGGCCTTACTTAATGTTCAGAGATAGTAGGAACTGCAGATGCTGGAGAATCTGAGATAACAAGGTGTAGAGCAGGATGAACACAGCAGGCCAAGCAGCATCAGAGGAGCAGGAAGGCTGATGTTTCGGGCCTAGACCCTCCTTCAGAAATGGGGGAGGGGAAGGGACTTCTGAAATAAATAGGGAGATAGGGGGAGGTGGATACAAGATGGATAGAGGAGAAGATAGGTGGAGAGGAGACAGACAGGTCAAAGAGGTGGAGATGGCGCCAGTAAAGGTGAGTGTAGGTGGGGAGGTAGGGAGGACGGACAGGTCAAGGGGGCGGGTTAGTAGGTAGGAGATGGGGGTGACGCTTGAGGTAGGAGGAGGGGATAGGTGGGAGGAAGGACAGGTTAGGGAGGCGGGGACGAACTGGGCTGGTTTTGGGATGCGGTAGGGGGAGGGGAGATTTTGAAGCTTGTGAAGTGCAAATTGATACCATTGGGCTGCAGGGTTCCCAAGCGGAATATGAGTTGCTGTTCCTGCAACCTTCAGTTAGCATCGTTGTGGCAGTGCAGGAGGCCCAGGATGGACATGTCGTCTGCGGAATGGGAGGGGGAGTTGAAATGGTTCGCGACTGGGAGGTGCAGTTGTTTAGTGCGAATCAAGCGCAAGTGTTCTGCAAAGCGGTCCCCAAGCCTCCGCTTGGTTTCCCCGATGTAGAGGAGGCCACAACGGGAACAGCGGATGCAGAATACCACATTAGCAGGTGTGCAGGTGAACATCTGCTTGATGTGGAAAGTCTTCTTGGGGCCTGGGATGGGGGTGAGGGGGGAGGTGTAGGAGCATGTGTAACACTTCCTGCAGTTGCAGGGAAAAGTGCCGGGTGAGGTGGGGCTGGAGGGGAGTGTGGAGTGGACAAGGGAGTCACGGAGAGAGTTGTCCCTCTGGAAGGCAGATAAGGGTAGGGAGGGAAAAATGTCTTTGGTGGTTGGATTGGATTGCAGATGGCGGAAGTGTCGGAGGATGATGCGTTGGATCCGGAGGTTGGTGGGGTGGTACATGAGGACGAGGGGGATTCTGTTTTGGTTGTTATTGCGGGTAGGGGGTGTGAGGGATGAGTTGCGGGAAATGCGGGAGACATGGTTGAGGGTGTTCTTGACCACTGAGGGGGGGAAGTTGCGGTCCTTGAAAAACGAGGCGGAGTTGCATCGGCGTTGGTGGTGGGCGGAGTTGCATCAGATGTTCAGATGTTTTTGAGGCAGGCAGCTTCCTTCATTTATCAAGATTTTTATTTTTCAAATCGTGTTGGTTAGGTTTCTAGGCCAACCTTTTCAGTATCAAGACACACTTCAATGAGACAAACAATTCCATGGCACACCCACTTTCTTTCGGATGAACTGATTGCGCATAAATGCCACATTTACTTGCATTTACAATAGTGACATCCTTACTAGAGAGGTTTGCAACATAGTGCATGCAAGAAGGTAAAGAAGGATCAAAAGCACTAATGTTTCAAATCCACGATAAAAATGCACTGTCTTTGACATATATTAAAAATCTGCTGAACTCAGCTGATTCAAGCTAATCATGAACAATGGATCAGAACAAAACTTAATGATTGGTCAGAGCGGTAGCAGGAGCAGAGCAGATCAGAGTAGAGCAAACCTGGGAGTGAACAGCAACGGAAACTTCAGGATAAAAACCTGAGGAATGGGTCCTGGGTTGAAGTCAGTTGCAGCAGCAATGGGTGCAGAGCAGAGCAAAGCTGAAATCCAAAGGTGGAGCTCCGAAGATGATGTCAGGGTTCAAAAAACTTTTTTTTAAATTTGCTCACAGGATGAGGGTGTTGCTGGCTAGGCCAGCATTTATTGTCCACCTTTAGAGGCAGTTAAGAGTCAACAATATTGCTGTGGATCTGGAATCACATATAGGCCAGAAAAGGTAAAGAAGGCAGTTTCCTTTCCTAAAGGACGTTAGTGAAGCAGATGGGATTTTCTGACAATAGACAATTGTTTCATGGTCAGGATTAGATTTTTTTTTATTGAATTCAAACGCCACCATTTGCTGTGGCAGGATTCAAATCTAGGCTCCCCAGAACTTTTTTTTTCTGAAGAAGGGTCTAGGCCCGAAACGTCAGCTTTCCTGCTCCTCTGATGCTGCTTGGCCTGCTGTGTTCATCCAGCTCCACACCATGTTATCTAGAGGATAAAATACTTGTTTTAGTCGCTTGCAGTTAGTTAAGAATAGAGAGCGAAAGTGGGAAACCTGATTTGGGAAAGATAGTAGGAACTGCAGATACTGGAGAATCTGAGATAACAAGGTGTAAAGCTGGATGAACACAACAGGCCGAGGAGCAGGAAGGCTGACGTTTCGGGCCTAGACCCTTCTTCAGAAATGGGGGAGGGCAAGGGGCTTCTGAAATAAATAGGGAGAGAGGGGGAGGCGGATAGAAGATGGATAGAGGAGAAGATAGGTGGAGAGGAGACAGACAGGTCAAAGAGGCGGGGGTGGAGCCAGTAAAAGTGAGTGTAGGTGGGGAGGTAGGGAGGAGATAGGTCAGTCTAGGGAGGATGGACAGGTCAAGGAGGCGGGATGAGGTTAGTAAGTAGGAGATGGGGGTGGGGCTTGAGGTGGGAGGAGTGGATAGGTGGGAGGAAGGACAGTTTAGGGAGGCGGGGACGAGCTGGGCTGGTTTTGGGATGCGGTGGGGGGAGGGGAGATTTTGAAGCTTGTGAAATCCACATTGATACCATTGGGCTGCAGGGTTCCCAAGCGGAATATGAGTTGCTGTTCCTGCAACCTTCAGGTAGCATCGTTGTGGCACTGCAGGAGGCCCAGGATGGACATGTCGTCTGAGGAATGGGAGGGGGAGTTGAAATGGTTCGCGACTGGGAGGTGCAGTTGTTTAGTGCGAACCGAGCGTAGGTGTTCTGCAAAGCGGTCCCCAAGCCTCCGCTTGGTTTGGGAGTAGTGAACAAGGTTGAGTAACTTGTTGAACAACAACAACAAGGTTGAGTAATTTGATCCCAGCTTATTTATTATTTGTAGTTGATAAGGATCACAATGGCAGGAGAACTTGGCCTTGTGGAGTGCAATATGCGGGAAATCAGGGACGCTTCCAGTCTCCATGGTGACCATGAACACAGGAGGTGTATTCAGCTGTAGCCCCTGATTTGCGACATGGAGTTCTGGAGCTGTGGATGGTCCTTAATGAGTACTTCACATCAATATTCACCAAAGAGAAGGACTTGGATGATAAGATTAGGGAGAAGTATGTTGATGTCCTGAGACATGTTGAGATTAAGAAGGAGGAAGTGTTGGATGTCTTGAAAGCATATAGGGCCTGAACCCGATGGGATCTATCCCAATATACTGAAGAAGACAAGGGAGAAAATTGCTGGGGTCTTGATAGAGATCTTTGTATTCTCTTTAACCACAGGCGAGGTCCAGAAGACTGGTGAATAGCCTATGTTGACGTTTGTTTAAGAAACGCAACAGAGATACTCCAGGAAATTATAGGCCGCTGAGGCTTACATCAGTGGTAGGGAAATTATTGGAGAATATTCTTAGGGACAGGATTTATTTGCAATAAGAGAATATTGGATTTAGTATAGCTTTGTACGGGGGAGGTCATGTATCAGGAACTTAATTGGGTTTTTTTTTGAGGAAATGATGACGATTATTAATAAGGGTAGGGCAGTGGATGTTGTCTGCATAGAGTTTACTAAAGTTTTTGACAAGTTCCCTCATGGTAGGCTGGTCCAGAAGATTAAGTTGCATGGAATCCATAGTGAGTTAGCAAGTTGGACATCAAACTGGCTTGGTCATAGAAGATGGAGGACAGTTATGGAAGGATGTTTTGTGACTGGAGGTCTGTAACCAATGGTGTTCCACAAAGATCAGTGCTGGGATTGCTGTTGTTTGTAATATAAATGACTTCAATGAAAATGTAGGTGATCTGATTAGTATGTTTACAGACAACACAAGAATTATTGATATGAGGAAGGTCGAAGGATATAGATCAGTTGGAAAGTTGGGCATGAGAGATGACAGATGGAGTTTAATCCAGACAAGTATGAGGTGATGCATTTTAGGAGGTCAAATGCAAGGGGAAAGTATACAGTAAACGACAGGACCCTTGGGAGCATTGATATGCAGAGAGATCTTGGGGTGCAAATCTGTAGCTCCCTAATAGTGGCAACATAATTGGATAAGGTGGTAAAGAAGGTGTATGGACATGCTTGCCTTTTATTGGTCGGGCATTAAGTATAAAAGCTGGCAAGTCATGTTACATCTGTATAAGACTTTACTTAGACCACATTTGGAGTGTTGTATGGTCGCCACACTATTGGAAGAATGTGGAGGCTTTGGAGAGGGTGCAAAAGAGGTTTACTAGGATGTTGAATCAGAGATAGTAGGAACTGCAGATGCTGGAGAATCCGAGACAACAAGGTGCAGGGCTGGATGAACACAGCAGGCCAAGCAGCATCATAGGAGCAGAGAGGCTGACGTTTCGGGCCTAGACCCTTCATCAGAAAAAAGGATGTTGTCTGGATTGGAATGTATTAGCTATAAGGAGAGGTTGGACAAACTTGGATTGTTTACGCTAGTGTCAGAGGCTGAGGAACGACCTGATAGAAGTATATAAAATTATGAGAGGCATGGATGGGGGGATAGTCGGAGTCGTTTTCTCAGGTTGGAAATGTCAAATGCTAGGGAACATAGGTTTAAGGTGAGAGCGGAGAAGTTTAAAGGAGATGGGCAAGGAAAGTTTGTTATACAGAGATGGTATGTGCCTTTAGCCTGGTGCCAAGGGAAGTAGGAGAAGTAGACATTAGCAAAGTTTAAGAGACATTTAGAGAGGTACATGAACAGGCAGAGAACAGAGGGATACAGACAATGTGCGGGCAGATGGGAGTAGTTTAGATGGCATCATGGTTGGCACAGACATGATAGGCCAAAGGGCAGTTTACTGGGTTAGTAGAAAAATGGTGCAGAGCCCACTGATATGGAGAGAAATTGATGAGAGCGCCACACACAAATCTTGCTCCATTAAAAAGCACTCCCATGTATTCTTTCTCCTGTACGCCAATGTTGAAATGTTCATTTGCAGTTATGTTGTTGCAAACTGCAAGTGTATAGCAATAGCATGGTTGGAGATTGTTGGATATTCATGAACTGCAGTCAAGTAAACATGTACAAAAGCACCCCTCTTAATTTGAGCTTCATTGTGTGATGTATTCTTAGTTCTGCATATTCATTTTCTTTGTCAGCTTTTGTGATGAATCAGAAGAGAGTGAAATAAATGGATCACATATCCAGTCATAACCTTTCACATTTGTTGAGGAGAAGTAGAATTTCAACTTCTCTTGCAGTGCTTTGAGATGTTTGAATATGAGGCGATGCAGCTGTTAAGTGGCATTGCCTCTACTACTGACGAAACTAGTGGAAACATCTACTACTTTCTTTTGTCAAGGGCCCAGTTTTTACCTGAAATCTTGAAGTTTATCTATGATGATTAAGATTTCCTTGTTCTTCCTCTGCATTTTAGTATTCAGCTCATTCAGTTGGCTAAAAATGTCTGAGATATGCCAGCTTAGCCCATCAGTAGTCATTAGATGGTGATATCTTTTCGTAAGGCATTCCATCAGCATTGAAAACTCTTGTCAGTTCTCTTTGCAGCTCATGATCATGGAAGAGAAAATCTTCCATGATAGCCATCACATCTTGCTGTATAACAGATAACACTGATGCTTGGCCCCATCTCTGCACACAAAATAGTGGACAAAACATAATACCAATGGCCAAAAGAACTGTGGATGCTGGAAATCAGAAAAAGAACAGACAGAAATTGCTGTAAAAACTCAGTGGGTCTGGTAGCATCTGTCGAGAGAAAGCAGAGTCAATGTTTTGGGTCCAGTGACCTTTCTTCAGAACCGTTAGTAATTAGGAAAGATAATGAGGTGGAGAGAGGGAAGGAGTAAACAATAGGTGGAGATAGAGCCCAAACACAGAGAAAAACAGTCGGACAGCCAAAGGAGTGCATAATGTTCAGTTTGGGAGAATGAATTGCTGTTAATTGGGACTATTAGTAGCTGGCAATGTGTGGTGTGTGGTAACAAGGTCTGGTGTGTGGGGGTTGGGGTGTGAACATGGGAGAAGGTGTCAAACCCTAAAATTGTTGAATTCCATATTGAGTCCAGTAGACTGCAGAGTTCCCAAGTGGAAAATGGAGTGCTGTTCTTCCAGCTTGCACTGACCTTCGCTGGAGCACCATAGCAAGCCTGAGACATGTTGATCAGGGAACACGATGGTGTGTTGAAGTGGCAGGCATTTGGAAGGTCAGGATCTTTTTTGCAGACAGATCATAGATATTCTGCAAAGCAGTCACCCAGTCTGAGCTTCATTTCCCCAATGTAGAGGAGATTATATTGTGAATAGCAAATACAGTAGACTAAATTGAGTGAAGTGCAGGGAAAGCGCTGCTTCATCAGGAGGGTGTGTTTGGGGCTTTAATAGGGAGGAGGGAGGAAGGAAATGGGCAGGTGTTACACCTTCTGCGATTGTTAGGGAAGGTGCCGTGCGGAACATGTTGGGAGTGAAGGAGGAGTGGATCAGGGTGTCCCAGAGAGAATGGTCCCTGCGGAAGGCTGACAAGGGAGAGAGGTGAATATATGTCTAGTGGTGACATCCTGCTGGAGATGGCGGAAATAGCGGCTAATGATCCACTGGGTGTGCATGCTGGTAGGTTGGTAGATGGCCACAAGGGGTATTACTGTTGAGGAAGGGAAGATAGGAGATGAGGGTCGAAGTGCGGGAGATGGATCGGACCTAGCTGAGGGTCCTATCAATCATGGTGTTGGGGAAAATCCTTGGTTGATGAAGATGGATATTTTGCAGATGCCCTTGTTGAAGTTGGGATCACCAGAACAGATGTGACAGAGACGTAGGAACTGGGAGAATGGAATAGTCTTTACAGGAAGTGGGGTATGCAGATGTATAGTCAAGGTAACTATGGGAATCGGTGGGTATGTAGTGGATATTGGTTGCCAGCGTACCCCAGAAATGAAAACCGAGATGTCAAGGAAGAGTTAGAGATGGACCAGGTTCAAAATGATAGAGTAGAAATTGGAAGTGAAGGAGATAAACTTTTGCAATTCTGGATGAGAGAGGGAAGCAGCACTGATGATGTCATCAATATACTGGAGAAAGGATTGTTGGTTTGGGTCCGGAGTAGGACCGGAACAGGCAATGTTCACATATCGGACCAAGAGACAGGCACAACTGGGGCCCATGTGGTTACTCATAGCCACACCTTTTGACCAGTTTCTCCAATTCCACAAGCTCTGCCTTCCTCACCTTCTGAAACTACCCCAAATGACTGCTTCCACATTAAAACTCTGAAAGAACCATTATTCCACAAGGCACTCCTATGTAAACCAAACGCAACACCCGAAAAGAGAAACCAACACTCACCACTCACTGTCTTTGAGTCCAATAATTCCAAACCCAACCTGGAATTAGAGATTTAGATCCTGGACAAGAGCCTTAACTTCTTATGGTCCAGACCAGACACTACTACCCCCACCCCAAGTATTGTAAGGAGATAGCCTAGACCCTAACTTTTCTATTTATTTAAGGCATGTGCTGTGTTCTAGATGTAATTTGATTGGTCCACCACATAGCTTTGACCAAAACACACTTCATTCATACAACACAGTTAAAATACCAAAAAAAAAAATTGGCATAACTTTAACTCGATTGAAATACTTAAGATAATGTATGATTTAACCTCTAGTCATCAGTTAGTCCCAATGTAGGCAGCATCCCACAAACAAACCTTTGGCAAAAACACAATTCAGCAAAACAGTTCTGGTTCTCATGTGCTGCCTCTCTCCGGCCCAGAAGAAAGAAACAATCTGCCCCTTTTGATTTTTAAGAGAGAGCCTCTCATCAAAGACTTCACTCTAGCAGCTTGGAACTTAAGGTTTTAGTTCAGCAGCCAGAGAAATCTTCAACTGCCTGAAAGCAAAACTAAAAACCTTCCTGGGTCTGTGTGAGCCTGACCCCAACCACTGATGCTACTTTTGTCTAATTTAAAAAAAATATCCAGGGATAACTCCAAGCTGTTTACCAATTGCTGTCAGAAACAGACATTCTGTAACCACTGTGGCGACCCCCTCTGCAAGAGAAGCAGCACAGAAAATATCTCTTTTAAAGGCACAGTACCATTACAACACTGTGGGACCAGCTCAATGATGATGCCCAATGAATTGGTGATTCACTGGTTGTGCAATCGTGATTATTTAGTAAATCCTTTCCATTAGTTCAATCACATCTAATATTGGGCATTATGTTCCGTGCTTTGCAAGCATGTATTGCTTAAGAATGGTCAGCATGCTGCCCAGCGTGCATAGTCAAAATGATATGTTGTTTGAGTGTCTTCCAGCCTTTGGAACATATGCCTTGCATCACCCGAGCACGGAAACTTATATGCCACATTACTTAACTGTGGCCAACCCATCAATGACTTGACGTTAGCATCCTATTAGCAGCAAGTACCACTAGTATGTTCATTACAAAGTACAGTGTGAGATGGCTAGGCTTTACCTGCTGCTCAGATATTTGAGATGTCTTCTGTTCCAGCATAATCTGAAGTAGAGAGAAAATCCAACCATTATCCATCTTTCAGGGCCAACATTGAACGATGTACAGAAAGAAATGATTTGATCAGGTTAGCCATAATCATTTTCTTGGTTTTGATACATCCTGATTTAGCATCAAGCTTACGTAGTGAGCCAATGGCTATGACCCTGTTTACGAGATTAATGATAAGACTGATCTTGAAGCATCTGGAACTGTAGGATCATCATCAGCAGTCCCTCACAGATGAGGATGATTCTCTTCCACTCAGAGTGAGTCTGTAGGTAGCTGTACAGACCAATGTGGCTACCGCAGGCTCTGTTATGCAATGGGATCCTGTATATTCACCAGTGACTTGTGGAAGGCAGTAGTAGAAAAGCAAATTTCAATTTCAACCACAACATGTACACTAGCATAGATGGTATAGGCATGGGATCCCTAACACGGTAAATTCTCCCTAAAATTTTGGTGGTTTCCACAGGGAGCATGTTTTTGATGGAATAATCACTAACGTCCTAACCCTTGCATACCTCCTGTACCTTCGCCCAGCTCCAGGAAAGTACTGAAACTGAGAGGAGCACAAAGGAAGCATTTCAAGGACTTCCCAAAGGCTTTCCTCAAGAAATGTAATGTAGATGTCCATGCTTGGGAGACCCTCATTCAGGATAAACCGAAATGGAAGAAGCCCTTATATGAAGAGGCACAACTTTATGGGGACACCCCTCGGCAAGAGGAAGTATTTGAGAGGAACTGGAGAAAGGAACATTAGCGACTTCAAAGCCAAGGTCCAATTCCACCACCTGGAAACACCCGTCAGGTGTGTGATTTAACATGCAGCTCAAGAATCAAGTTCATCAGTCACACAAAGATGCACAGAACCCAGGACCAGTGACATGGAATTTCTTAACTACACAATCATACTCGTTAGTGAGTGACTGAAAATGACGATGACGTCCAATACATAGATGAATTACTTGCTATATTTGAATTTACAACTGCATTTTAAAATTTCCTTATGCATCTTAATAGACAACATCCACAAATTTACCTTTGAAATGGTCCAGACAACCGGCTCCCTTTTCTCAATGTGCTGTTTAGGAAAGGTTGTCTAGAACCTTTTAGAAATGGTTGTCTGTCAAGGAACACAATCCCGTCATTCTGTATAAATTGTTATTGCAGACACTTCATGATCAAGAGTGGATTGATGGGCGGTAATTGGCTGGGTTGGATTTTTTCTACATTTTGTGCACAGGACATATTGTTAACTTTTAGAGTGGCCATGATCACAGTTTTGTAATAAAGGCAGTCAACAATTTATAGCAATTTTCTAATAGTTTATTGAGTGTGTTAAGAGGCAGCAATTTAGATATGATACATTAGTTAGTTAGATAATGCAAATGTACAACCATGACCACCACACCACAAAAAGACAATTGGGGATGGTTCACTGATACCAGAGGACAAACAAGCTACTGGTGTGCAATATGTTAGTCTTGTTAAAGTTGGATGTGTGGCATCCTGCTCTCTAGCTGAGGTGTTCTGAGGAAGGGTCACCAGACCTGAAACATTAACTCTGGTTTTTTCCTTCACAGATGCTGCCAGACCTGCTGAGCTTTTCCAATAACTTTGATTTTGTTAGGGAACTCTTCCCTGGATTTTCCTCCTTTGCTTCTGGTCCATCTTCCATTGAACACTTCAAATTTTCAATTAATCAGGGAAAACCATCATGGAGACATGACAGATAGGTCATGCCTGACAAATTTTATAGACTATTTGGACGAAGTGACTGAGGTGATGGACGGGTGAACGTCTATGGATGTTGTTTATATGGACTTCCAGAAGGCATTTGATGAAATCCCACATAAGAGACTGTTAACTAAGGCAGAAGTCCATGGAATTGAGGGCAAATTACTGATATGGCTCAGAGATCGGATAAGTGGCAGGTGATAGAAAGTGGGGATAATAGGTAAGTAATAAAATTGTTAGGATATGACCAGTGGTATCCCATAAGGATCTGTCATACATCCAAACTTTCTGATGATGCAAAGTTAGGCCACATTGTCTACAATGTGGATGATAACATAAAATTACAAAGGATATTGATAGACTAAGTGATTGGGCAAAGCTGTGGCAGGTGGAGTTCAATGTAAGTAAGTGTGATGTTATCCATTTTGGACCCAAAAAAGGACAGGTCAATTACTTTCTAGATAGTATGAAGTTAAGTACAGTGGATGTCCAAAGAGTCTTGAGGGTTCAGGGGTGTAGATCTTTAAAATGTCATGAGCAGATGCATAAAATAATCAAGAAAGCTAATGGAATGTTGGCCTTTATATCTCGGACTGGAGTATAAGGATGCAGAAGTTATACTGCAGTTATACCAATCCCTAGTTAGACACCACTTGGAATACTGTGAGCAGATTGGGCACCACACCTTCGGAAGGATGTATTGGCCTTGGAGGAAGTACAATGTAGGTTTACAAGAATGATACCTGGACTTCAGGAGTTAACTTATGAGGAGAGATTATACAAATTAGATCTATTTTCTCTTGAATTTAGGAGATTAAGTGGGTGATCTGATGCAAGTCTCTAAGATATTAACAGGTAAAGATGATAGGGTAGATAAAAATGAACCATTTCTACTGGTTGGGGATTCTTGAACTAAGGGGCATGGTCTGGCCGTAATTCTCAGACTGTTCAGAGGAGATGCCAGGATGCACTTCTATACACAAAGGGTGGTTGGTACTTGGAACTCTCTTCCAAACAGCAGTGGATGCTCGATTAGTTATTAGTTCTAAATCTGAGATAGATAATTTTTTGTTAAGCAAAGGTATTAAAGGATATGGACCAAAGGCAGGTTTATGGAGTTAGGCCATGGATCAGTCATGATTTTATTGAATGAGGAGCTGATATACAATACTCCTGTTCATATGTTTCTATGTTCCCTCTGCCTGATGAGGGCTTCTTGATGTGGACTGCTGTCTGGGGACTGCCTGATGAGAACTGCTGCCTACAAGGTCTGCTTGATGAGAGCACCCCAAAAAGAGCTGCCTCTTCCCTGAGCATTTATTGTTGTTATTTGTGTCTCACGCAATTGCCTGAACTCTTTTGACCAATGGTCATGTGACAACCACTCATGACATCAGATGACCATTTTCCCTTTGCCCACCTACATTTGAAGGTTAGTTTTCAGTCCTTTGAATTAGAAAATCTTCTCATTTTTGAAAACAGTGTACTGATACCAGGGTGCATTTGGCTCTAGGTAAGCCATTGAATCTAATTCATTGTACATTGTGATCTCTTTTTCTTGTAATTCTTCCCTTTTGTTTTCCAAAGCTAGAATTGTGGGAAGTTAATTCCTGCCGCAGTAGCTGTTAAATGAAGTTCCATGCTACACAGTAAATAGTCAGAAAATTCAGTTTTTTAAGGGATGCCAATATACCAACAATTTATGGAAAATTGCCCAGGTAGATGCTAGTGTAGCAACTGTACTGGAATGGCTGAGCTAAGGGTGCATCTAACTTTAAAATACAGGTCTTCAATACTATTACCAGATTGTTGTCAGGGTCCGTAGCCTTTACAACATGCAGTGCCTTGTGCAGTTTCTTGATATCATGTGGAATGAATTGAACTGGCCAAATTTAAGCATCTGTAATGCTTAGAATTTCAGGAGGAGGCCAAGATAGATCATCTGCTCCACACTTCTGGCTGAAAGTGGTTGAAAGTATATGTGCTGAGTTTCCCTATCATTGATGATGGGGGTATTTGCGAAGCCTCCTCTGTTCATTAGTTATCTAATTGTCCACCATTGTTAACAGCTAGATGTAGCTGAATTTCAGAATTTAGAGGGGATCCATCAGTTGTGGGATTACTTAGTTTTGTGTATTGCATGCTGCTTCTGCTGTTTTCCGTGCAAGTCGTCCAGTTTTTCCGCTTCACCCGGGTGAAAATGTATTTTTCACAATGCCTGATGCATATTGCGGTGGCCATTTATATTTATAATAATATTATAGTGTATAGTAGAAATAACATCGTTGAGTAAGTTTCTGTTTACAATTTTTTTTTCTGTAAATATATTTATAGTAAACAGTTTCCAGACATTTCCATTAAAAGAAAACTTCCTGATCAATTGTGACAAAGGGTTTGTGGTGAATTGGAAATACAAAATGTGATGTTTTCTCAGATTTTTATTATTTGGGAAAAGAAGTGCTGATGATGCTGCCAAGATTGCATGATTTAATGGTGGACAAGTGGGTTGAATAGCGTGATCGTAGCATCTAGAACATTTGCTCGTACAGCACCAGGATTTTGGGTCAAAATCCTGGAATTTTCTCCCTAATAGCATTGTGGGTCGTCCCAGGAGGACTGCAGCGGTTCAAAAAGGCAGCTGACCACCACCTTCTCAAGGGCAACTAAGGATTGGCAAGAAATGCTGGCCAGCCACTGACACCCACATCTCACAAATGAATTTAAAAAAAAACCCACCACTCCCACCCACCCGCATTTCACCATAAGTTTCTCATAAACTTGCTGAAAATTCCAATATTGTGCTTCGGTATGGTCGAGTGCGTTGTCTTATGATAGTAGGTTGGACAGGGTGGGCTTGTTTCCACTGGAGTTTAAATGAGCTAGGGTGGGGTGACTTGATTGAAGTGTACAAGATTATGAATGGTCTTTAAATGATGGATAACGAGAGGATGTTTCCACTTATAGGTCAGTCTAGACTTAAGGTGCACTATTTGGAACTTTGCCTAGGAAAATGGTGGAGGTGGGGTCATTGAATACGTTTAAGACCGAAGTGGATAAATTCTTGTTTGGGCAATGGAATCAAGGGTTATCGGAGATAAATGGAATCTGGAATACAAAGCACAAACAGATCAACCATGATCTCATTGAAAAAGCAGGGATAAGGTGCCAAATGGCTTACTTCTACTCTTATTTCATATGTTTGTATTTTCTGCTGATCCTCTGTGGTTATTTTGGCAGAAATTCCCTAAAAGAACCATTAATATATTGTTGCTTCAGTATCAACTGTACTGGTTAATTTAAGGCAATCATTTAAACATAAATGCCTTAAAACTGCTGTTGTGCTATGACCATTTCTGTTAATACAACCATAACTGTTTTGTAATTAGTTACATTTTGAAATTTTTACTGATAATAAAACCTCACTGAAGAAAATGTATTGTTTTTTAGAAAGCTGCGACACTGCTACAGAAGGTCGAAACTGAGGAGGAGATCCTATATTCATTAAGAACAAAACCGACATTAACTGATAATGAAGAACTTGATGTTGTACCAGCCCCTATCTTGCTGTCCAGAACGCACAATTCTGTGATATTCAAGCCAGCTCATTTTCCTTCTTCTAAAGAGGTTGACAAACTTTTATAGTTTTAAACTATTGAATATTGTCATTGGCAGTGCAATAATGGACATTGTTGTGTTGGTAATGGTTATGACATAATATTTTCATATTTTTATTAAAGTACTAGTAATAGTTTGTTCAACAATTTGGCAAACAGTAAAATAATAGAAATGTTAGCAATGAATAATGGCAGAATCTTCCCAGGACCCCCATTGACATGGGCTATGGGAAGAAATTTAGGAAAATCGAATGACATGTCCTGTGAGGATCTTCTTGACATTAAGACCAAAAAGTCACATTTTCCAACCAAGTCCTGGAACTTTGAGATGAGATTCTTGCAAGTGAGTGGTGGGAGGCCTATGAACAGGTCCTATTGCTCATTGACAACCTCGTTATGACTAATCTTATCTCATTAAGATGCAGGCTCCCATTCTCCCATCACCAGATCGAAGTTAGAGGGCAGGAATTCTCGACATGAAAGTCAGAGCGGACACCTGGTGATTCCAGCTTGCCACTGCAGCTCTCTGAAGTCAGCAGTGTGGGATAATAAGGTGATTAAGGAGGCATTGCTTTTATTAATTGAGTCATAGAATGCAGGAGCAGGGAAGTTATGCTGGAACTGTATAAAACACTGGGTTAGGCCACAACTGGATTACTGCATGCAGTTAGAACATAGAACAGTACAGGCCCTTTGGCCCACGATGTTGTGCCAAACTTTTACCCTAATCCTGAGGTCTGTCTAACCTCTATCCCTACCTTATACTATCATCCATATTCCTATCTCATAGCCGCTTAAATGCCCCTAAGGAGGCCGACTCCACTACCCTCTCCGGCAATGCATTCCACGCCCCTACTACTCTCTTGAGTAAAGAACCTACGTCTGACGTCTCCCCTATATCTACCTCCACTCACTTTAAAACTATGCCCCCTCGTAACAGCTACCTCCACCTGAGGAAAAAGTCTCTGGCTGTCCACTCTGATCAGTTTGTACACCTCTATCAAGTCACCACTCATCCTTTGTCGTTCTAAAGACAAAAGCCCTAGCTCTCTCAACCTTTCCTCGTAAGACCTTCCCTCCATTCCAGACAACATCCTGGTAAATATCCTCTGCACCTTTTCCAACGCCTCCACATCTTTCCAGTAATGAGGCGATCAGAACTGGACACAATACTCCAGATGTGGCCGAACCAGGCTCTTGAACTCAATCCCTCTATTAATGAAAGCTAACACACCGTACGTCTTCTTAATAACCCTATCCACCTGGGTGGCAGCTTTCAGGGAACTGTGAACATGAATCCCAAGATCCCTCTGCTCCTCCACACTGCCAAGAATCTTTTCATTAACCCTGTATTCTGCTTTCAAGTTTTTCCTTCCAAAATGAATCACCTCACACTTTTCAGGGTTAAACTCCATCTGCCACTTCTCAGCCCAGCTCTGCATCCTATCAATGTCCCTTTGTAACCTAGAACAGCCCTCCGCACTGTCCACAACACAACCCACCTTCGTATCGTCCGCGAACTTACTAATCCACCCTTCCACTCCTTCATCCAAATCATTTACAAAAATCACAAATAGAAGAGGACCCAGAATAGATCCTTGTGGTACACCACTCGTAACTGAGCACCATGTTTAATATTTTCCATCCACTACCACCCTTTGTCTTCTAAGGGTCAGCCAATTCTGAATCCAATCTGCCATTTTTCCCCGTATCCCATGCCTCCTTACCTTCTGCATGAGCCTACCATGGGGAACCTTATCAGACGCCTTACTTAAATCCATGTATACCATATCCACTGCTCTACTTTTATCCACGTGTTTGGTCACCTCTTCAAAGAATTCAATAAGGTTTGTGAGGCATGATCTACCCCTCACAAATCCATGCTGACTATCACAAATCAAACTGTGCCTTTCCAAGTGAATATAAATCCTATCTCTCAGAGCCCTTTCCAATAATTTGCCCACCACTGACATAAGACTAACTGGCCTGTAATTTCCGGGGTTATCCTTATTCCCTTTTTTGAACAAGGGAATGATGTTTGCCTCTCTCCAATCTTCCGGCACTATACCCGTGGACAGTGAGGACGAAAAGATCATCGCCAAAGGCCCTGCGATCTCTTCCCTCGCTTCCCATAGAATCCTTGGATAAATCCCATCAGGCCTGGGGGACTTATCTATCTGCAACTTCCTCAAAATTCCTAGCACATCTTCCTTACTAACAGCAACCTCCTCTAGCCTACCAGCCTGTTTCATGCTGCTGTCCTCTACAACTAGGTCCCTCTCAGTTGTGAATACTGAAGAAAAGTATTCATTAAGGACCTCTCCTATCTCTTTAGGCTCTGTGCACAAATTCCCTTTACAATCATTGATAGGCCCTACCCTCTCTCTGGTCATTCTCTTATTCCTCATGTACATGGAAAAAGCCTTGGAGTTTTCCTTGATCAAGGTTTTCTCATGCCCCCTTATAGCTCTCCTAAGCCCTTTCTTCAGCTCCTTCCTGGATAACTTGTATCCCTCTGGAGCCTTTTCCGTTCCTTGTTTCCTAAACCTTACATAAGCATCCTTCTTCCTCTTAACCAGTCGTTCGACCTCTGTTGAAAACCAAGGCTCCCTCACTCGACTGCCTCTTCCCTGCCTGCTAGGGACAAACATATCGAGCACACGCAGTATGCATTCCTTAAACAATCTCCATATTTCAATAGTGCTCTTCCCTGACAGCATCTGTTCCCACTTTATGTTACCCAGTTCTTGCCTAACAGAATTGTAATTACCCTTCCCCCAATTATAAACCTTACCCTGCTGTATGTACCTATCCTTTTCCACATGACTATTGTAAAAGTAACAGAGTTATGATCGCTACTGCCAAAATGCTCTCCTACCAACAGGTCTGACACTTGACCTGGTTCATTGCCAAGCACCAAATCCAAAGTGACCTCTCCTCGTGTTGGTCTATCTACATACTGTGTCAGGAATCCTTCCTGAACGCACTGGACAAAATCCGCTCCATCTAAACTCTTAGAACTAAAATGTTTCCAATCAATATTTGGAAGTTTGAAGTCACCCATGACTACAACCCTGTGACTTCTGCACCTTTCCAGTATCTGCCTCCCAATCTGCTCCTCCACTCCTCTGCAACTATTAGGGGGTCTGTAAAAAAAGCCCCCAACAAAGTGACTGCTCCTTTCTTGTTCCGGACCTCAACCCAACCTGACTCTGTAGACATATCATTCTCGAACTGCCTTTCAGTAGCTGCTATACTAGCCCTGACTGGCAATGCCACTCCCCGCCTCTCTTTCCACCCTCCCTATTTCTTTTAAAGCATCTAAATCCCGGAACTTCCAACAACCATTCTTGTCCCTGAGTTACCCAAGTTTCTGTAATGGCCACAACATCGTAGTTCCAAGTGCTGACCCATGCTCTAAGTTCATCCTCCTTATTTCTGATATTTCTAGCATTGAAGTATACACACCTCAAACCATCTCTGTGTCCACAATTACGCTCCATCATCCACGTTTCTTTATTAACAACCTCACTCCCTGTTGTGTCCATTGGAAGGCTGAATACCTCATCCTCTGAATTATAAATCCGGTTCCCCACCCCCTGCCAATCTAGTTTAAACCATCCTGTACAGCTCGAGCAAACCTCCCTCCCAGGATATTTGTGCCCTTCCGGTTCAGGTGCAACTGGTCCTTACTGTACAGGTCCCACCTCCCCCAGAATGTGCTCCAACTATCCACATAATGGAAGCCCTCCCTCCTACACCAGCCCTGTAGCCACATGTTTATCTGCACTCTCTCCCTATTTCTTACCTCGTTATCACGTAGCACTGGTAGTAATCCAGAGATAACTATCCTGTTTGTCCTGGACTTCAGCTTCCAACCTAACTCCCTGTATTCGTTTTTCACATTCTCAGTCCTTTTCCTACCTATGTCATTGGTACTGATGTGTACCATGACTGCTGGTTGCTCACCCTCCCCCTTAAGGATCTTGAAGACACGACCTGAGACATCACGGACCCTGGCATCCGAGGGGCAACATACCATCCGTTCATCTCATTCGCGTCCACAGAACTGCCTGTCTGTGCCTCTTACTGTTGAATCCCCCAGTACAATTGCTCTCTTATTCTCCCCACTTCCCTTTGTGCCACAGGGCCAGGCTCAGTGCCGGAGACCTGTCTGCTATGGCCTTCCCCTGATAGGTCCCCCCCCTCAACAATATCCAAAACGGTATACTTATTATTGAGGGGAACAGCCGCAGGGGATCCCTGCACTGTCTGCCTATTCCCTTTCCCCCTCCTGACAGTCACCCAGCTACCTTTTTCCTGTACCTTGGGTGTGACCACCTCCTTATAACTCCTGTCTATCACCCCCTCAGCCTCCCGAATGATCCGGAGTTCATCCAGCTCCAGCTCCAGTTCCCTAACGCGGTTTTTGAGGATCTGGAGTTGGGTGCACTTCTCGCAGGTGAAGTCAGAGGGGACACCAGCAGTGACCCTTACCTCCCACATCCTGCAAGAGGAGCATGCAACTGCCCTAGCTTCCATTCCCTCTACTCTAGATTTCCAGAAGAATAAAAAAAAGCCTCATCTTACCAACCCTCCACACAGTCTTTTTTTTTGGTTAGAGGAGGAGGAGGATGGGTGGGAGACACTACACGTGTAATGTTTCGGGTTTAGCCAATGCCCGAATATATCAGTTCCTTCCTGGCTCACATTCTGTCCACACACCCGCCGCTGAAAACAAGAAGGCCACTGCTGCACAAGGTACGTTTTTATACAGGGAAAAAAACAACCTTACCTTCCTGTCAGCACTCTGGCTTGCGCTGTTGCCGCTGAAAACAAGAAGCAAGTTCCAGTCATCGCATTATAGGAGGGATCTGATTGCACTAGAGAGAGTACAGAGGAAATTTACCAGGATGCTGCTGCCTGGCCTTTAGGGTCTGAGCCATGAAGAAAGGTTGGATGGCGCAGTGATGATGTCCCTACCCTAATCGTCAGCCAGAAGTGTCACGTGGATGATCCATCTTGGTCTCCTTCAGGGATCCCCAGAGTCACAAATGCCAACCTTTAGCCAATTTGATTCACTCCACATGATATCACTAAATGGCTGGAGGCATTGTATATAGCAAAGCTATGGACTCTGATAACTGAAGACTTTTGCTCAGAACTTGCCTTGCTCCTAGCCAGGCTGTTTCATTCTAATTACAAAACTGGCATCTAGTTGACAATAATGTTGGTCCCTCACCACCTTTCACAATAAAACAATTCAAGTTAATTTTTGGGTAGTTAGAGTCCCCTACTGTTACTGCCACATTATTCTAATGCTTCTCTAAAATGTGATTACGTATTTGATCCTTTATCTCTCCCTGACTGTCTGGAAACCTAAAGCACACACCCCAAATGCATGTTTGTCCTTTTCCTGTTGTACTTTTACACTCGTGGCCTCATTTGATGATCCTTTCAAGATATTATCCTCCTTCCTGCTATAAATGATAATTACTAAACTCACTTCTTTCTTATCTAGCCGATTACTTTTGTTTTCTAATTTATTTGCACTTTAAGTTCTAGCTTCCCTCCCGTTTGAACTTGTTATAGGACCCCATCCTTTGACAATCAGTTTAAATCTGCCCCAACAGTATTGGCAAATCTCCCACAAGGATGTCGCTCCTGCTTCTGTTCAAATGTAATATCCATTCAACTTGTACAGGTCCCACCCCTCCTGTTAAGATCTAATGCCTTAAGAACATAAAGCACCCACCCCACCCCTCTCCTCCTCCCCCCACCCACCGCTTGAATACCGTCCCTCAAACCACATATTCATCTGTTCTATGCTTCTATTCCCGTACTAAGTACTGCATGGCACCGGATGCAATCTGGATGTTATTACCTTCGAAGTCCTTTTCTGTTTCCTTTCTTACACTATAAAGTCAGCTTGCAGGACCTCATTTCTCTTTTGTCCCATGTCATTGTCATTGGTCCTAACATGAACCATGAACTCTGGCTGTTCACCCTCCTCCTTCTGAATGCTCTGAAGCTGTTCCAGGATACCTCAACCCTGGTGTCCAGGACGCAACAACCATCCTGGAATCAGATTTACTGCTGCAGAAGTGCCTGTCTAGTACAGAACTATACCAACTGCTAGAGCAGGACATGCAACCTGGAGGTCTGGGTGGCCATCCTATCCCACTGTCAGCCAAGATGACAGCTGCATTGAACGTTTATGCAACTGGCTTCTCCCAAGGAGCCAATGGGGACTTCTGTAGGATCTCCCAATCATTCACTCACGAATGTATCAAGGCTCTTACCAATACCAGTTATGATAGATCACACTGTTTTATCTCATTTCCCATGACAAGGTCAGTGCTATAGCTGAGAAGTAGAATTTGCAACTTAATTGGCTTCCTGCAGGTGCATAGTCTGCACACACATCTCATTGAGAGGACCAGATTAGAACACAAGTTGATCAAGAGGAAGGGTTTCCATTCCATCAATGTACAAGTAATCTGTAATCATAGTACCTGTTTCTTATAACTTTGCACATAGTACCCTGAGTGCTGCCCCGATGAAAATATTCCTGTGAATTGTCATTTTCCTGCTGTGTTTGAGGGGCTAGATGCCTTACAAGGCTGGTTACCTTCAAGATCTACCTTCTGTGACCATGGCTGATGAATCGATTATACAACCCATTGAATGAAGTGACAAGGAGTTACAATACTCTCCATTCTTTAACCAGGACACCCTGGAAAAGACGATAGGTCTCCTGAAGATTAGATTCTAACGCTTGGATCATCTGGAGAGGCCTCACAAAATACTGCAGACACTGTGCCACATGATCCTAACATGCTGTGCTCTGCAGGTCTGAAACAGGCAAAGAGGAGAGAGGTAATGGATGCAGACAAGTTGGGAGAGCCACAGCAGTCTGCTGAGGAAGAGGATGAGAACATTGAGCAGGAAGAATATCACTTTATGCACAATAAAATGCAACAGCATTGGGAGCTATAAGCCAGACAGGGCTTAATTGGCATGTGGTTCTAGTGGTGCAATGATCATTCACTGTCTGTAAAATAGTTGGTGCTCAATTTTCTGTTCTAAGAGACAAATAGAGTTTCTGTTTATTTAATTTCTGTTCACTTTTGGTGTTGGTGAATAAAGGTGGCACTTTGGAGTCACTTGATTCCTTCCCTGCATGTGATTGTGGACATTGATAAGGTGCTGGGCAATGGTAGGCTCTTGGGAAGAGTAGAAGCGACGTAGAAAGTTGCAAGAGAGAATGTGCTAATAAGGACAGGTAAGCTATGTAGGTTGGTACATTTGGGACGTTTGCATGAGTAAACTCACTAGCACATGCGGAGAGAAACCTTCCATAAAACTCACGAAACTGATGCTTTCAATTTCTGGTAAGATTCAGCCCAATTGCTCAGGGACGCAGCAGTTGCTGGAATGTAAATTTAATTAGTTCCATTTATTCTTTTTCTCTGGAGTCGCAGGTAGACAGGGTGGTGAAGAAGACATTTGATATGTGTATTTTTTTTTGGTCAACACATTGAGTACAGGAGTTGGATGGCTGTGCTGTGGCATTCAATATAGTCTTCCTGCTATAGGAAGGATGTTGTGAAACCTAAAAGGCTTCAAAAAATTTACGAGGATGTTGCCAGGATTGGAGGATTTGAGCTATAGGGAGATGCTGAATAGGCTGGGGCTATTTTCCCTGGAGTTTTGGAGGGGTGACCTTATAGAAGTATAGAAAATTATTATGAGGGGCATGAATAGGGTGAATAGCCAAAGTCTTTTCCCCAGGGTGGGGGAGCACAAAACTAGAGGGCATAGGTTTAAGGTGAGAGGGGAAAGATTTAAAAGGGACCTAAGGGGCAATTTTTCATGAAGAGGGTGGTGCATGTATGAAATGAGCTACCGGAGGAAGTGGTGTTAGCTGGTACAATTACAACATTTAAAAGGCATCTGGATGGGTGTATGAATAAGAAGGGTTAGAGGGATATGGGCCAGTTGCTAGTAAATGGGACTGGATTAAATTAGAATATTTGGTTGGCATTGACAAGTTGGATGGAAGGGTTTGTTTCCATGCTGTACATCTCTATGACAGCAAGTTCACGGTTTGTTGCCTATCTGTAATTGCCCATGAAGTTACTGGCCTTCTAGGCCATTTCAGAGTAATATTAAGGGTCAACCATGTTGTTGTTGATCTTGAGTCATATGTAGGTCAAACTAGGTAAGGATGATCGGTTTCTTTCCTTAAAGATGATTATAAAGCAGATGCGTTCAGATGAAAAGTTGACGGTCACCATTACTATCTTTCAGTTGTATTTTTTTTATTAATTAAATTGAAAGTCCACCAGCTGCAAGGATAGGATTTGAACCCCTGTCCCCAACCATTAGCCTGGGCTGTGGATTACTAATAAAGTGACAGTACCATTGTACCACCACCTTCCGCTGAGACATGGGAAAATTTATAGTCAGATCTTAGCATCAATATTGCTCATTGCAGAAAAGGACTTTAATCATTGGATAATGTACGCTGATCCATCTGAACACATTTGCAGTTTCTCAATGCTGGTCAATTTAATAGACACTTTGATTTTTTAATATAAGCTCTATCAATAATAACTATTAAAAACATATTTAACTTAAAGTAAATACTTTCATGATGCCGGCTCAGATTGTCAATGCTTTCTGAACTTGCCCATCAAATGGTTACCAACTCCACACCAGGGTTGCCCTGTGATTCATGACCCTGCTAGGACATCATGAACCTCATCTATCAAGAAATCGGCCCGACTCCATGAAGGAGGGAGGGTCCTAACATACCCATCCCATCAATAGAACCACAAAGGATATGAATGTTGCATGCAGGCTCACTCCCTTATTCCATACTTGTGAAAATACCACAGGTTGGGAATGGAGGTAGGAATCCTGGAATCTGGTCCTACCTGTCATTTTTAAATCTCACTCACCAGTCTTCGCACATGGAAGGAAACTGGAAAAAGTGTCCGACTACCTTGATCACCACATTCTTTGTCTAAAAAAGGCAGGAAATTGGCACTAGGTAACAGACCCAGCACAGACATGATGGACCAAATGGCCGCCTTCTGCACCATAACAATTCTGTGATTCTGTGAAATGTATTATAGTACATATACAAGGTTATACATATACTACAACGTTAAAGGTTTGTAGGCATAACTTATATAGTTCTTGTATGTTTATATTTTTAATTATTGAAATCATACTGAGAACCTTTCCTCTGTCTTTGTTAAGGTTTATTGGTATCGCATATTTGGCCGTACTGCAACAGGAAGCATTCTGAAAGTGCGTCTCAAGGATTCTTATCTTCAGGGTACAGGACAAGAGGTACAGAAAGAAAACCCATTTCTTTTCCAATAGTTGAATGACACTTACTGATCATATTATGATATTTTGTGTCAAACAATTTCTATTTAATAGTTTTTAATGGGGCTTTTCTGGTGTTACACTTTGGCTCAGACTGTCAGCAAGCAGGTGTCCTTAAAAATGTCATGAAAACCTAGATTCTAGGATTCCTGCTCCATTCCTATTTCTAGCAATTTGCACTGGTAGACATAATTAGATCACATGCAGCTCTTCTGATGTCAGTGGTTCTGTTGCGGGGAGTGGGTATTTCACTCCTTCCCTGCATGCCTCAACTGTATTAAGTTAGGCCTCTTAGTAAGTATGGCCTCTCAGAGGAGTCATAACCCCTAGGGAATTTCTCATCCCAAGTCAGCAATAAAAAAGTGCCTTCAGCATTCCCATTGAAATAAATTGCCTCCAAAACTTCTCATAAAGCTGTCAATCAATCATAGTATTAAAATCAAATAGATTTCATCCAGTTTAGACCTTGTAACTTGTGCACCTAAAAGATAGTCAGTTGAAAAGCTACATCAAAATAAGATTGAATTGCTAATGGCTAATTATATATCAATAAAGCAAGTTGTTCACTTCCCTTCAAGCTGTGTAAATACTCCCTGCTGAACTCAGTGCCATTCTTGGAGCTCAGTCAAGCATTCATTACGAAGTCATCTGGCAACTATGTCAACAGAAGCAAACATCTGATTTTTTTTCCAGATGGCTTCATTATGAATGCTTGACTGAGCTCCAAGAATGACTAATTCATGTAGTTCAGCAGGAAATGTTTACACACTTGAAGGGAAATATAAGTGTAGTTTGATATCTCTACTACATTGTGATAACTTAATGTTTCTTCGATGTGGTATTTTAATGGTTTTGTGTTTAGTAAAACAAGACGAAGTGGTCTGAAATGTATAAAAAGTTATTGAAATTTCTATTACGAATGGCTCTGGTTGATTAACACTTTTAATTTCTTGTAAACTGAGCACTTTGCAAAGTATTATTTTAAATCCTTCTTTTGTTCATTTCAGGATCATTTCAATGAATTACCATATTTACTGCTGGCTCATTGGCTTTGTACATTGTGAATACTGGGAGAGTGGGTTAGGCTGTAGCGAAGTGGCTTGAAGATATTGGGGACGTAGCAAATAAATGAAGAGAAGGGTATGGAAGGGTATTGGGTATGGGAGTGGATGTGGGTGTGATTGGGGGAAAGATGAGGGCTTGGTAGTCATGATTTACAACCTGACAGATGATCCAATAAATAAGTGGGCCTTCTAACTTGCCTCTATACTGCACTCACTTCAACATGAAAGTAGAGTGAGCGGAAGTCTTCTTAGCAGAGATAGGTTTGTGGATTCCGCACCTTCCCTAAAGTAACACACCTTCCCTAATGCCTTACAGCCTTCTCTTAGATTAAGAGGAAGTAGGTGGGAGCTATTAACAGTCTGAGCACATACATATAGGGAACTCCTGTAACAGGGAATGGAAAGAGGTGTAAGACTGAATAGTTAATGAATAAACTTTATCTGGAAAGGAAAGTATCTTGGTGTTTTGTTTCACTGATGGACTCAAATTTCAGTTACGATTTTTCTTCTCATCGAAGGTGCCAACATTTGGTGAGTGTTTACTGGAAGTAAAAGGCCTTGAACCTAATGAAAAATACATCTTTGCAGTTGCTGCTTATTCAGAAGATGGAACAATCATTGGAAATGGAATTGGGAAAACGACAAAGCCAATCCTAGCATATTATTCTCTTCCTATCCTTACAGCATGGACCTACCTTTGTCAGGTACAACTATTTCCTAGCCAGTCAATTGTGAATTATATGTTAGTGTTTATTAGATTTGGAACCCATTTTGCATCTACTCCTATTTGTATCTTCTTTTGAAGTGTAAAATGGTCTGCTGACTTATATCACGTCGTCCTAAAGCGGAATGATTTCATAATGGCCATAGCTATTGCAACATTGGCCCAAATTTTCCAAAAGAATTACAGTTGTAGCAGTGTAGGCTGGACTTACAGATTGAGACCCTGTGGAAATCCCGATGCAGCTGGCTCTGTGAGAATTGCCTGGGAAGTTGAAACTTCCGAAAGACAATTACCAACCTTCCAAGTAGTCCCCAGCACTCAAGCTGATTCACAGAAGTCAAAGGATTCTGACCATCACTTCTTCTCCCAGATTGAATGCCTCTCCCAATTTGTATCACATCCCTTAACTTCCTACAGAAGTCTCATCCACTCCATGGCCTGTAAATGACACCCAGGGCTCTTAACCTTCAATGACCTTCCTGACTTCTCATTGACGCTACCGATCTGACATCCCACCCCTTCCCACCTCACCTGACTCCCATCCTTTATTTATACCTGAACCCCCTCTGCTCCATTAGCTCCCAATTTCTCCTCCCCACAACCCTCTCATACCCTTCAAACAGCTGGCATCTGTACCCCTTACCCATCTATCTCCCTCCTGACTCAAACACTTGGTACCTGTATCCTTCAACCCCTTACTCCTCACCCACCTGCCATCTGACTGCTCACCCACCTTGCACCCTATCTTCTTCCCCACCTAGCACCCTAACCTCTGCACCTTTCATCAACCTGCCACCCTAGTCCCCCACCTAGCTGGCACCCTGCCCTCATATTTAGTTTCTCTCAAAAGCTGTCAAGGCGGCTGTCAAGGCGGCTACTGGGCTTCATGCATTCCTGGCATGGAAAGCTCCTGGCTCAGACTTCACTTGAAAAACTGAACAAAATAGGTCAGTGGGTAATTTTTCAGCTGAACTGGATTGGAAATAGGGACTCTGATTCAGAATCAAATTATTAGCTTTCAGATCCAGAACATTCCACCCAAACACTCCACCCCAAACCCTCACCAACTACCTCTCAAAACTGAAATGAACAGGTAGGATGAAATTTTCTATTTCAGAGTTAAAGTATGGCATTCGATGCCTTACATGGCATCACATCCATCATGGCCTATGCCCATAGTGAGGTTTCTGTAGTGAGTATCTACTAGTCAGCTTATTTCGCGTACAAGTGAGTTCTGAGGCAAATTAATGGCAAATCGTTAAATAAATGTAGAACTGAGGTGCTTGTCCCTGCTGGCACCTTCCAGGGTTGTTTGTTCTGGAACCATATTTTTAAGGCTACCCAGGCACCCCATCACTTGGTGCAAGGTAGGAACTCCAGAACAAACAGCAGCTATTGTTCCCACTTTATTCTACAAATGCCTGCCAAGCATCAATAACTGTCTCCTCCTTTTAATGATGCTTCAATCGAGGCTCCGCTCCAGGTAGTCTTGGCCAGAAAGGAGGTCCTCTTCCCCTTTAAGGGCATAGGAGGCCCTTGCATTACATCTGGGCAGACTGTGCCAATCATAGGCAGAATGTTCATTCTAAGCCTGCCATTGTACAGCCATGTTCCATAGGCATGCCTACCTCACACATGATGTGGAGTAAAGACCTCACACCCAACATGTGCTGATGATTTTCTAACACTTTCAGGGCACCAGTAAGCTTCCCACTCACTTACTGGTGATGGATCACTTCCTAGCAGGGTTGTGCAAGCTCATTGAATGCCCATGCACATATTCCATAGGGCTGATCTGTTTGTATTTTGGATTCCACATTCCCATCTACCCCTGATAACTTTTGATTTCCTGACCTCACAACAAAATACCTATCTCTAACTTGAAAATCTCCACCACCTTCTGGGGCGGTGTTCCAACAATGCATCTGAAATAAAATAAAATTCCGTCATCTTGTTAATTTGTATCAAACGTCAAGATTAAAGTTGAAACTCTGTATGTAAATTAGTATTATGATAACAAAAGTAGCAGCTAATGGGACAACATGATGATGAAAGAAAAATAGCACCTAACGGAGAAACTGTACTGTTAAATAAATGAACAGTGATGAAAAAAGGTGAAACTTAAGAGAAGTGTAAAAGGAGTTACTAGTTCAATAATAATTGAGCACTGCAATGAAATCACAAATCAAGAAGCCTCATCACAATTAAAGAAGGGAAATTAAAATGAGTGCCAGAAGAATAAAGCAGTGGAATTCTCTTTGGAGTAGAGTTCTGGCAGTATTATTCTTCTACTCATTCCTGTGCATTCGTCTAAATCTGACCAATGTTCTCCCTTGACCTCTTAAAGTATATTTGTTAAGCTCTGAGTGCCATTCTACTTGTCAAAGGCCAATGTGTGAGTGCAAAGGAGGAAACCCAGCAGTGCTGTTGTACTATTAAATAGACAAAAGAGAAGGCTTTCATTCTCCAACAACATGTGTCAGAACAGTTAGTGCCACTTTCTTGTTCCTATTGCCTTCTCTGCTTGGCATTGCCTAGGAAAATATTAGTAGAAATAAGAAGGATGGAAAACCTGCTGGACCTCATCACCTGCCACCATTTGCATGTGTTATGAAGAAGAAATGGGCAGCAACAATGTTAGTGAAAACCATTTTGAGAAAGTGAGGCAGTGATAGTTCTCCGGTCCCCATCTCTCTGCTGTTCCTGCTTGGCCTTATGAATGTTCACAGAGAAAACTACCCTAACACCCACAAACAAAGGGAAATGCACACTGCCAGCTGTCTTTACTAGGTTTAGTTAATGAATTTATCTAAGTACTTCTTGACAATTTTATTTAAAATGTTGCTGTTTTCTGTCACATAATCATTACAGAATGTTGCATTTTAATTTAATTGTAATTTTAATTTAATGTTTGTTTTTAGGTTGCATATCAGTTAGGGCACTATCCAGTGTCTAAAGCAGCTTTCTCCATTTTATGGAAACACTTTGTTACACAGGGATGTTTACAACAAAATAAATACCTTGTTACTGATAAAACTGATTGGTGCATCTCTCAGAAAAGGTACAGTAATTACAAATTCTGTGAATGATTTTTCTCCAACTCCAGGTACAATTTATTTTAACATAGAAATATAGAAAGAAGGAGCAGGAATGAGCATTTGGCCGTTTGAGTCTGTTTAGCCATTCAGTATAATCAAGGCAATCCTTTGGAACATAGAATAGTACAGCGCAGGAACAAGCCCTTCAGCCCACCATGTCTGTGCTGACCATGATGCCATTCTAAACTAATTCGATCTGCCTGCACATAGTACATATCCCTCTATTCTCTGCCTGTTCATATGTCTGTCTAAATGCCTCTTAAACTTTGCTAATGTATCTGCTTCTACCATATTTCCTAGCAGTGTGTTCCAGGCACCTTAACAAACTTACCTCGCACATCTCCCTTAAACTTTTCCTCTCTCACCTTTAAGCCTATGTTCCCTAGTACTTGACATTTCTACCCTGGGAAAAAGACTCCAACTATCTACCCTATCCCTGCCTCTCGTAATTTAAATACTTCTATTAGGTCGCCCCTCAGCCTCTAATGTAATCAATCCAAGTTTGTCCAACCTGCCCTTGTGGTTAATATACTCCAATCCAGGAAACATGCTGGCAAACCTCTTTTCCGTCCACTCTAAAGCCTCCACTTCCTTCCTACAGTGTGGTGGCTAGAACTGCACACACTACTCTAAATGTGGTCTAACTAAAGGCTTATACACCTGCGACATGACTTGCCAACTTTTATACTCAATGCCCCAACCAATGAAGACAAGTATGCCGTATACCTCCGTTGCCACTTTATTCACTTGTGTTGCCACTTTAAGGGAGCTATTAATTTGTACTTCAAAATTTCTCTGTATATCAATGCTCCTAAGAGTCCTGTCATCTACTGTATACTTTCCTCTTGCATTTGACTTCCCAAAATGTATCACCTCACATTTGTCTGGATTAAACTCCATCTGCCATTTCTCTGCCCAATTTTCTAACTAATCTATATCCTGCTGTATCCTTTGACAATCTTCCTCACTATCCACAATTCCGTTAATTTTTGTGTCATCTGCAAACTTACTAATGACTCCACATATATTTTCATCTAAGGCATTTATATTTTAGAAACAGCAGAGATACCAGCCCTGATCCTTGCACAGCACCACTGGTCACAGACCTTCAGTCAGATAAACACAACCATCCTCTATCTCCTATGACCAAGACAATTTTTGTGTCCAATTTGCTGACTTACCATGGATCCCATGCATCTTAATGTTTTGGACCATAATATTTAGTTCAATGTGTGATAATGCTGTCACTTTAAAAAGATTATTTTTTTCTGGGTTCTTTTGAAGGGCGGTTGTAAAGGCAGAGGTGAGGTGAGGTGCAAACTGACTACTGGAGACAGCCTATATCAACAATTTAGGAGGCCTTTAGGCATTTTTAAAAACAGTTGTAACAATGGAAGGGGAGTGGCCAGTTCTCACAGACCAGGTTTTCTACGTTTTTTCAGCTGTAGCTGTCAGAAGCTGTTTGGGGCTCCAGAAGTGTTGGAAACTTCAATAAATGATTCCTACCTGCTACATTCTCTGAAAGCTCTCTTGATGTTATTTCCTCCTGGAATAGAGAACTGCATGAGAATCTGTGTCTGAATTTATCTTTTGGCCATGGGGTGTATTTATGGGATGTTACTATATTGGAACAGTTAATTAGTAATAGGTACTGTGTTTATCATTTGGTTAAGTTTTCCAATAGTTAAGTTATCTTAAATTCCTCAAACCTTTGTTTGTAATTTAACTACAGTGTTTAAATAAATTGTGTTCTGCTTAACCTCGAGTAGTTTTACCAGTCGCATCATATCTGGAACATGCACTTCACATCTACCTTTAAAATAAGAAAAAGTTAGTGTCTAGGCTACCTTCTTAAAATATTTTGAGGGGGTCTGCTCTGGCCCATAAATGCCATATTCTTGCTTTGTCTCCAAATACCTTAATGTCTTTAATATCTCAAAATCTGTCAGTCTCTTTCTTGAATCTATCTCAGTGACTCCACGGCCTATCGAAGTTAGCATTTTATATGTTTGCCCACACACTCAACTTGTCTAAATTGCCCCAAAGGATCCTTACATCCTCCTCACGATTCATAATCTAACTTAGCTTTGTGTCATCAGTGAACTTGGAAATGTTGGCTCCCTCATCCAAGTCATTTATATAGCATGAATAGCTGAAGCCCAAGCACTGATCCCTGCAGTACACCTCTAGTGACTGCCTGCCACCCAGAAAAAGACCATTACTCCCAGTCTGTTTCTGGTCTGTCAAACAAGTTTATGCCAGAATATTACCCCCAATCCCATATGCTTTAGTTTTGTCCACTCTGCTTTTATGTGAGACCTTATTGAAATCCAAATACACCACTTCCATAGGTTCTGCCGTATCTATTCTGTTCATTATACCCTAAAAGATTCCAGTAGATTTACTAAGTATGATTTCCCTTTCATAAGACCATGCTGATTTTGTCTAATCCCCATAATACTTTCCACATGTTTAATTATCAAGTCTTTTATACTAGATTCTAGCATTTTGCCACTTTCGATGTTAGGCTAACTGGTGTGTGATTCATTTTTTTTATTATTTCCCTCCTTTTTTTAAATCGTGCAGTTACATAAGCCACCCTCCAATCTGTAGTAACTGTTCCAGTGCCTGTAGAATTTTGAAGAATGACCGCCAATGCATGCAGTATTTTCAGGGCCCTACTCTGCAATGTAGATTATTGAGCCCTGGGCAATTGTCAGCTTTCAACCCAATTAGTTTCTTTTGTGCCTTTTTTAAAACTAATGCTGCCTTTCTTCAATTCCCCGCTGTCATTAGACCCTTGGTTTCCTACCGTTTCTGGGAAATTATTTGTGTCCTCTTTTGTGAAGCTAGAATGAAAATGTTTGTTTGCTTGTCCACAGCTCCCTGAAGGTGGCAGAACAGATTAATAAAGCAGTTAAGAAAGAATACAGCACGCTTGCCTTTATCAGCTGTGACATATGTTTTCAGAGCAGTTTATGTTGGAGATGTACAAAACTTTAGATAGACAGGCCACAGTATTGTTTGTTGTTCTAGTTACCACACTGGAAAGGATGTGCTCGCAGTGAAGATGGTGCAAAGAAAATTCACCAGGATGTTGCCTGGAGTGGAGCACTTTAGCTTCGAAGAGAGTTAGATAGGCTTGAGTTGTCTTCTTTAGATCAGAAAAAGCTGAGGGGGTGGGAGGGAGGAAACCTGATAGAGATGTATAAGATTTATTAGTCAGTTAGCTTAGTTGGCTGGACAGCTGATTTGCGAGGCAGATCGGTGCTAACGCTGGCTGAGGTTATCATAAAGGAATCACCTTTTCAACCTGTCGTCTCACTTGAGGCATGGTGACCCTCAAGTTAAACCACCATCAGTCATCTCTCTCTCTAATGAGAGAGCAGCCCATGGTCTGGTGACACTATAGTGACTTTACCTTTACCTATAAGATTATGAACGGGATGGACAGGGTGAATAGAAAGCAGCTGCCTCCCTTAGTCAAAGGCGGCATAATTTTAAAGCGAAAGGGAGGAGGTTTAGAGGGGATTTGAGAAAAAAAAACCTTTTCTCTCAGAGGATAGTGGAGATGTGGAATTCACTGCATGGAAGGGTAGTTGAGGTGGGAAACCTGACAACCTTTAAAAGGTACTTGGTTGAGCACTTACAGTCATAGAGTCCTAGGGATATACAGCACAGAAACAGACCCATTGGTTCAACTCCTCCATGCCAACCAGATAGCCTAAATTAATCTAATCCCATTTGCCAGCATTTGGCCCATATCCCTCTAAACCCTTCCTATTCATATACCCATTCAGATGCCATTTAAATGCTGTAATTGTACCAGCTTCCACCACTTCCTCTGGCAGTTCATTCCATACATGCACTATCCTCTGTGTGAAAAAGTTGCCTTTAGGTCCCTTTTAAATCTTTCCCCTCTCACCTTAAACCTATGCCTTCTAGATTTGGACTCCCCAGCTCTGGTGAAAAGACCTTGTCTATTTACCCTATCCATGCCCCTCATGATTTTATAAACTTCTATAAGGTCATCCCTCAGCCTTTGATGCTTCAGGGAAAATAGCCCCAGCATCTCAGCCTCTCCCTGTAGCTCAAACCCACCGAACCCTGGCAACATCCTTGTAAATCTTTTCTGAACCCTTTCAAGTTTTACAACATCCTCCCTATAGCAGGGAGACCAGAAATGAACGCAGTATTACAAAAGTGGCCTAACCAATGTCCTGTACAGCTGCAACATGACCTCCCAACTCCTCTACTCAATGCACTGACCAATAAAGGTAAGCATACCAAACGCTTTCTTCACTATCCTATCTATCTGTGACTCCACATTCAAGAGACTATGAATCTGCACTCCAAGGTCTCTTTGTTCAGCAACACTCCCCAGGACTTTACCATTACATGTATAAATCCTGCCCTGATTTGCCTTTCCAAAATGCAGCACCTCACATTTATCTAAATTAAACTTCATCTGCCACATCTCAGCCCTTTGGCCCATCTGATCATGATCCCGTTGTACTCTGAGGTAACCTTCTTTGCTGTCCACTACACCTGCAATTTTGGCGTCATCTGCAAACTTACTAACCATACCTCCTGCGTTCACATCCATATCATTTATACAAATGCCAAAAGCAGTGGACCCCAGCACCGATCCTTGTGGCACACCGCTGGTCACAGGCCTCCAAGTCTGGAAAGCAACCCTCCACCACCACCCTCTGTCTTCTACCTTTGAGCCAGTTCTGTATCCAAATAGCTAGTTCTCCCTGTATTCCATGTGATCTAACCTTGCTAACTAGTCAATCATGCGGAATCTTGTCGAACGCCTTAATGAAGTCTGTTTGGATCACGCCCACAGCTCTGCCGTCATTAATCTTTTTCGTCACTTCTTCAAAAAATTCAATCAAGTTCGTGAGACACCATTTCCCATGCACACAGCCATGTTGACCATCCCTAATCAGTCCTTGCCTTTCTAAATACATGTAAGTCCTGTTCCTTAGGATTCCTTTCAGCAACTTGCCTACCACGGATGTCAGGCTCACCAGTCTGTAGTTCCCTGGCTTTTCCTTACCACCTTTCTTCAGCAGTGGCACCACTTTGAAGTGGCATAACATTGAGAGCAATGGACCTAGTGTGGGAATGTGGAACCAGTATAGGTGGTAATGTATTTTTGGCAGTACAGACTCAATAGGCTCAAGGACCTCTTCTTCTCTACTTGATTCAGTGATTCTAGGTATCTCAGGTACACAGAGGAGGTGATAACCTCAAGGTATTATTGTTGGACTGTTAATCCAGAGATCCAAGTAATGTATGGGGATAGTAGGACCTGCAGATGCTGGAGAATCTGAGATAACAAGGTGTAGAGCTGGATAAACGCAGCAGGCCAAGCAGCATCAGAGGAGCAGGAAAGCTGACATTTCAGGCCTAGACCCTTCTTCAGAAATGGGGGAGGGAAAGGGGGTTCTGAAATAAATAGGGAGGGGGGAGAGGCGGATAGAAGATGGATAAAGGAGAAGATAGGTGGAGAGGAGACAGACAGGTCAAAGAGGCGGGGGTGGAGCCAGTAAAGGTGAGCGTAGGTGGGGAGTTAGGGAGGGGATAGGTCCGTCCAGGGAGGACGGACAGGTCAAGGGGGCGGGATGAGGCTAGTAGGTATCTCTGGCAACCACCTGGAAACTGATATCCATTTCAAGCCCACCGACTCCCACAGCCACCTAGAATACACCTCCTCCCACCCACCTTCCTGCAAAAATGCCATCCCCTATTCCCAATTCCCAGTTCCTTCGCCTCCGCCGCATCTGCTCCCAGGATGAGGCATTCCACTCCCGAACATCTCAGATGTCCTCATTTTTCAAGGACCGCAACTTCCACCCCTCAGTGGTCGAGAACGCCCTCAACCGTGTCTCCCGCATTTCCCACAACTCATCCCTCACACCCCCTCCCCACAATAACAACCAAAACAGAATCCCCCTCGTCCTCACGTACCACCCCACCAACCTCCGGATCCAACGCATTATCCTCCGACACTTCTGCCATCTGCAATCCGACCCCACCACCAAAGACATTTTTCCCTCCCCACCTTTATCTGCTTTCCGGAGGGACCACTCTCTCTGTGACTCCTTTGTCCGCTCCACACTTCCTTCCAGCCCCACCACACCCGGCACTTTTCCCTGCAACTGCAGGAAGTGCTACACCTGCCCCTACACCTCCTCCCTCAGCCCCATCCCAGGCCCCAAGAAGACCTTCCACATCAAGCAGATGTTCACCTGAACATCTGCTAATGTGGTATACTGTATCCGCTGTTCCCGATGTGGCCTCGTCTACATCGCGGAAACTAAGCGGAGGCTTGGGGACCGCTTTGCGGACCACCTACACTCGGTTTGCACTAAACAACTGCACCTCCCAGTCGCGAACCATTTCAACTCCCCCTCCCATTCCTTAGACGACATGTCCAGCCATGGCCTCCTGCAGTGCCACAACGATGCCACCCGAAAGTTGCAGGAACAGCGCCTCATATTCCGCTTGGCAGCCCAATGGTATCAATGTGGACTTCACAAGCTTCAAAATCTCCCCTCCCCCTACCGCATCCCAAAACCAGTCCAGCTTGTCCCCGCCTCCCTAACCTGTCCTTCAACCCACCTATCCCCTCCTCCCACCTCAAGCCTACCCCCATCTCCTATCTACTAACCTCATCCCGCCCCCTTGACCTGTCCGCCCTCCCTGGACCGACCTATCCCCTCCCTAACTCCCCACTTGCACTCACCTTTACTGGCTCCATCCCCGCCTCTTTGACCTGTCTGTCTCCTCTCCACCTATCTTCTCCTTTATCAATCTTCTATCCGCCTCCCCCCCCAACCTCCCTATTTATTTCAGAACCCACTTCCCAAGGTTCAAATCCCACCATGGCAGATAGTGGAATTTGAATTCAACAAAAGTCTAGAATTATGATTCTAATGATGACCAAAAAACCATTATCGATTTTCAAAAAAAAAACCGTCTGATTCACTAATGCCCTTCCCCTGTAGTGAAGGAAACTGCCGTTCTTATCTGGTCTGGCCCACATGTTTTTTTTCCATTCATTCACAGGACGATGGCATCGCTAGCTAGGCCAGCATTTATTGCCCATCCTTAATTGCCCAGAGGGCAGTTATGAGTCAACCATATTGCTGTGGGTCTGGAGTCACATGTAGGCCAGACCAGGTAAGGATGGCAGTTTCCTTCCCTAAAGGACATCAGTGAACCAGATGGGTTTTTCCCAACAATCAGCAATGGATTCATAGTCATCATTAGACTCTTAATTCCAGATTTTATTGGATTCAGATTCCACCATCTGCCATGGCAGGATTCGAACCCAGGTCCCCAGACCATTAACAGGGTCTAAGGATTAACAATCCAGTGATAATACTACTAGGCCATTGCCTCCCCCATGTGACTCCAGACCCACAGCAACGTGGTTTTCTCTTAACTGCCCTCTTGGAATTAGGCATGGACAATAAATGTTGGCCTAGCCAGTGATACCCTCATCCTGTAAATGAATTTAAAAAACACAGGAACTTGGAAGGTTGTGAAGGAAGAGAGTGGACTGTAAAACAAGATGTCTGTGTTCACACTATCACCAGCTTACTCGTAATGCCAGACAGCTGAATGAGGCTGTGCCAGTGTTAAGAAGGGACATGAGCATGAATATGTTTTTTTCCTCAATAATTTCACAATATCAGATGCCATATACCCTGCCTTAATTGCCTTGTAGCGCAGACAAGTGTCTTCTCTGTGCAACTCCCTTATTAACATCCTGTAACCTTCATCTGCTTTGCTCCCTGCTTTTGTGTTCTAGTCTTTTCCTTGACAGGGAGTCAGTGGTTGTGTAGCACTGTGGCATACACATCATCCAATCATAGCTGAAGAGCTGGAGGCCAGTAGAAGCAGCTTGCAGTATAAGGCTGGAAACACCAATTTTACGTAGAGTAATCTGCAGGTTAGGATGTGTGCTGAGTACTGCAGCCTGCTGTTAGCTCAGTCAGCGGGCATCCCCAACGGTAACTTATGTTTTGTAACACCTTTATGGTAATTCTTATAATGTGTAGCACTGCCACCATATTGTAAATGCAGGTTTGCGCTGGAATTATCTGGGATATTTTTGTTAGATTAGATATCACCAATCCTTCTTCCTAATATTAGTCATGCTATGAAATGCAAATACTATTTGGGGAAGGATGCTCCCATGCACTTTAGGCAAAAGAGTGATGTTAATTTGATTAACATATAAAGGTTTATTACATATGATTTAGTAAATAGTTACATCACATCTAAAATGCATGATTTTGTTTGAGATATCAGGTTCAATTTATAAGTAAATACACGTTAATTTTAACTAATTTTTATTCACTCATGGATGTGGGTGATGCTGCTGGGCAAGCATTTATTGCCCAATCCTAATTGCACTTGAAAAGCTTGTGATGAGCGGCTTTCCTGAACCATTGCAATCCATTTGGCATATATGTATCACAATGCCATTAAGAAATCAATTTAAGGATTTGACCGTGTAACACTAAAGCCGTGGTGATTATATTTCCAAGTCAGGAAAGTGAGTGATTTGGAGGGGACCTTGCGGGCGATGGTGCTCCCATGTGTTTACTGTTCTCTGCCTTTTAAATGGTAAAACCTGGTGAAACTATTGGAAATAATTCTAAGGGACAAAATTAATCTGCATTTGGAGAGGTAGGGATTAATTAAGAACAGTCAGCATGGTTTTCTTCAGGGGTGGTCATTTCTGACCAACTTAATTAAGTTTTTCAGTGGTAACCAGGTGTGTAGATGAGGACAATGCATTTGACGTAGTCTACTTGGACTTCAGCAAGGCTTTTGGTACAGTCCTGCATGAAAGACTGATACTGAAGGTAACAGCCCATAGGATCCAAGGAAATTTGGAAAATTGAATACAGAATTGGATGAGTGGCAGGAAACGAGGGATGGTTGAGGGGAGTTTTTATGACTAGAAATCTGTGTTCAATGGGGTTCTGCACAGATTAATGTTGGGACCCTGGCTGTTTATAGTATATAGAAACGATGTAGACTTGAATGTTGGAGGGTTAATCAGTAAGTTTGTGGATGATACAAAAATTAATGAGGTGTTAAATAGTGTGGGGGATAGCCTTAGATTACACAAGAGTATAGACAGGTTTGTCAGATGGGCTGATCAATAGCAAATGGAATTTAAGATGAATATGTGTGAGATGTATGCAAGGGAATACATGATAAATGATAGGACCCTGGTAAGCACCTACCATTTAAATGATACGGCACAGAAGGCAGGCCATTCAGTTCATCTTGTCCATGTCAGCCCAAAGGCACCGAGATGGCCTTTTTAATCCCAGCTTCCTGCATATGACCCATAGCCCTCTAGCTTGTAGCTCACGGGGCATACAAGGTACTTTTAAAAAGAGTTTAGGATCTCTGCCTTCACCATCAACTCAGGCAGCAAATTCCAGACACCCATCACCCTCTGCGTGAAAAACATTTTCCCTCACGTCTCCTTTAATCCTTCTGTCACTTGAATTTATGAGCCCTGGTTTTTGAACTTTCTGCCAAGGGAAACAGATTCCTCCTGTCTACTCTATCTCTACCCACAATTTTGTATACCTTAATCATGTCGCCCCTCAACTTTCTTTGTTCCAAGGAAAATAATCCCAACCTCTCCTCATAGCTACAATTCTCCAGCCCGTGCACCATTCTAGTAAATCTTCTTGGGATCTCTCTAGAGCAATTACACCCTTCCTGTAATGCAGTGACCAGAACTGCACACAATACTCCAGTTGCGGCCTCACCAGTGTCTTTTTCATTAGTTTCATCATTATCATAATAGAATCCCTACAGTGTAGAAACAGGCCCTTGGGTCCAACAAGCCCACACCGATCCTCAGAGCATCCCACCCAGACCCATCCCCGTATAACCCACCTAAGCTACACATCCCTGAACACTACGGGCAATTTAGCGTGGCCAATCCACCTAGCCTGCAGATCTTCGGACTGTGGGAGGAAACCCACGCAGACACAGGGAGAATGTGCAGACTCTGCACAGACAGTTGCCCGAGGCTGGGATTGAACCCCGGTCCCTGGCGCTGTGAGGCAGCAGTGATAACAATTGAGTCACCGTGCCGCCCCTTATCCTTACTGTTAACATAGAACATAGAACAGTACAGCACAGTACAGGCCCATCGGCCCACGAGGTTGTGCCGACATATTATCCTACTAAGCTCAAACTACCCTGCATACCCTACATTATACTATCATCAAGTTGTTGTCTGTACTTCTGTCAATGGAGGACAGCATTCCATTTACCTTCTTTACAACCTTATTTACTTGTACTGCTACCTTTAGGGATGTGATGAACTACTTTGTCATCCAGAGCATGGTAGGAACTTGGAACTCACTGTCTATAAGGGACAGAACTCACCACCCATAAGAGGCACAAAGCCTTATAACATTTAAGTAGTATTTGGACGTACACTTGTGATGCCAAGGCAATTAAGGCTATGGGCCAAGTGCTGGAAAATAGGATTAAAGTAATTAGAAGCTTGTTTTTGAATGGAGCAGACCAAATAAGCTTTTTCTGTAATGTGCTCTTTATAGTGATTGGAACAATGTCAGCCAGGTGGATTTCACAGAATATAAGTTCCCTGATTGGGGTTGATAACCTGGTCTAAATAAGGAGTCCTGGCTGACAGATATAAATAGGAGTGTCAGGGGTTCTGCTCCCTCTAGGAGCCAGCTCTGAGCTGGCTGGGTCAGTGCCATGTACTATGCATATGTAAATAAAGGGTGACTTGGTGATGGGATACCGGCTTTCGTAGACTTATTTCACTCTTGACCTCTATAACCTCCAAGCAGAATTTCTAGCCTCTGTTGTAGCCACTGTATTTACATAGATAGTCCAGTTCAGTTTCTGGTGAATGTTGACCTCCAGGGTGGTGATACTAGGGAATTGAGAGATGGTTATGCTTTTGAATGTGAAGGGCTGATGATTTGAGAGATAGTCATTGCCTGCACATGTGAGATACAGATGTTACTTGCCATTTGTCAGCCCAAACCTGGATATTGTCCTGGTCTTGCTGTATTTGGACATGCTGTTAACACTAAAAACTATTGCTGAAGCACAACCCAGAGACTAGGAGAACTGGTCCAGCAAACTGAAGATCTGGTTATCTACTCCCAGGAACATTCCTCTATGAACTAATTTCCAGAGCTTATCTTGTGATGTCACTTACCACTTCAAGTCCTAACTATCTCATACAACAGTAACAAAACATCCCAAAGTGCTTCATAGGACTGTGATAAACTATGACACCAAACCATGTCAGGATTTAGGTCATTTAAGGTCGGCTTTTCAAAAATTCTGTCACATTGGAAGAATTACAACATGGCATGTAGAAGAGGCCAGAATCAGGGAGCACAGATCATCTTGAGGGTAGTGAGGCTGGTGGAAATTACACAATCTGGTGCGGGGGAGCACAACATGGAATGAAACAAACACAGAATGTTGGATAATCTCAGCAGGTCTGGCAGCATCTATAGAGAGGGAGAAACAGTTAAAGTTTCCATTCCAGTATGACTATTCTTCAAAACTGTGAAGAAGTTTCTGAAGAAGAGTCCTACTGGATTTGAAACATTAACTCTGCTTCTCTCTCCAAAGATGAGTTTCTCCAGCATTCTCTATGTTTGGTCCAGATTTTCAGCATCTTCAGTATTTTGCTTTTAACAACATTGGATGATCTGAAAGCCAGGATGAGAGTGTTAAAAACAAGGCATTGCATGAGAGGTAACTGACGTAGGTCAACGAGTAAGGGTGATGAGACTTGCTTTGAATTAGACATGGGAAGCCAAGTTTTGGTTGACCTCGAGTTTATGGATGGTAGAATGTGCTGGATTATATGGTTCTATAGATACAAAGGTATGCATGGATGAGGGCTTTTTTGGCATATGTTGGCTCCCATCATGCAAGAGATGGGTGAGTCACTGGCTAGACTAGCACTTAATACTCATTGCTAAGTTTCCTTGAGAAGTTTATGGTGAGCCATATTCTTCAACCACTGCAGTCCATCTACTGTAGATACAGTGTTGGGAAGGCTATTACAGGACTGTGGCCATGACATTGAAGGATACCCATTGTTATCCACCTGAATTAAATTCCACTCAATGGCTTGGCTTCACAATATTTAGTTAGAGGGAAGTTCTGCTCATGCATACTGGTTACTGGGCAAGCAGCTTGATGACAGACAAAGAAGTGTTGAGTGAGATTGTGAAGATGGGTGTTAACAGCATCCATAATGAAGCAGGAAGTAGCCCCACTGGATGCAGGAACTTTACTGGAAACCACCAAAAATTTAAAAGATCCAAAACTTCATTGGGTTCAGTTATGAAATAATTGCTGGGTATTAATCCACCCTATCATACATGTACTTAAGATTACTTAAGGTACACAAATTCTTTTCCTTTCTTTTAAGAATTAAAGTCTTGGACAAACATACTCAAAATGGTTTCTTGCGATAAAGTCACCATTTAAAGAAGCATGAGGCTGGAACATGGTTGTATTTTTTTTCATTCCTACAACCCAACATTGGGCCATGATACCTTTGGCTCTGATGGCAAATGGCATTCCATCAGAAAGCTGCCTCAGTTAAGGCAATCTCTTCATTTTGCAGGTGGCCTATTTGATGGTGAGAACATACTGCCAAAGTCCACAATGGTTGGCCATTAATTGCCGTAATTAGCACCTTGCTTCCATGTAGTGGTCAGCTAATTTTGTTCCTTGTCCACTCTGGGAAAGACTGCCCTGAAATGCAGACAATATAAATCTGTTGAAGTGTCTCTCAAAAATAAATTAAAATATCTGCTTTGAACAACAGTAGATTTTTTTAAAAAAAGTGCTCCCACATTAACAATGTTCACAATTTATTTTTAGCTTAAACTATGTTGCTGTATCTCTGGCATCTCCCATCCTTCTGCGGAGTTTTCTGGCAAGCATCTTCATTGATTCGGATATTAGTTGCCAGGAAGATGCTGTTTACTGTGACTCTCTGTCTGACAATGGACCTCTCTACAACGGACAAGTACGTTCTGAGTAAAATTAATGATTAGCAATATAATTGAAATTTATATATATTCAATGGATGTAGTAAGTTCAAGTTATTAAATGTTTACTTTATAACTGTGGTTTAATCATGTTCTATGTAAATCAAATGATTAATTTTCCAAAATAAAAACAGAATGGTGGAGATACTCAGCAGGTCAGACAGTATTTGTGAAGAGAGAAACAGACTTAATGTGCAAACATTTACAGCTGTTTGGTGCCAAGCTGGAGATGCAGAAGCACGGGCCTTCTAGTGGGGAGCAGTACCTGGACATCTGCATTCCTGAAGCTATCAAGTTCTGGGAAGGAGATGGGCTGCCATTTCCACAGAGAGGGAATGGTCATGCCTCAATTAGGTGTGAACTTATGACCCCTAGGTTTTGCCACCAGCAGAGCTGCTGACTATTGTGTGCAGGGACTGTTGTTTCGATGGAGGCATCCTTATCCCCATGACAGAGAAAGAGGTTTCTCATGAGGTGGTTCCCCTGTGATCTGAGATAGCCTTTAGTCCCCATAATTTTTAATTGCGGCCAGGCCTCCATGTTGAGTTGCCTTTTATATTTCTCTAACCCTGCCAGAGAGTGCCCACCTCTCCAGTGGGGCTGCAAGAGCTCTGGAGTAGTGGCTCCTCTGGGTGATAGCATTGAGAGGCCATCTGAGTTCCCTAAGAGGATGGTGAGCCTGATAGGAGGCTGCCATTCAGGACATGACCTCTCAGAATGTGGTGCTGCCAATCTCTCTGCTGGCAAATTCACATCTGAATCTCATTTAATCCCAAACACAGGGGTCCCGAAGCTCTCAAGAAAATCCAGCTCAGTGACCAACTGAACTTCCAGCATCTTCTGTTTCAGATTTCCAGTACTTGAAGTGTTTAACACATTTTCCCTGAATACATGTGGTATAATGAGCTGAGTGGTGGGATGCTGCCATATAACGTATTTTATATTTTATGTGCTGCAGCAACACTGGGTATTAGAAAAACACATGAAATCCTGCTAACCAATATTTCTATGTGTTATAGGCCTTTAATTAAGAGATTTAAATGCCCAGCTATCATCAGTTACATTCAGCAAGAAGTGGACTTGAGAAACTTTTATTTTTTTTCCATTCTTTTACTGACTGCTGAGCATCCTATGCTTTGCAAAACACTACAGCAATTGTTGCTGCACGCCTATCCACCTGCCATCTCCTATCCCCAGAAATGCAGAATGAACATAGAAAATGAAAGTGTAAGTCCAGCCTTGCCCTTGTCCACTAAAGATTTACTGCCTCTCTAACTTACAAGAAGTTCCAGGCTATTTTCTTTGAGTGATAATAGTGGGCAGAATCTTCTAGGGGCCTGAACAATGGGGACATTTTGCTGCTGAGCACGCTGAGACATCATTTTAAACACCTTCAGCACGTGCCAGCTGCCTATCCAGCAAAAACATTGTATGTTTCAACTAAATGGCCAAGTCAGAAAGTATTGGGGTATGGATGTCAGTCCATCATGAGGGGCTGCTGTCAGTGAGTCCCAACCAGGAGCACACAGTCCAAGGGCTTGCCTATATCAGTCATCCGCTCACTGTCAGGAGATTTATCCATCTACTGTCCAGCGAGTGGGCAACGGTCTGTTCTGTAGGGTCATCATAAGCAGTCCTGGGAAACGTATTGGCCGGTGAGGAGCTACAAGTTCAGGGGTCTGATCAATCATCTCTTAGGGCTGTGAATCAAAATCTGTCAGAAGGCTGGAGCGAATATTAACTGGGGTGTTCATTTGTGGAGCAATGGGGAGGGTGCAAGATGGGTGCTGTATGCCAGTTGCTTGAGTGGAACCTGAGGACTGCAGAAGTGAGAGGTGATCAATTCCTGATGGCTGTGAAAGTGATAGCCGCTTTGAACATCTATGCAACAAGTTGGTTCCAGGGAGCAATGGGTAAACTGTTTGAGGTCTGTCAATCATGCACCTACAAATGGATCAGGGCAGTGATTGTTGCCATCTGTGCAAGATCACATCGGTTTATTTCATTTTCTGGGGAACAGGAGCCGTCTTCGCGGAGGAGGCACAAATATTTCAAAGGAGGAAGCTCGCCAGCAAATGTCATATACACAGCCAGATCTGGCACTACAAGCCAGGCGGCATCTGATTAACACCCAGTTCCAGTGGATGAAGCAGTCATGAACTGCAGAATTGTCATCGGTAATTGTGCCAGTTTTGGTTTGCATTGTGGATGCAAAGTACAGCCTATATTCATTTTGTTTGTGTTTTCCTTTGCTGACTTTTAAATAAAGGCTCACTTTTCGAATTGTTTGATTGCTTGCCTCTATGTGATTTTCCACTACCGGACAGTGAGAAGCTGCAGGTCTCCAGTGGGCACTAGGGACAGAGCTGTGGTTCTTTGGAGAGTCTGGTTAGATAGGACATAGCTAAGGACAGGTACACCATGTGGCCTGGTGGTTAAACAGTGACTACGGTGAGAGAATGGTGTGTGCGTGTGAGGGAGTGTCAGCCATGACATCTACGTGCCATGAGTCATGTGGCTGCTGTGCTGTTCCAATACTTTGCTGGTGAGGAGCAACACTGGATTGCCAACACTTGTCCAGGTGCACTAAACCCTTTTAAAGATGACATGAGCTCAAGCAATGTTGGTCGTTTGGTGGATATCAGGTGAGTAGCAAGTTCTTTTGGGAATGGCAAGTGGTAATGGGCTAGAATCAGGCAAAAGGGCACATTCAAAAATCAAGGAGATCAAAACAAGGGTGTGGCAAAACAAAAACAAAGACATGAAATTAAAGAACCATTTCTTAATTGTAGTAAGTGTTCATTTTTAATATTTTATCAATTATTATTTTCTGAATATTGCTCATTTTTTACATTAATGATAAATAGTGTTATTAATTCTTTTAAGTGCCATCAAAGTATGCATCTGAATAACATAGACTAAGTGAATACAGAAATCATGAATTACTTCTAGATTGTCATGGTCTTTGAATAGTACATAATATTTGTGTTTGAAAGCAAAGCACGGTGATTCACGGGTCACTAACTTGTTTTAATTTTCAGCTTAGTAGACTGGCTAAATGTGAAAGGATTCTGGTGGCCATTAAACTTGCCAGTTGGATCAATGATGTCAATCAAGCACTGCAGGCTGTTGTCCAGTGCTACGGACTTCTTGCACCCCTGATCTTTCACAGAATTCCTTCAATTCCAGTTGTACAGGTTAGAAATTTGAACAACTAAGAGGGCTACAACACTTTGCATCTGTTGGATTTGGTTTATTGGTGCTTTGAGTGCTGTTTTGCATCTTTCATTTTACATGATAACTAACTACATTTCAAAAGCACTTTCTTGGGTAGTGTTGACTTTGGGATATTCTGAGGTTGTGAAAAAATGCTGTGGAAATGCAAGTTTTTCTTCCTTTTCTGAATGGCACCTGTATCGCAAGGGTACATTCCTGTTGGTAGCCGTGTTGAATAGCATTTCAATGAGGAGGGTTGGTATGGGTGCAGGCAGTGAGCTTCAACAGTGTTTAAAAAAAAAGGTTTATTATGACCCCAATCAGAGGATAATCCTGTTTTGACACTGGTGCTGCCAATTTGGAGCTAGATGTTCCAACTAATACTCCTTCGCTTTATTTTTCAAAGCTGAGCACATGTTCCGCAGCAGGATCAAGCCTGGTAACTAGCCCCTACCTTCTATGTTGACCATCACTGCCTGTATGTGATTTTCCACTACCGGACAGTGAGAAGCTGCACGTCTCCAGTGGGCACTAGGGACAGAGCTGTGGTTCTTTGGAGAGTGTGGTTAGATAGGACATAGCTAAGGACAGGTACACCATGTGGCCTGGTGGTTAAATAGTGACTACGGTGAGAGAATGGTGTGTGTGTGTGAGGGAGTGTTTGGCCATGATGTAAAATAAAAGCCAACACAGATTAAACATTCCAAACCAACTTTATAAATTAAGCATGTCTTATTTCCTCTTCGTACACTGTTCATTCAAATTTAAGTTTTCAGATATCTGAAAGGAGAAAGTTAATGTATATAGGTGACAAAGAGTTCAGGAATAACAGGAGGATGCATGCTTGCGTCATGTGCAGCTTGTAAGTTAAAAATGATTTTTGACTGAGATATATGGGAATAAAAAGGAAGATTAGATAGGAATATGATGTCATCTTCGATCCTTTCAGTCCCATTACTGATGATATCCTCAATCATGGCTTCTCCTATGATGGTAAACACTGCCTTCTCAATGAGTAGAAGGACATTAAGCTGTACCGGTTTTCCTCCAATTAGGTGCTGCTGCCTTTAGGAACTCACTGCACTGTCCTGAGGTCAAATGGAAGAGTTTCAGTGTGTATGCGCGCATGTACGTGTACACATGTGCGCATGTGCATGTGTGTGTGTGTTGCAATGTTTTGGGTGATGTGACAGCCATAGTTGAGTAGTTGGTGGTAAGTACAAGCTGTTTGTTTAATAAATAATAGGTTCTGTCTCTAAACTGCAAGCATTTGCTGCAGATGTCACATGACTGAGGAAAGTCACTGTGTATAGTGCCCTTAAAAATACTTCTACAAATACTAAAATATGGGTGTGAGGCTTGCAGGAATTCCAAGTGTGTGAGGGTGGAACAGAGCTCTGTGTTAGATAGGAATCATGTTAGGAACATTTGAAATAGGAACTGAAGTGAACCATATGGTTCCTTGAGCCTATTCCATCATTCAATCAGATCATGGCTGGTCTTCCGCTTTAATTGCACTTCCCCAGCTACTCTCCATATCTCTTTATTCACAGCAAAATCAAAACTTCTCTCTCTCAGGCTTGAATACATTTAATGATAGAGCATACACAAAGCTTCAGGATAGGAGTTCCAAAGATATCAAATTTCCTCTATAGTGAAAAAAAATTCTTCATCTCAGTATTAAACATGACAATAAAAAAAAATCTAACGATCAACCCCTTATATAGTGTTCTAGATTCTCCAGGAAGTTAAGAGTCAGCCACGTTGTTGTGGATTGTGAGTTACATGTCAGCCAAACCAGGTGAGGACAGCAGGTTCCCTTCCCTAAAGGACATGAGTAAACCAGATGGATTTTTCCAACAATTGGCAACGGTTTCGTGGTCATCATTAGACTCCAATTTTTTTTTTTTTTTTGAGTTCAAATTCCACCACCTACCAAGACATGATTCGAACCTAGGTCCCAGAATATTTCTTGGGTCTCTGGATTAATAGTCAAGTGACATTATTACTAGGCTATCACCTCCCCAAAATTTATGCACTAACATGCAAATTTAATCTGTACTCCCTTTAAGTCATAGCATAGACACACATTCATTCAGGCAGATAGTTCTGCAGAAATATCATGGTGGAAAGCAGGCAAAAAGGAATGAATTTGGTGGATCAAGAATCCAAATCCTCAAGGGTGGAAAGAGATGACTTTTTCCACAATTCTTTTGGTGTTTGGCACTTATCCCATTGTTATCATGCCGTGATCTTCCATTTGGTAGTCAGTTGGACCTATGTTTTTGGTTGTGTTGGAAACTTTTCTTTGTGTCATTTCTTTTCCACTCAGTGTGGGAGACAGAGAGAAGAAGAGAGACTTGTCTTGGTTTAATTTGAGGCTTTTTGGAAATCTGAGTGCAATTACTCCTTTCCCTCAGTTCTGTGACCAACTGCAGCTTAGCGTAAAAGCTGTTGCTAGGCATTTTTTTTTAAACTGAAAGTTGCCTTGCAGCAGTTTGTCTCTGAAAGGCATCAAATTCAGCTTCTCCATGAGTTATGTGACCGTGTGTAACCAGTAATTGAGCAACACAAAATCCTTCTTACATGTTGTTAAAAACATAACATAGCACATTCTCTCCAACACAGCAGTATCTAAACTTCCTTTTTACCATTTTATATTTCTGGTAAATATCTATAGTCCTTGTGGTATACAACTTAACAGTAGAATAGATCTTTGCCACTTTAAATACAATATTTGAAAACTTAAGGTTTACTAATTTCCAGCCATTTATGCACTCTCCCAAAGAACGTTTGCTCACTGGCACTTTTTCCCAAAAAAGATATTTTATTAATCACACTTGTAAAACAAAAAATCATCACAAACATGTCAACTTGATTATTACTCATCAGACATAGCTTATAGCTTTATGATGTCTCAGTTTCTTTCAGAATGCCTGTATCAGGATCCTGCACTTGCCTGCTCCTTTAGGTGGTGCTGACTGTTTTGGGGACCTCCCTTACCTGCTGCTATCAGTGCTGCTAACTGCATGTCATAGCATCCTCTGCTCACTGCTCTTCATGCTTCTGCCTTGACTTTTGCACTGATAGGCTTGGCTCGCTGAACACTGAGGACAGGAATATTTTGGAGTTGTCTCCTCAATTAGTTGTTTAGTTGTTCATCACTCATGGCTGGATGTTGCAGGACTGCAGAGCTTAGACCTTATCTGTCAGTTGTGGGATTGCTTAGTCCTGTCTATTGTGTGCTGTATTTGCTACTTGGTCCTGCATTCAAGCTTAAATCAGGCTGACACCTAATTGTAGACATGCCTGGTGCTGTTCTTGGCTTGCCCTCCTTTATCTTTTATTGAGCCATGATTAGGACCTTTGGATTTTTTCCTTTACTTTTTATGTTGTATTTTGTGTCAGTTAGAAGTAGTTGCATGCTATTTTGTTCTATTTTTGTATATTCCACATTGTTATGTCTTGTAACATATTTGAAATATTTAGTCCTGTCAGTCTAGCAATTTTACAGAAGCAATGTTCAGCAACGTATTCTTAATTTATACTTACAAGTCACATAGCTTAAGGAAATTTTCCATGCATTACTGTGGAAGGATTAATTCTATTTTCGATAATTATGTGACAGATTCTCATAAAATGTCTGTGTGTCCTGCAACACGTCATTGGTGTGACCAAGCAAAGGAAACAGGCTGGAGTAACTGAAAGTTTGCAACACATGACAGCTTGTATCACATATTATTTAGCAAAGGTAGAGTATTTACATTTTTTACTGCAATAATCCATAATAAGTTATTTGACTATAAGAATTGGAACAGGAGCAAGCCATTTAATCCTTTGAGCTATCTCTGTCAATGACTTCCAAAACCTTGTTTCTCTTGAGTTTAGTTTCTCATCATCTCAAATTTCTTTTTTTCACTAAGGTTGAATGACTTCACACTCGCTACATAAAATTCAAGTGACTTAGTTTATCCCACTAACAAAATCTTGCTGATTCCAGTTGCAATGCCTGCAGTCTCTTCAAATTTATTTGAAAAAAATCATTTGTTGAAATACTTGTGATATTACAGTTTTCTGTCTGGTTCTGTACTTCTTAATTTTTTTATTTTGTGGTATGTTTCTATTGTTTTGTACGATTATATACATTATCCATTCCTTTGATTAAGTTCTGTCTCACTGTTTCCAGTTCGTAGATGTCAATATAGAATAGTCATAGAGTCATAGCCAAAGAGTCATATGGCACAGAAGAGGCTCTTTGGCCCATCGAAACTCCTCTGACCTATCTGCACTAATTTCACTTTCCAGGACTTGACCCATAGTTTGAAATATTATGACATTTCAAGTGCTCATCCACGTACTTTTTAAAGATTGTGAGATTTCCTGCCTCAACTACCTTCCCAGGCAGTGCATTCCAGATGCCTCTGGGTGAAAGAAAAATTCCTCAAATCCCCACTAACCTTGTGCCATTCACCTTAGAATTATGGTCCCTTGTTATTGACCCTTCAACTAAAGGAGAATTCACCCTGTGCATGCCCCTCATGATCTTATATACCTCTATCAGAGCCTTCCTCAGCTTTTACTTCTCTAAAGAAAACAACCCAATGCTATTCAGTCTCTCTTCATTGCTAAAATGCTCCATCCCAGGCAACATCCTTGTGACTCTCCTCTGCAGTCACATCCTTCCTATAGTGCAGTGACCAAAACTGCACAGAGTATTCCAGCTGTGGCCTAATCAAGGTTTTGCTCAGCTTCAACATAAGCACCCTGCTCTTATAATGTGTGCCATGATTGATAAAGGCAAGCATCCCTATGCCTTCTTAGCTAACCTATTAACCTGTCCTGTCACCTTCAGATCTGTAGACAAGTACTCCAAAATCCCTCTGTTCCTCTGAGCTTCTCCACGTCCCGCCATCATTGAGTACTCCCATGTTTTGTGCCTTCTTCTAAAGTGCACCACGTCACATTTTTCAGGGTTAAATTCCATCTGCTACTAATTTAACCATCTGACCGTGAGTATTTGAAGTTCCAAACCTCAATGCTTTCCTGGAATTCCTAGTTTTTCACCATCTTGATAATTTATCTTTCTTTTGATCCAGGCGATGGCTTCACACTTGCCGCATAAAATCCATCTGACTTAGTTTTGCCAACTGACAAAATCTTCTATTTGAGATAGTTTATTCAATGTATTGACTCAGATCATAAGAACATAAGAACTAGGAGCAGGAGTAGGCCACCTGGGCCCTCGAGCCTGCCCCGCCATTTAATAAGATCATGGCTGATCTTTTTGAGACTCAGCTCCACTTACCCGCCCACTCACCATAACCCTTAATTCCTTTACTGTTCAAAAATTTATCTAGCCTTGCCTTAAAAACATTCAGCGAGGTAGCTTCAACCGCTTCACTGGGCAGGGAATTCCACAGATTCACAACCCTTTGGATGAAGAAGTTCCTCCTGACCTCAGTCCCACATCTGCTTCCCTTTAGTTTGAGGCAATGCCCTCTAGTCCTAGTTTCACCTGCTAGCGGAAACAACCTCCCTGCCTCCACCTTATCTATTCCCTTCATAATCTTATATGTTTCTATAAGATCTCCCCTCATTCTTCTGAATTCCAATGAGTATAATCCCAGTCTACTCAGTGTCTCCTCATAATCCAACCCTCTCAACTCTGGAATCAACCGAGTGAATCTCCTCTGCACCCCCTCCAGTGCTAGTATATCTCTTCTCAAGTAAGGAGACCAAAACTGCACACAGTACTCCAGGTGTGGCCTCACCAGGACCCTATACAGCTGCAGCGTAGCTTCCCTGTTTTTAAACGCCATACATAGAAAAATTGCTGTATGTGCACAATCCCAACCAGTGTTTCCCAAATGAAGAAAGATTAGGCAGACTTTACCATTTTCTGATAAGCCTTACCTTGGGTTGGTAGTCCACTTTCATACAGATTTCTGGTCACGCTGAGAGAGTGTCTACCAAATGGAGAATAGCTAAATGTTGGCAATGTAACTTAAGACCACACTTTTGGCACTTACTTACCCCACTCAAATTACTACATATCTATCTGATAGCATAATGGCATAGTCTTTATTGTGACCCACCAGAGAGAGATTGTAGGCCATGTACATTTCTGAATATGGAGACTTTCATACAATTAGCTAATCTTCTCATTTTATCCTCTGACTAAGGAAATATTTGAAGGAGGTAATGTTTAGCAAGGACAAAACATGCTATATGCTGTCACAAAGACCATACACATGAAACTTAAAAGTACAATAAAGTTTGCCATACATACACATACATGTATGTGACACCTTATTAGAGGGATAAGAAGTTTGGAGAGAAATGCTTTGTTGTTCTTGGTGCTGACTACTAGGATAACAGTAGTATTTCCAAGGGTATTACATAATTCTTTATATGAACGTGGTCAATGGATGCTGCAGCCACTTCAGCAAAGGTTCAGTTTATTAGAGGCAACGTTAAATGTCTTGCTGGATGAAAGATTGATTGTGCAGATATGTGTATTGCTCCATAAATAGAGGTGTGGACGCCAACTGCAAGGAAGTTACGCTGAACATTGAAAAAAACTCTGGTTAGGCCAAAACTGGAGATATTCATTTAATTGGTACAATGGATAGTATACCTGCCTCTGGACTTAGCAACTCCAAGTTTAAGCACTATCTCAGTGCTTTGTAGTCACGGAAACTGTATTCATAAGCAGGAGAGATTCCAGGCCAGTCATGCAATGGAATGAAATTAGAGTCTACCTTCACTATCCATAATTCCAAGCCAGAATGTGCATGTAAAACTGTGTGTTGCTGCAGCAAATCTGATTCCTTTGAGGGGAGGGGTTTGGGGTGCTGACTTGCTTGGAAGGCTGGTGAGTGTGGATCAAATTGATGCAACTGCATAGGGTTCAGTCTCTTTTCTAGCTGGGGTGGATTTGGGACCTGTCTCCTTGCCCTAGCCATGTTGTGATGCTCCGGCAGAGAACCCAAGGAAGTGAAGAAAGTCACAAATAGAGCATTGCAACCAGTTCGCTCATCTAACTTTGGGAAACATGTGAAGATCCTTCGGAGGAAATTTATCCGAATGGCTCTAGAGATAAGGGATTTTAGTTGCAAGGTTACGATTCGAGAAGCTAGAGTTGTTCTCCTGGGAGCAAGGGAGATTTGATAGAGGTGTACAAAATTAAGATAGATTTGGAGAAGGTAGATGACAAAAATCTATTCTCATTAGCTGATGGTACAAAGAATAGGGAATACTTTGACAAGAAATATTGGAGCCGTAGGAGGAGAATAAATCTGCACAACAGTGTTATTGTCTTGAAGCTCACTGCTCATGAGTGTGGTGCAAACAGGGACAATCGATGATTTCAAAAAGAATTTGGATGGGAACTTGAAGAAAACAAACTGCCAGGACTCTGGGGCTACTATGGGTGAATGGGATCAACTGGATTCCCATGAATAGCCAGCATGAACTCCATGAGCCAAATGACCTCCTTCTGTGCACTAAATGACTCGATATGTACATGCCTTCTGTTTGGGGTTCTTTTTTATATTTCACTGGAAGAAAGTTTTATTTTCCACGTTCTTCAATAAAATGACCGTTTCTAGACATAACTGTTTATAATCCTGTTGGAAACCTCCAGACAACTACTGTATATTTGCTCTGATCCTGCCATTCCTCTTCCAGAAGTAGCAGGTAGATTGGGAAGTTCGGTAAAACACACAGGTCCTGCTTGAATAGGGATTAATTATTGTTCCCACAACTTTCACCCACAGAGAGCAAATTGGGCCATGTTTATGAAAATGAGGTTGCAATAATGAAGTCCAATGACATGATAAAATAAAGACAGTGAAGAGGTCATTAGAAGAGCAGCATGCTGTTTTAACTCAATGTTATTACAATTAGTCAGCCCCTCCTTAAGACTTTTTGCTGTCTGTTTCATCTTGTGTAACTACAAAACTGAAAAATAAATCTTTTTCTTTAGAGCTTCCATGACACTGAGGAGGCTTCAGGAAAATCCATACAGAACAATTTGTTCTAAAAGCTCTGTTTGAATTTTGACAGCAGTGACAAATTGCATCACAGCACAATCCACAAAGTTGTAACTTAAGCAACCCATGACAATCTAATAATCTATCCATACTATTTCTCAATGTTAAAGGATCATTTTAAAAAATTCAGGATTTGGATATGGATCTAGGTCTTTGCCAAAAGTCTGTTCTTAAGTGAGCCATACCCTTTCTGTATACCCAATCCTGTTGAAAATTGTCTGTTCATTTGTGAGATATATTGTTTACAGACAAAAAGTCCTACCAGGCAAAAATATTATCTCCATCCACAGTGGTGGAGGTAATAAGTCCCAAGGCTAATCAGATAACGCCTATCCAAAACTGGTGCTGAATTGCATCTTAAAATGAAAAACCATATTACAGAACTGTGAATGTGGTTCATGATCCCCCATTGCCACATGCATTTTCCCATGTTATACTGCTGTGTATGTTTTAGTTGCACTGTTGGCCTGTGGTTTCACTGCAAGGTAATGTGAGGCTCCTCCATCAAATTGTGTAATTATGTTGAACTTAGAACTTACTGCTTAATTTTTGGATTGGAAATTTTAACTTCATTTATAATTTTATATGTTTTAGATGTCAGCTAGTTACCTTTACTGTATTCAATTGGTAGCAAATCTGATACTCCAGCACTTAAAAGTTTAAACAGTTTTTATGCTGTGTTAATAGATATTACGTTTCTGGAAAGAGTATAATCTTGCATTAGAAGTTGTAGTTATCGGAAAGAAGATTCTGCAATCTGCATCTCAGGAAATTTCTACGGAACAAAAGACTGGAGGAGTCGAGGAAGAAGCTGAATCAATAAAAGTATGCATCTAAATGCTTTATTGGTAATGGAGGAGTTATAATTGTGTCTTTTAGAATCAAGGGGCCAGATTTTGCTGAAAAGAATTGATAAGTGAATGATGAATGCCATCACTAATGTGCAGGTGGCAAACAACAGTTAGAGAATATGCAAAGTGAAATCACAAAAATTGCATTTCATCTTTAACTTCCCTGTCACTTTCATGGAAATTTATGCATTAATTGCTTATTAGAAAGTTAAGTCTAAATCAGCACGAGTGCCCTTGTATCAAGATGCTTGTTGTTAATAAGTGTTCATCAATCTCCCGCACCTTGAAAGCAAACAATTACAAGTTTGTGGTTTTATTCCTTCAGGTTGTGAATAGTTTAATGAAATCTGAAATATATCAAGTTTTGTGTTTTCATTTTTTAAATCACATTTCTTTCTTTTCATTCTTGTTCTAAACTTTGTCCTCTATATTTCTCTTCTTTTGGTTTGATTCTCAACCCTTTAACCTTAAAGGTTAAACAGATATACTTTTTGTATTGTTCTTTCCTGGGTCCTGGATTCTACGTTGCTCTTGCTTCACCATTATTAACATGCATTTCCAGTAATTTGTGGGTAAATGTTTATAAAATCTAAATGTGCAGTTGTCCAACAAATGAGGTATCCCATGAGATGTCCCATTTTAGCAGAATCTGATTCAATGGCTTTGTGCTGAGTTAATATGTAATTTAGCATTGTATTAAATTCTGCAAGTTAAACATATCATTATTTATTGATGAAAATACTTTAGAAGTATCATAAATTTTAGTATTTGAATGCAACTTAATGAAATTTCAACTTTTATTCTAGTGCCATGTACAGTGATCTCCCCCGATTGTACTGTATACCGTGCCTCATTCCAGAACTTGTCTTAGTTATTTCTTTTCAAAGAAAGGCAACAGCAAGATCTGATGACAATTTTTGGCCAGAAGAATATCAGTCATACTTTGCTTCTGTTTAATGCCAGTTCATTGTTCCTCAAAATATGACTATAGAGTTGTTTGCAGAGGATACAATCAGACTGCCCCAAGTGTTTTGATGTCCAACCTGGGAGTCCTGTTTGAGTCATTTGCCACCACTCCTTGCTCAAGTTCATAAATTAGACACGGATCCTCAAATTGAGTTTTTTTTTAGGAGACTGAGTGTTTGTGAACATTTACCGTAAATTGAAACTGTATTTGCACAGTGAAAACCGAAGGAAAGGTGACAAGAGAAACAAAATCAAATAAACAATTTTTCAGTGGGTTCTTAGGTTTATTTGTAGTTTAGCCTCAAAGTTAGAAGTGATTTCTCACCAATTCTATTGGTGGAGCAGCAGTATTTGAACGGATTCTGGCATTTTTTCTAAATATTCCCACGCCTTGTTTCATAGAACAAATGGGAGAGCACCATTGAAAAACAGAAATTAGCAATTGAAAGTTCAATGCAGGTGAAGGCAATGGATAATATTACATCTGATCTGAAAAAGGAAGGTAGGACTCTTTTTGTATAAGTTTTTAAGCATTATATTTGATGTCAACAAGTGTAAGACTTTTGTATGTAGCTAGTTTTTATTATACACAATTTGTAGCAAATTTGTACAGTTATCCTCGTAATCCCTCCTAAAAATGTCGTCCTAAATAATAATGTGCAAAATAAAGTTAATTTACCATAGGAAAATGTGAGATACTTGATTATATTCATGACCTCGCATTCTTATGTTAAAAATCTAATTAGCTGCCTGGAACTAGCTAGCCCAAAAATCCCTTTATGAACTTACTGCTCTTTCTGACTTAATGTTATTTACTATTCCATCTATTTCATAAAGTCATAGAGTTAGACAGCACAGAAGCAGACCCTTTAGTCCAAATCGTCCACACCAACCAAATATACCAAACTGATCTAGTCCCATTTGCCAGCATTTGGCCCATATCCCTCTAACCTCTTCCTTTTCATGTACTTAAATGTTATTGTACACTCCCCCCCCCCCCCCCACCCTTCCAATTCCTCTGGCAGCTCATTCCATACACACATCACCCTCTGCATAAAAAAGTTGCCCCTCGGGTCCCTTTTAAATCTTTCTCGTATCACCCTAAACCTATGCCATCTAGTTTTGGACTCCCCTACCCTGGGAAGACGACTGTGGCTATTCACCCTAACCGTGTCCCTCATATTTTATAAACTTCTCTAAGAATCCCTATAGTACAGAAGGAGACTATTTAGCCCATTAAGTGCACACCGATACTGTGAAGAGCATCCCACCCAGACCTACCCCTACCATGCAAATGCAGGGAGAATGTGCAAACTCCACACAGACAGTCATCTGAGAATGTGATTGAGCCCTGGTCCCTGGTGCTGTGAAGCAACAGTGCTAACCACTGAGGCACGATGCCGCTCTTAAGATCACGACTGGGTCTCTGGTGCTCTAGGGAAAAAGAGCCTGACAACATCCTTGTAAATCTTTTCTGAACCCAACCTATAGCAGGAAGAACAGGTGTGAAGTCTATAGGTGAGAGGCTGGAAAAGCACGCCCCGAAACATTGACTTTCCTGCTCCTCGGATGCTGTCTGACCTGCCATGCTTTTCCAGCCTCACACCTATAGACTCTGGCTTCCAGCATCTGCAGTCCTTATTGTCTCCAAGTCCAGAATTGAATGCAGTATTCCAAAAGTAGCCTCACCAATGTCCTGTACAGCTGCAATATCACATCTCAACTCCTGTGATCTGCATACTGACCATGTGTACCAAACGCCTTCTTCACCACCCTGTATATCTATGACTCCACTTTCAAGGAACTATGCACTTGCACTCCTAGGTCTCTTTGTCTGGCAACACTCCCCAGGGCCCTACCATTAGCTCTATAATTTCTGCTCTGGTTTTCCTTACCAAAATGCAAAGCCTCACATTTATCTAAATTAAACTCCATCTGCCATTCCTTGGCCCATAGTCCCATCTGATCAAGGTTCCATTGTACTGAGGTAACCTTCTTCATTAGCCACTACAGCACTAATTCTGGTGTCATCTGCAAACTTACTAACCATACCTCCTATATTCACATCCAGATAAATGACGAAAAGCAGTGGACCCAGTACTGATCCTTGTGGCACACTGCTGGTCGCACCCTCCACCACCACCCTCTATCTCCTGCTTCAGGCCCATTTTGTAGCCAATTGGCTATCTCTCTCTGTATTCCATGTTATATAACCTTGCTAACCAGGCTACCATGCAGAACCTTGTTGTACACCTTGCTGAAGTCCCTATAGATAATGTCTATCAATCTGCCTTATCACTCTTTGTCACCTCTTCAAAAAACTCAGGCAAGTTAGTGAGGTATGATTTCCCATGTATAAAGTCATGTTGACAATTGCCATCAGTCCTTGCCTTTCCAAATTCACATAAATCCTGTCCCTCAGAATCCCTTCCAACAACTTACCCACCACTAATGTCAGGTTCACCGGTCTATAATTCCCTGGCTTTTCCTTACTATTTATCTTAAATACTGGCATCACATTCGCCACCCTCCAGTCTTCTGGAACCTTACCCATTGCTGTCAATGATTCAATTATCTGAGCAAGAGGGCCAGCTTCTCACAAGGTTTTGGGATACCCCTGATTGGGTCCTGGGGATTTATCCATCTTTATGCATTTTTTAGACCTCCAGCACCTCCTCTTCTGTAAGATAGGCACTTCAAGACATTACTGTTTATTTCCCTGAGCTCCCTAACTTCCATGTCCTTCTCCATAGTAAATACTGATGGAAAATATTTGTTTAGTGTCTCACCAGTCTCCAGTGGTTCCACACATAGACGGCCTCATCAATCCTTAAGGGTCCCTAATCTCTCCCTACTTAGTGTTTTGCACTTAATGTACTTATAGAATCTCTTTGGATTCTTCTTAACTATTGCCAAAGCTATCTCATGTCCCCTTTTTGCCCTTTTGATTTCCCTCTTCAGTGTACTCCTGCCCCCCGTTAAACAGCTCAAGGGATTCACTTGATCCAGCTGTCTATACCTGACATATGCCTCCCTTTTCTTGACCAGAGCCTCAATTTTTCTAGTCATTCAGCATTCCCTACACCTACCGGCATTGCCCTTCGCACTGGCAGGAATATACTGTCTCTGAAGACTCGTTACCTCATTTTTGAAGGCCTCCCACTTTCCAACTGTCCCTTTACCTGCAAACAGCCTCCCTGAATCAACTTTTGAAAGTTCCTGCCTAATCCAGTAAACTCAGGAGAAGGGTGGAAGCATTAAGGATTCAGGAAAGAGAAGCTGCAAGTTGGGGGAGTGAGAGAGAGCAGAGGGAAAGGATCAGGTAAGGCAGTTGGTGGAAATGAATAAAGGCAAGAGGCATGGTAGCACGTGGAAAGGAATGAGGGGTTGTCAGGGCAGTTGGTGAGTGGGAAAGAGTCAGGGCGGGGACCAGAAAAAGTGGTGAACATGAAGGACTGTGGGGTGAGGTAAGGCTTGAGGGATCTAATTTTCTATCTATTTTGCTGCTGAATTTTCTACAAATCATAAACCTCTCCTTAGCTTTGGGACACCCTGAAGTTGCTTTACCTTTTAATATTGTTCTTGATCAGTGATTCCAATTTTACTGTAAATATACCATCTGTCCATTTCCTATTTCCACAGTTTAACTAATTGATCTATGTAGCATGTTTAGAACATATAACTTCTAACAAATTTTAGACTAATATCCACATATTTTCCTAAACTAATATTTTTTCTTCGTCATCTCAAATTATTTTTCCAGGAACAACAGAACCATTGACTGGAAATGAAGCAGCGATTTTTATGACAATCTTATATGCGCCAGTAAATACTGCTTACAGTGCAGGTAGAAATTTACAAATTTCTGATGCATTGAATAATTCAGTCATATCAGAACATCACGTGGTAAATTTAAAAAGGATATCCTTGTATTGGGAACCCTAACCGTTGAGCTGGTGGGGTCTTGGGGAGGTTTCCCAAAGGGGACATGTAGTCTATGCCCTTGGTGGCTGCCTACAACACTATGGAATAGTTAGTGAAAAATCAGAGCAAAATGTGGATGTATTCAAAGTTAAGTATTAAATTGACTCAAATTTAAATTAACTTAAATTGACGGTTTTTGATTTGTGAATATCTTTGTCATTATTAACCATTGATGCTACCATGCACAGATTATCAGAGCAGTTTTATTTGCAGCATTACAAAAGGGATAGATTAAATCTTGTACTGACATCTGATGTAATTTGGTGGTCAGGAGCATTAAGATCATAGAATCCCTACAGTGTGGAAACAGACCCTTTGGCCCAACAAGTCCACACCGACCCTTGGAGCATCCCACCCAGACCCATCCCCCTGTAACCCACCTTAACTACACATCCCTGAACACTACAGACAATTTAGCATGGCCAATCCACCTAGCCTGCACATCTTTGGACTGTGGGAGGAAACTGGAGCACCCGGAGGAAACCCACGCAGACACGGGGAAGAATGTGCAAACTCCACACAGACAGTTGCCCAAGGATAGAATTGAACCCGGGTCCCTGGTACAGTGCTAACCACTGAGCCACCGTGCCACCCATTTAGTGGAGAGTCATAGCCTCCACTTCACTTATGTCCATAATGGGAAGGCTGTTGAAAGGTCGTAATTGGTAATAGTTTAGGAAGAATCTGATGCTCGTTGAAAAGTACCATCTTTTGATTATTAACCTTGCATGATTGATCTGTTGGACAGCTCTCTGAAGTTATGCACAATGTTCCAGAAGTCATTGAGGAGGACTTTGCTGGGTTAGCTGGACTGGTTGTGCCTTTGTCATAGCTGGATCCAGTGCCTTGGCCAGTTGTGCGTAGCCCTTCTAGTTTTATTCCCCATAATTTGCCATATTCGTATTTGTCCAACTATGAAACACCACACTGATTTTGCAGAGTAATCCAATAAGCAATATAACTGAGTTTCGGATTGACGGACGTATTGCCTTGTTGGAAGTAATTTTAATATCTCCTTTGTTACAGTCAAGAAATTTAAAGATAAAAGTCGATTCCTGGAATATTTTGTATTGTTGCTGGACAGACTGGTACGGGAGGAGAATTATGCATCTATTACAAATTTGGTGAATGAAGTTGTTGGCATTTTAGGAAAGTAAGCACATTCCTACATAAATCAAACATTACTTCTTAATGTTCAGAATCAAATTAGACAATATCCAATGCTGTGCAATGTTTTTTTGGTCCAGGAGAAAGTTTGTTTTGACAAGTTGAATTGCCAGATTGATTGGAGTCTGGTAGTATTAGTAATAACCCAATGGATATAAAATTCTGCAGGCTACCTTCAGATATTTTCAGAGGAAGAGAAATGATTAATGCTTAGATGTTTTGTTAATATATAATTGCTGCTTTTCAGATGACTGTACACAGACAACTTTCTGTTGGGAATTGCTACTATTTTTAACCAATTAATACAGTAAGAGAAAGTGAGGGAGTAAGTTTAACCCAAAAAAACTGGTAGATTAGTGTTATAGAAAACGTTAAAATGCTGAAAATTAGAAACAGCGGCACCAAAGACACCAGCTTTCAACTTTAACTGAAGCAGGCGAAGGGTGGGGTAACTAATCCGTTCTCAGGAGGTAAATTGGTTATTGATACCTTTCAAATATACTAGTGTGTTGCCAATTTCACGATATTTTCTAGTCAGTCTGTTCAGAGACATTATACATCTTTGGAATAAGTGAAATCTGAACCTAGGTCTCCTGGTTCAGAGGTAGAGCCATTACCACTGTGCCACAAATTTCATGTTATTGCTATCTTTAAGCTCAGTCAGCTGGACTTCCTTACCATTTGGAATCCTGACAGTAAAATGAGACAAGGGCTGAACCCAAAAGTTAATCCTTCCAAAATTTCTGTCCTTGATTTCCTCCCTTTTCCACACTGTTGCACCCTGAACCCATCTACGACTCTGCTGCGCCCCTCCCATGGCCACATTTCTGACCTTGTCTTCATGTCCTTTGATTTTTTTTTGGACACTCCAACTAATCTCACCTGACCACCCATGGTCTTCCAACATTTGTCTTCACCTCTGATCCTCTTAATTATGCTTCATACTGACATTTCTATCTGTAGCATCCACTCATCTGCACCCTTTTCTTCAGTGTTCCATAGAAACATACAAAATAGGAACAGGAGTAGGCCCTTTGAGCCTGCTGCAACATTCAATATTATCGTGCCTAATCATCTAACTCCATACCATGTTCCTGCTTTCACCCCACAACCTTTAATCCCTTTAGCCCTAAGAACTATATGTAACTTCTTCTTGAAAACATTAAATGTTTTGGCCTCAACTGCTTTCTGTGGTAGATAATTCTACAGGTTCACCACTCAAAAGAAATTTCTCCTCATCGCAGTCCTAAATGGCCCTACCCCCTGTCCTCAGACTTTGACTCTTTGTTCTGGACTCCCTGGTCATTGAACATAGAACGTAGAACAATACAGCACAGGAACAGGCCCTTCGGCCCATGATGTTGTGCCAAACATGATGCCAAATCAAATTAATCCCTTCTACCTGCCTTTGGTCTATAACCATCCATTCTTTGCATTCATGTGCCTATCTAAAAGCCTGATAAATGCCCCCATCATATCTACCTCGACTACTATGCCTGGCAGCACGTTCCAGACACCTACCATTGTAGTGATGCTCTGTGTAGAAAACTTGCCCCTTACATCTCCTTTGAACTTGCCCCCAGTATTAGACATTTCAACTGACTGTCAATCCTATCTATGCATCTCATAATTTTACAGACTTAATAGAAGTCTCCCCTCAGCCTCCACCACTCCAGAGAAAACAACCCTAATTTTTTAGCCTCTCCTTATAGCTCATACTCTCTAATCTGGGTAACATCTTGGTTAACCTGTTCTGCACCTCCTCCAACATCTCCATATCCTTCTTAATAACCAAAGTCTTACAAAGCTGCCACATGACATCCTGACTGTTGTACTCCATGCCCTGACCAATGCCATACACCTTCTTTACCACCCTATCTATTGTGTAGCCACTTTCAGGGATATATGGACTTGAACCCCAAGATCCCTCTATACATCAATGCTATTCAGGATCCTGCCATTAACTGTATACTTTTCCTAACATTTGATCTGCTAAAGTGCAGCACCTCACACTTGCCTGGATTAAACTCCATCTGCCATTTCTCCGTCCATATCTGCAACTGATCAATATCCTGCTGTATCCTTTGACAACCTTCTACACTATCCACAACTCCAACTATCTTTGTGTTGTCTGTAAACTAACTCACCCATGTATGTTTTCATCAAAGTCATTTACATATATATATATTACAAACTGCAGAGGTCCCAGTATGGATCCCTGCGGAGCATCACTAGTCATGGACCTCCAGCTAGAAAACCACCCTTCCCACCACCACCCGCTGTCTTCTATGGGCAAGCCAATTCTGGATCCCAGCAAGCAAGTCACCATCGATCCCATGCATTGGGAGCATCTTTTGTTTTCCCTGTCCAAACCTGTTAACATTTTATAGGTTTCAATGAAAACTTCACTGGTTCTTCTAAACTCCGGAGAAAGTAGTCCCCAACCAATCCAATCTATCTTCATACGTCAGTTCTGTCATCCCAAGAATCAGTCTGATAAACCTTCATTGCACTCCTTTCGTAGCCAGATCATCATAACTATATCTAACAGCCTCATGCAATTTGATAAAACCACCAAGGGCAAGACTTATACAATTAAAAGTAGGGCCTTGGGTAATGTTGTAAAACAGAGAGACCTAGGGGTTGAGGTACATAATTCTTTGAGGTTATAGACAGGATGATTAAGAAGGCGTTTAGCATGCCTGTCTTCATTGCTCAGACCACTGAGCATAGGAGTTGGGATGTCATGTTGAGGCTGTGCAGGATGTTGGTGAGGCTTCTTCTGGGGTGCTGTTTCACCATGTAATCTTAAATCTTAAACAGGTGGTGGTGATGAGAGATTTTAATTTTCCCAACATTGACTGGGAATCATTTAGTGTTAGGGGTTTAGATGGAGCAGAATTTGCAAGGAGCATCCAGGAGGGTTTTATAGAGCAGTATGTAAATCGTCCAACTCGGGAAGGGGCCATACTGGACCTGGTGTTGGGGAATGAGCCCGGCCAGGTGGTTGAAGTTTCAGTAGGGGATTACTTTGGGAATAGTGATCACAATTCTGTAAGTTTTAGAATACTGATGGACAAAGATGAGAGTGGTCCTAAAGGAAGAGTGCTAAATTGGAGAAAGGCCAACTATAGCAAAATTCGGCAGGAGCTGGGGAATGTGGATTGGGAGCAGCTGTTTGAGGGTAAATCCACATTTGATATGTAGGAGGCTTTTAAAGAGAGGTTGATTAGAGTGCAGGACAGACATGTCCCTGTGAAAATGAGGGATAGAAAGGGCAAGATTAGGGAACCATGGATGACAGGTGAAATTGTGAGACTAGCAAAGAGGAAAAAGGAAGCATACATAAGGTCTAGGTGACTGAAAACAGACGAAGCTTTGGAAGAATATCGGGAAAGTAGGACCAATCTGAAACGAGGAATTAAGAGGGCTAAAAGGGGTCATGAAATATCTTTAGCAAACAGGGTTAAGGAAAATCCCAAAGCCTTTTATTCGTACATAAGGAGCAAGAGGGTAACTAGAGAAAGGGTTGGCCCACTCAAGGACAAAGGAGGGAAGTTATGCGAGGAGTCAGAGAAAATGAGTGAGATTCTTAATGAGTACTTTGCATCGGTATTCACCGAGGAGAGGGACATGAAGGATGTTGAGGTTAGGGATAGATGTTTGATTACTCTAGGTCAAATGGCATAAGGAGGGGGGATGTGTTGGGTATTCTAAAAGGCATTAGGGTGGACAAGTCCCCAGGTCCGGATGGGATCTATCCCAGGTTACTGAGGAAAGTGAGAGAGGAAATAGCTGGGGCCTTAACAGATATCTTTGCAGCATCCTTGAGCACGGTGAGGTCCCGGAGGACTGGAGAATTGCTAATGTTGTCCCCTTGTTTAAGAAGGGTAGCAAGGATAATCCAGGTAATTATAGACCGGTGAGCCTGACGTCAGTGGTGGCGAAGCTGCTGGAGAAGATACTGAGGGATAGGATCTATTTACATTTGGAAGAAAATGGGCTTATTAGTGATAGGCAGCATGGTTTTGTGCAGGGAAGGTCATGTCTTACCAATTTGATAGAATTCTTTGAGGAAGTGACAAAGTTGATAGATCAGGGAAGGGCTGTAGATGTCATATACGTGGACTTCAGTAAGGCGTTTGATAAGGTTCCCCGTGGTAGGCTGATGGAGAAAGTGAAGTCGCATGGGGTCCAGGGTGTACTAGTTAGATGGATAGAGAACTGGCTGGGCAACAGGAGACAGAGAGTTGTAGTGGAAGGGAGTTTCTCAAAATGGAGAACTGTGACCAGTGGTGTTCCACAGGGATCTGTGTTGGGACCACTGTTGTTTGTGATATACATAAATGATCTGGAGGGAGGTATAAATGGTCTGATTAGCAAGTTTGCAGATGACACTAAGATTGGTGGAGTAGCAGATAGTGAAGGGGACTGTCGGAGAATGCAGCAGAATATAGATAGATTGGAGAGTTGGGCGGAGAAATGGTAGATGGAGTTCAATCCAGGCAAATGCGAGGTGATGCATTTTGGAAGATCCAATTCAAGAGCGAACCAGACGGTAAATGGAAAAGCCCTGGGGAAAATTGATGCAGGTGTTCAGAGTGTTCAGGTCCTGGGCGTTCAGGTCCATTGTACCATGAAGGTAGCAACGCAGGTGGATAGAGTGATCAAGAAGGCATACGGCATGCATCGGACAGGGTGCTGAGTACAAGAGTTGGCAGGTCATGTTACAGTTGTATAGGACTTTGGTTCGACTACATTTGGAATACTGTGTACAGTTCTGGTTGCCACATTACCAAAAGGATGTGGATGCTTTGGAGAGGGTGCAGAGGAGGTTCACCAGGATGTTGCCTGGTATGGAGGGTGCTAGCTATGAAGAGAGGTTGAGTAGATTAGGATTATTTACATTAGAAAGACGAAGGTTGAGGGGGGACCTGATTGAGGTCTACAAAATCATGAGAGGTATAGACAGAGTGGATAGGAAGAAGCTTTTTCCCAGAGTGGGGGACTCAATTACTAGGGGTCACAATTTCAAGGTGAGAGGGGAAAAGTTTAAGGGAGATATGCGTGGAAAGTTCTTTACGCAGAGGGTGGTGGATGCCTGGAACGTGTTGCCAGTGGAGGTGGTAGAGACGGGCACGATAGCATCATTTAAGATGTATCTAGACAGATACATGAAGGGAGCAGAGGGATACAGATCCTTGGAAAATAGCCGACAGGTTTAGATAGAGGATCTGGATTGGCGCAGGCTTGGAGGGCCGAAGGGCCTGTTCCTGTGCTGTAATTTTCTTTGTTCTTTGTTCTTGTTCTAAATGTTTGCCATTTCTTTTTCTACCATCATCCCCTTAAGTGACATCTCCCAATTTATCATAGTCAGCTCACACCTCATACCATCATCACTTCCTTTATTTAGGATGCAGGACCTTAGTCTCAGAATGATCTATGCCACTCTGCACCACAATGATGAATTATATAATATCATAGTTCCAAACCCAGCAGGCTGCCAGGCCTGCAATAAATTTTGTGCTCGAACTGCCTGTTTAAAAGGAGCTAAAACTCCAGTCCCCTCAACCTCGAACACTCCAGGGAAAATAGCTCCAGCCTATTCAGCCTCTCCCGAGAGCTCAAACCCTCCAACCCTGGCAACATCCTTGTAAATCTTTTCTGAACCTTTTCAAGTTTCACAACTTCCTTCCTCTAAGCAGGGAGACCAAAACTGCATGCAGTAATCCAAAAGTGGTCTAACCAATGTCCTATACAGCCACAACATGGCTTCCCAACTCCTATACTGAATGTGATGACAAATAAAGGCAAGCATACCAAACACCTTTTTCTCTATCCTGTCTACCTGGGACTCCACTTTCAAGGCACTATGAGTCTGCATTCCAAGGTCTCTTTGTTCAGCAACACTCTGCAGGACCTTACCATTAAGTGTATAAGTCCTGCCCTGATTTGCCTTTCCAAAATGCAGCACCTCACATTCATCTAAGTTAAACTCCAAAGCCACTCCTTGGCCCGTTGGCCCATCTGATCAAGATCCCGTTATGTTCTGACGTAACCTTCTTCGCCGTTCACTACACCTCCTTGGTGTGATCTGCAAACTTACTAATCATACCGCCTAGATTCACATCCAAGTCATTTATATAAATGACAAAAACAGTGGACCCCAGTACCGATCTTTGTGGCACACCGCTGGTCACAGGCCTCCGGTCTGAAAAGCAACCCTCCACCACCAACCTTCTGCCTTCTACATTCAATCCAGTTCTGTATCAAGTTGGCCCCAATAAATATCAGGGTTGTGGTGCCCATCAACATGTTTATTAGGTCTTTGTTTGCTTACCTAAATACATAAGAATATTTTTGTTTAACTGAACAGGCGGAACAATGTTCTTCTTGGGTCAAGGAAAGCACCCGGAAAAAAAAGTGCAGTCAGACCTTTGAAAAATGCAGCAGTTGTGCTGGAGTATCACAATGTAAGTTACAGCTAGTATTCTTTGTGTGATTTCTGATTGGGGATGGTGATTATGTCATTGGACTGGTAATGCAGAAACACATGTTGTGGAGACAAATCCCACCACAGCAGCTGTTAGAATTTAAGTTTGATGAATAAGTCTGGAATATTTTAAAAAGTACTCGTCTCAGTGATAATGACCATGAAACTATTATCACTTGTTGAACAAAGGTGTCTGGTTTTAATAATTTCCTTCATTTAAGTAAGGAAATCTGCCAACCCAGTCTAGCCGAAATATGACTTGAGACTCACAGCAATGTAGTTAATCTTATCTCTCCTCAAAAAGGCCTAACAAGCCAATTTGTTTGTGGGGCAATTCGAAGTGGACAGTAAGTACTGGCCTCGTCACTGATGCCCACAAAGCATGAAAGAATAAAGAGCTCAGTGGTTGGATTTCTCGCAGCATGCACAGTTCTAACAGAAGAGTAGGCATTTTATACTGAGAGTTATTAAAAAGCTGAAATCTGTTGTGACTTAATATTTAGAGAATAATGTGGGGAACTGCAGAATTGCAAAGATTCTCACAGGATACATTTTGTGAGGTTCTGTGCTGCCAGTAAAGTTATTAATATTTTTAATGCATGATGTTTGCGGAAACACTTTATCTTTCTGCTGAAATAAGACACCCAAATGGAGAAGGCAGAGAATATTAACCATCTAACGGGCTTATCAAGAATAAGAAGAACAGGACAGGACTTCCTGTCATCCTGTCAAGACTGCATTAGTCTTTTGAAAGAGTAATCCAGGTAGTTGCAATCAAGTTCTTTGGCATATTCTTATGATTTCTTCTCTTCAGTATATATTTGGTTCTGTTTTGGAAATAATTTATTTTATCTGCTTCAATTGCCCTGTCAGGCAGTGCATTCCAAATTCTCACCTTAAAGTACAGTTTCTTCATGTTACCTGATGTTCTTTTAGCCGTCATGTTGAATGGCTGGTTGTTGACTATTCTGCAATTGGAAACAGTTTCTGTTCATTTACTATATCTAAAGCCTTAGTGGCTTTGAACACTTGCATTTGGTTTCTTCCTAGCCCTTCTGTACATTAGGACACAGCCTGAGCTTCTTTGATCAATGAAAAAACTTTTAATCCTCATTCCAGAAAATCTCTTATGTACATTTGCCAAAATCTTTGTGTCCTTTTTATAAGCTGTGGCGGCCATAATTTACCACAATAATCCAGTTGGGGCCCAATTAGTGGTTAATATGGAATATATTTATAACAGTTTCTTCTCCAGTGGGAAGACCAAACAAATACCAGTTTGTGGAACAATTTCTTTCTGTCTGCAAATGTAATTCCAAATTTCCCTTCATTTGTTACGTCACTTCTCTGCTCTGCTCCTGCTTGGTGCCACACCCTGTTCCATTGAAACTTGATGAACAGCAACTCATCTTTTGACGATGCATTTATAGCCCTTCAGACTCACCACTGAGGTCAACAATTTCATACCCTGGCCTCTTCCCCATCAACAAGGGAATATACCCTATTTTCATCCATCCTGTCAGACCTTTTCAGAGTTTTTTTATGTTTTGATGTGATTACGCCTCATTTTTGAAACTTTAGCGAATGCAGACCCACTCGTCTTAAACTCTCCTTGTTGGATTATCTCAAGAGACTATATCAATAAACTTATGGAAATCTAAAGAACTAGATTGATTTATTCTTCTTTATCTATACAATAGATAAAGCTCTCAGAAAACTCCAACAGGTGTGTTGAACATGGTTTCCCTTTCATAAATCCATGTTGACTGTACCCAATTATGTCATTATTTTCTAATTGTCTAGTTATCACATCTTTTGAAATAAATTCAATATTTTCCCTGCTACTGACTTCAAACTGACAGTTCTATTATTCTCCAGTTTCTCTCTCTCTCTCCCTTCTTAAATAGTGGAGTTACATTTGCTACTCTCCAGTTAGCAGAAACTTTTCCAGAATCTATAGAATTTTGAAAATTAGCGACTAATGCATCCACTGTCTCTATGCCTTCCTCCTTCAATACGCTGGAATTGATCCCTTCTGATCCAGGATATTTATCAATCTTCAATCCAGTTAATTTGTTGAGTACTGCCTTTTCATTAATACTAATCTCTTTTAGGTCCCAATTTTCTCAAGACTGTTGTTCCCATCTGGGAAGTGTTCTCTATCTTCCTCTGTAAAGACTGACATGAAATAATTGTTTAGTCTCTCTGTCATTTCCTTATTCTCTATCCAATTCTCCTGTCTCTACGTGTAATAGATCTACATTTGTCCTTGCTAATAATGTTTTATTCACTCGTGGGGAATGGATGTCACTGGCTGGCCAGAATTTATTGCCTGTGCCTACTTGCCTAGTTTCATTTTCACACCCCTAAAAAGCTTATGCAGTCGACCTTTCTGTTTATCTCTCGCTTGCATTCATATTCTCTTTTCCCATTCTTTATCAATTTCTTGGTCGTCCTCAGGAAAGCACTACAAACTGGCTTTGTTAGGATCACCAGCCTGAAGGATGCACTAAATTCTTGCCTCATCTGCAACACACAGCGACCCAGTCATTGGCTGAATAAGCTCCATTGTTAGAGGTCAAATTGACATTGCAAACAGGCGACTGCATTTGGCAGTTTGAAACATTTTTTCTGTGAACTCGGCTCACTGGAATGGAAAGATAAGTATCAGATTTTACCTACAAAAACAGAAATTGATGGAAAAGCTCGGCAGGCTTGGCAGCATCTGTGAAGAGAAATCAAAGTTAACGTTTCGGGTCAAGTGACCCTTCCTCAGAACTGATGGTAGCTAGGAAAATGTCACTTTATATGCAGAAGATAGGGCGGGGGTAAGGGGGTAAGGAGTAAACGATAGGTGGGGATAAGAGCCCAAAGAGAGAGAACAGTTGGACAGACAAAGCAGTGGATAACGATCTTACTAGGGGGATGAATTGTTATTAATGGAGACTGTTAGTGGCTAACAATAGGTCATGTGTAATGGCCAACTGTATGTTAACAAGGCCTGATGTGTGAGGTTGGGATAAGATCATGGGGGAACTCAAGCCCTAAAGTTATTGAACTCAATATTGAGCCCAGAGGGCTGCAGGGTCCCCAAGTGGAAAATGAGGTGCTGTTCTTCCAGCTTAGGCTGAGCTTCACTGGACCACTGCAGCAAGCCTAGGATAGAGATGTTGGCCAGGAAACTGGATGGTGTGTTGAAGTGGCAGGCAACTGGAAGCTCAGGGTTTTTCTGTGGACAGAACAGAGGTGTTCTACAAAGCCACTATTTCTGCTACCTCCAGTGAGCTGCTACCACCAGACTCATAGTCCCCTCCCCTCCCTTGTCAGCCTTCTGCAGGGACTGTTCCGTCTGAGACATCCAGATCCACTCTTCCTTCTCTCCAACATCACTCCATGGACTCAGGGCACCTTCCTCTGTAGCTGCAGAAGGTGTAACATCTGTCAGTTTACTTCCCCCCTCCTCAGTATCCAAGGGGGCCCAAACACACCTTCCAGGTGAAGTAGCACATTACTTATACTTCACGCAATGTAGTCTACTGCATTCGCTGCTCACAATATGGTATCCGCTACATTGGGAAACGAATCGTAGACTGGATGACCCCTTCGCAGAACACCTAAGTTCTGTCCACAAGAAAGACCCTGAACCACAGCGAATCTGTCACAAATTCCACTGTAGCCCATTTATTTCAGGCCCCTGTAAGAATCTACCCTGTGAATGAAGGAAAGTACCCTTCCACAAAACAACTTCCTTATTGTTTATGGCTCAGAAACAAGCCCAAGTTAAAACAAAAATCCAATGGATTGTGTAAACTACCTGATTGAACCCAGTCACAGCAACAGGCGTTCCTCAGTCATTACGTGCCCAACGCTGAAAGTTGAACCAGGTTCTGCTTAGACTACTGAGATAACACAGTGTGGAGCTGGAGGAACACAGCAGGCCAGGCAGCATCAGAGGAGTAGGAAGGTTGTCGTTTTGGTTCGGGACCCTTTTTCAGAAATGGGGGAGGATGAAGGGAGCTGGGAAATAAATAGAGAGAGGAGGGGTGGGGCTGGGGAAGGTAGGTGAGATGGTGATGGGTGAGTGCAGGTAGGCATTGATGGGGATTTGTCAGTGAGGTGGGAGGAGTGGATAGGTGGGAGAAAGATGGACAGGTTGTGTCAGGTCAAGACGGCGGGGATGAGAGGGAGGGTTGGTCATGGGATGAGGCCGGGGGTGGGGAGATTTTAAAACTGGTAAAGTCTACATTTAGGCCATTGGGCTGTAGGCTCCCAAGGTGGAATATGAGGTGCTGCTCCTCCAGTTTCCCGGTGGCATCATTGTGATACTGGAGGAGGCTCAGGATGGACGTGTCGCCCAGGGAGTAGGAGGGGGTGTTGAAATGGTTTGCGCCCGGAAGGTGTTGTTGTTTGTCGTGAATAGAGTGCACATGGTCTACAGAGCAGTCTCCAAGCCTCTACTTGGTCTCACCAATGTCGTGGAGGTATCAGAGATGGCCCAGGTGAACTTGAGGTTGGGGTGGAAGGTGGTAGTAAAGTTGATGAACTATTCAAGCTCCTCGTGGGAGCACGAGGCAGCGCCGATACAGTCATCGATGTAGCGGAGGAAGAGGTGGGGGATAGTGCCAGTGTAGTAGTGGAAGAAGGACTGTTCCACATATCCTACGAAGAGGCAGGCATAACTTGGGCCCATGCGGGTATCATTGGCACCCCCTTTTTCTGTAGGAAGTGGGAGGAGTTGAAGGCGAAGTTGTTTAGGGTAAGGATGAGTTTGGTTAAGCGGATGAGGGTGTTGGTGGAGGGGGACTGGTTGGGCCTGCGGGAGAGGAAGAAGCAGAGGGCTTTTAGGCCATCTGCGTGGGGAATGCAAGTGTACAGGGATTGGATGTCCATAGTGAAGATGAGGTGTGGGGGCCCAGGGAATTGGAAGTCTTGGAGGAGGTGGAAGGTGTGGGTGGTGTCCCAGATGTAGGTGGGGGAGTTTCAGGACCGGGGGGAGAAAATAGAGTCTTCTCTCCCACCTATCAGCTCCTCCCACCTCACTGACCAATCCCCACCGCTGTCTACCTGCTCTCACCTATCACCATCCCACCTACCTTCCCCAACCCCAACCCTCCTCTCTATTTATTTCCCAGATCCCTAGCCCTATCCCCATTTCTGAAGAATGGTCCTGACCCGAAACGTCAACTTTCCTACTCCTCTGATGCTGCCTGGCCTGCTGTGTTCCTCCAGCTTTACACTGTGTTATTTCTGACTCCAGCATCGGCTGTTCTTACTATCTCTGCTGAGACTACTGAATGGTTAATGAAGTCGCCAGGTCCGACTTCTTAATGGGGTCACTGAAGTTGAACATAAATGTGTGGATGGTTAATATTGTCTTAATTTACAATATTCATGGAATTTAGGAATTTATTCAGGGAATTGTTCATTTGGAGATTTTAAAATTTTGATGCTACCGATATTATTTCTTGCTGTTCAGAATCCAAGCAAAAAACTGAAGAGAGATAAAGCAACAATGAAGGAACTCTTACACAACTTTATCAACAATCCAGCTTTAAAGAATGACCCCAATGCACAAAGGTAGATAAGATTTCTCCTTGTTGTACGGATGTCAGATATATGTATGGATGGTTTTTTGATTTCTGTCACTGCTGCATATTCATCCTATTGTATGACCACAACATTTTTTCACCATTATGTTTGGCCCTCTTCTTCCATTCTTTCTTTCTACAAGCAAGTGGAAGACTATAACTAGCCATGTGATTGTTTTATCTCCAGCACAGATTCACTTCATTTTTTTTTGGCTTTGTTGTGTTGCCTTCATATTGGTGTTGCTTGTAATATTGGAAATCTGTAGATTTTCTGGAAATACCAAGTTTTTTACATCCAGTCTTCTTATAACATTGTTAAATGTATAAGACACCAAACAAATTTACAGAAAAGATAAAAGCCCTGTTACGTTGTCAGTGTTAATTTGATGTCAATAAATGGTAGAATCATTCCAGCTCCACAGGGGAATGATTGAAGGAAAGAAGGGCAGATATTCATTCAATTTTGCTTCAGACCAAGCCCACTATATGCCTTTTTTTTCATTCGTTCATCGGATATGGTGTCTGGGCCAGCATTTATTGCCCATTCCTAAATGGCTTTGACAAGGTGATGGACTATCTTCTGGAACCACTGCAGTCTGTGTGCTGTAGGTACACTCATTCTCATTGAAGGAGGTTCCAGAATTTTGACCCAGTGATCATGGAATGGTGATATATTTCCAAGTTAGGACCATGTGTTGTTTGGAGGGGAACTTCCCGTGTATCTGCTGTTGGTATCCTGGATTGTAGAATTCATGGGTTTTAGAAGGTGCTGTTGAAGATCCCTTGGTGAGTTTCTGGAATGCTCTGCATTAGAAGTAAAGTGAGTGAACATTGAGGGTGGTGGATAAGGTTCCAGTCAAGCAGGATGCTTTATCCTGGATGGTGTTGAGTTTCTTGAGTGTTGCTGGAGCTGAACCCATCCAGGCGAGTATTCCATCACATTCTTGACTTGTAGATAGTGCACAGGCTTTAAGGAGTCAGGAGGTGAGTTGCTTGCCAGAGAATATCCAGTTTCTAGCCTGCTGTTGTAGTCACTGTATTTGTTTGACTTGTCTAGTTCAGTTTCTGATCAATTATAACGCATGGGAAATTTACGGGGCTTTAACAAAAACAATGTTATTGAATGTCACATGAAGGTGGTGTGATTCTTTGCCTGTTTAAAATGGCACTTGTGTGGTGTTAATATTGTTTTTGCCACTATTGACCTAAACGTGGATGTTGTCTAGGTATTGCTCATATTGCTTCAGTATCTGATGAATCGTGAATGGTGCTGAACATTGTGCATTCATCAGTGAACAATCCCCCTTATGATGGAAGACAAGTCGGTGATAAAGCAGCTGAAAATGGTTTGAACAAGGATGTTACTCTGAAGAACTAAGATAAATTTTTGTTAGGCAAATGTATTAAGGGATATGTGGCTCAGTGGTTAGCACTGCTGCCTCACAGCGCCAGGGACCCAGGTTCGATTCTACCCTTGGGTAACTGTCTGTGTGGAGTTTGCACATTCTCCCTGTGTCTGCGTGGGTTTCCTCCCACAGTCCAAAGATGTGCAGGCTAGGTGGATTGGCCATGCTAAATTGCCCATAGTGTTCAGGGATGTGTAGATTAGGTGGGCTATAGGGGGATGGGTCTGGGTGGGATGGTCTGTAGGGCGGTGTGGACTTGTTTGGCTGAAGGGCCTATTTCCACACTGTAGGGATTCTATGATCCCATGATATGGGCCAAAGGCAGGTATTTTGAGTTAGGCCACAATTCGTCCATGATCTCATTGAATGGTGGAATAGGCTCTAGGGGCTGAATGGCCTAGTCCTATTCCTATGTCTTATGGTTTTATTTTATAGTTCATTGCTTCATTTTTCATGTTTTCCAGCCAACATTTAATTTAGTATATCCATTATATGGATCTATTTGTGAAGGAGAGATACTTCCTTTAATCCTCCTGCTCTGTTATGATATGAAAGTAGGAGGAGATAATGAAGAAATATATGCTACCGAAGACTAGTTTTTGGAAGAATCTCTCACTTGAGTTACTTTACATGAATATGGCTTAATTGCTGAGTAGTCAAACTGCTTAAAATCATTGAAAATGCAATTAATCAAAAATATCCAAAATTTTCAAAAATGCTCGAAAGTTAGTGTAATTTCTTTTATTATAGATGTAATTTTCTTTCAGTGGTACCTATATGTTTATGATTATTTTGTTTAGGAAACAAAGAGAAAGATTGGAAAACAAAGCTAAGGAAGTTTTCCAAACTCTGCTTGGACCAATTGTACGTGCCTATCTGCATCTTAAAAAATTCAACAAAACTTGTATATCAGAAATGCCGTGGCGTAGCCAGCTGAATGTGCTACTGGGGATTCTATGTCTTAATTCATTCATGAAGTGTTATGAGGAAGAGTGTTGGACTTCAAGAAGCGTGAGCAGGTACCTTGGAATCAACAAATATGCACTTTCACAAATTTCCACTCTGCAGTTTTAATATAAAGAATTATCTTGAGGTCAGTGGTAGTATTCTACATAGGTCAGAAGCTTATGGGTTGGAATCCCACTCCAGACAGTCTAAGTGAACAGTGCTGAGAGTCTTGATTTCTGAGAACCAAGATTGACAGAGATGCTCACATTTGGTGGGAATGAATGAGTGATCCTCTTTGCAGCTAGTGAGTTCCTCTGGTTGGGAATTGTGACTAAGCTAACCAAATGTTCTTATATGGAAGCAACTTTGTCCTGGAAACAATCTAGAAAAAATCTGTTGGCTATAAAACTGAAATGGGTCATATCATGTGCACTCTATTTAGAAAAGAAGAAAAATGTCTCATAAAAACAATTCTTTCTTCTGGAAGAATAGGGAAAGGTTAGATTTATTGAGTCAAGACAGGCAAAATTTTCAGATTTTTTCACCTTGCACCTTTGTAGATGGAAATTATAGACATTGTCTTCATAATCTGCTAAAGATATGGGTCTTAGTCAATTTAATGTCATTAGCTAAAAAGTAGCAATGAAAATATCCTAGTCAATCTCTTTTGAGGTTACACGATTAGACATGAATAATTGCAGTATCCAGATGAAGTGGAAGATGGTTAGACTGGGTTTAGAGTTTCAAACATTACAGGAATACAATTGCGGGGTGGGGTGGCGAGGTTGAAAGCGGTCGTGATTTCTGTAGGATAATGGGAGATTTCGGAGGGAGTCAGGCAGCATGCAACTTACCATGAAGTTAACCTGGACAACAGGGGGAAGTAGCCCTGCTTTTCCAGGCTCACAAGCTGTACTGTAAATGTACCTGATGCCTCCACATAGTAAAAACAAATCAAAATATAGGTAAAATGGAGACATTTGAGAATTTTAGTGACTGGTGTACAGACTGAGATTGTGTTCCTCATCCAATTCTTCTCTAAACCCCAACTCACTGATTTAAAAGTAGGGATGATCTCGTTGGGATTTCAGTATTTTAAAGACTTTACTCTCTTCTAAATTCAGTTGTTGGGTTAAAAGAGTCCCCAGTAGTTAGTAGTCTCTTACTACTAATATTCCTTCCTAGTTACCAGCTTGGCTATATGTTCTGGCGACATTTACACGTGCCTGGCAGCAACTATGGAAAGAGAAGTAGAGTTAATGAGTTGTATTTTCATCATGAAGTTGTGAGTCTACCTCTGCTACCTAGCTGCCTTGGAAGCAGCAATAGCCTCTATCCAACACTGTTAACCCTGTCAGCCCCCAAACCCACCTCATACCCTTACCCCGTCAACCTAATCACTCAGCATCCTGTGTAAACTGAACTCGTGACCCCTGCAATAACATTTGGAAGTCTTTGAAAAGCTCATAAATCTATCAAAATAAATAAAGTTACATTCTCCAGACAGTTTTAGTGACCATGTAAGTGCCTCAATCTGCCACTGCTGGGTATACTAAAAGCTTACGGAGGGTGTGCTTTCCTTGTTCATGGGCACCCTGTGCCTAGCATCAGAAAGGGAAAGCCCCACAGGAAGACAGCATCTTTGTTTTGTGTCCAAACCCACAAACCACCCCTACTCACTGACACTCCAATCCAGCCCATACCCATTTCAATCTGTCACTGATTCAACAGCAGATCCGACTGTGGTACCAGTGAAGGCCTCTGCACCTTGTGGGACTCCTGGTACTGTAGACCTGCTGGCTAATCACTCTAGTGTGGGGACAGCTATGCCCAACCAAATGCCTGATTCGGATGAGAACAAGAATACCACTGATAATGACATGAATATAGTGAAAAAAGTGGAAAGGGTAGGGTTTATGTGTAAGATTGGAGCAAAGAATGTTTTCCAAATGTTACAAAAAGGCAGATTTGTGAGGAAACAAGTACCCATAACACATGTTCTATATGAAGTAAGTTTGTGGAGTTAAAGGAGATGTTGTGTTCAGTAAGAACAATTTCAGCCAGGGAGAAAATGTTATTGTTGAATTGGGACTGGTTTGGCCTCCATCTAAGGGAGGAGCAGAGAACCTTAGACTGTCTTCGTGGGAGATTGGAAATGGAGAGGGAGTGGCAAACCATTGTTAGTACCAGGACCTTGAAACTGATGAAATAACAGTGAGCATTAGAAGCATCATGAACTAAGTTGTGAAGAGTCTGGAAAAGGTCATGGTGAGAAAAGTTAGAGTTGAAATAGGAACAGAATCACTTAACTGGTGCATAACAGTCTGAAAGGGTGGGTCTAGAAAGGCAGTCCAGTTTTTGAGTTTGGGGGAAGTGATTGAGGAAGGAAATGAGGATTTACGAGTTTTGAGGCTATGGATAGGAGATCAGTGACAGCTCTGGAAACAATGGCTTGATGTTTGTTCAGGTTATGATATGGGGGAGGTAGGAGGAAGTGTTATGGGGACCTGTTACCAGGTGTGAAATGTAATGAGAAACTGACGGTGAGGTCCTATTGTTACGTTTGGCAGCATGCTCATCTCCTTGATTTTGCTGTGTTCGTCGGTTGTTTATGGTTTTCTCTCTATCCTCTCTGGTCCTACATAAATACTGAGGCCAGAATATATTAATTGATAAATTGAAATACAAATGAGATGCTTTCCTTGCACAATGTTCAACATTAATTTCAAACAATATCAACTACATCAAGATTATAATATCTGCTTGAAAAATCTGTGCTAGACCATAGGTTACTTGGTGATACCTGTTAGTTGTGTTTTATTCCCATTGGGTTTGTTTTCTTATTTAAAGGTATATCTGATGGTAGTAGATTTAAATGACTTTTTATAAGTCCACCAGAGTGGTTGGTAACTCCAAACAGACAGTTCCTAATTTTAGCTCATCCTGAATCACAAACATGAGGTAGCAAGTTGAACAGCTAGGGCAGGATGACATTTTGTTCCTGTTGCTTCTAGCTTTAATAAGAAATCTTTTAATAATGTGACTATCTTGCCATCTGTGTCTGCTGATTATTGTCTGAAAATGGCAACATCAGATGGCCTTGTTCATGCTAGTTAAATTGTAGTTGTGTCTCTGCAATGATTTCATCAACCCTTCTGAAAGAAGCAAGGGCCTCAGTCAATGCCTGATAAACAACTGTTAAAATGGCATAGATAACACAGTGTGGAGCTGAGGAACACAGCAGGCCAGGCAGCATCAGAGGAGCAGGAAGACTGACGTTTCAGGTCAGGACCCTTCTTCAGAAAAATTCAGATCTTCTGAAGAACGGTCCCGACCCGAAACATCAGCTTGTGTTCCTCCAGCTCCATGCTGCATTATCTCCGACTCCAGCATTGGCAGTTCTTACTATCTCTCTGTTAAAATGGCACGTTGTGCATTGTGGAGTGTAATTATCTCTGACTCCAGCATTGGCAGTTCTTACTATCTCTCTGTTAAAATGGCACATTGTGCATTGTGGAGTATAATTTGAGTGACTCCATCTGTCAACTTTTTTTCTGCCCTTGCTGATCTAGTTGCAGAAATCCTTTTGCATGGTGTTCTTTTTTCTTAAAAAAAGGTGTTTTTGTAAATAGACTAAACAAATTCACATTTATGAAATAAAAAAATTCCACCTAAGTTCAAAATGCAAATTTTCACTCCTTTTTTAGATGTCTTGCATTAAAGTAATTAATTGTATGTTTAACAGATTGTTGCTTTCCTTTTGTTTACAGATATTCCCTTTTGGATCCTGATATTTTTACTCTACATAATTCTGGTGGTCTACTCTTAGAGGCAGAAAGAGATGATACAGTAACAATTCACCAAATTCCTGAAATCTCATTGCCCTCCCTCAAAAGAAATGAAAAATCATCAGAATCACCTGGCTGTATGTTGCATTGCATTTAAAAAAAGTAACCAGTTTGCTCAAAATTCAATTAAATAAATATGTGTGCTTTCCTCAGTAAACCTGAAATAAATGTTTCAGAATAATTAAGGATAGCTGATACATATAAAGCATATCACCTCCAAATTTCCAAGCAAGTCACGCGCCATCCTGACTTGAAACAATATCGCTGTCCCTTCACGACTGCTGGGTCTAAATTCTGGAACTCTCTTCTTAACAGCAGTATATGTGTTCCTACGTTACATGAACCTCAGTGGTTTAAAAAAGTGGATCACCACTACCTACTCTAGGGCAATTAGGAATTGAAAGTAAACTCAGGCCGTGCTTAGAAGTCACACAACACCAGGTTATAGTCCAGCAGTTTATTTGAAATCACAAGCTTTCAGAGCACTGCTCCTTTGTCAGATGAAGATCTACATAGAGTTTGAAAAAGCACTCAATGTATTGTGTATTTGAAGTGGTGTCATTTAAAGTTGTGTCATGAAATCACGTTTCAGAAATAGTTTAAAAACCTCAAATCTAGCTACCTAATTATAACAATACACTTTAAAAGGTGTAGAATTCTGAATGTGCTAATGATATTTCTATCAACCATATTGATTTGTTATATAATCTTTTAATGGAAGGGGATGATGGCATTTCTGACAGTACCGAAAGTGTCATGAACACACCAGCAACGCAAGCAACAACTGATGAATCTGTTCCTGCTGCAGAAGAACCAAGCATGCCAAGCAGTTGCAGCACTTTTATGTTCAACCAATTAAACAAAGCCTTTTTACACTTCAGAAGAGCAGTGGTAATTTCATTTATAAAGTATATTTGTTGATACATCTCGGGTGATGGTTATTGAAATGAATGTTTCAGAATTCGCTTTTCTTCTAATGAAAAAGTACATGATTGACATGTAGACATTGCTTATGAAAATAATTCTGTCTCACTAATAAGGCCTCCAATTGCAAATGGGCATGGTTATTACCCATGGAGAATAATTACCTGGTTCATGTCCTGTTAAGAAAATAATGCTGAGTGGTCACACGAACACCCACTATTCAACTCTGTAAAGACATTTTCTTGGCTTGTGTGTTAATTTTTCTGCACATAGAATCAGTGTCAGATATTCATTCTGCCACCCACCAATAGAAGTGCACTGGCATCTTTGCTAAACTGCCTTTTCCAGAGTTGAGTGTTCCTTAAGATCTTTTGTAATATTATTGGAAATAGCCTGTCACCGACATTGATCAAATAAAATAACTAGATGCCTTTTAAATTTTAGTTACCATCTGTACACTTGAATGATGCCTGGATTATAAATTGATAAGTTCTGTGAGGATTATCTCTGCTGTTTGTGGAGTCCTCTGTCATTGCATTTTGCAATCACTGGTCAGTGTTTAGGTTGGACGGAGTTGATACAAGTGGAAGATATGGATGACTGCTAACACCTCCAGCTCCGTAGCAAAGGTCAACTTCGAGTCATAGAGTCATAGACATGTACAGCACAGAAACAGACCCTTTGGTCCAACTTGTCCATGCCGACCACATATCCTAAATTAATCTAGTCCTATTTGCCACCATTTGACCCATGTCCCTCTAAACTCTTCCTATTCATATACCCATCCAGATGCCTTTTAAATGTTGTAATTGTACCAGCCTCCACCACTTCATCTGGTAGCTCATTCCGTACACACATCCCTTAGGCCCCTTTTAAATCTTTTCTCCCTCACCTTAAACCTATGCCGTCTAGTTTTTGGCTCCCCCACCCCAGGAAAAAGACCTTGTCTATCTACCCCATCCATACCCCTCATGATTTTATAAACTTCTATAAGGTCACGCCCTCAGCCTTCGATGCTCCAGGGAAAATAGCCCCAGCCTATTCAGCCTTTCCCTATAGCTCAAACCCTCTAAACCCTGGTAACATCCTTGTAAACCTCTTCTGAACCCTTGCAAGTTTCACAACATCCTTCCTATAGCAAGGTGACCAGAACTGCACACTGTATTACAAAAGTGGCTTAACCAATGTCCTGTACAGCCGCAACACGACTTCCCAACTCCTATACTCAATGCAATTACCAATAAAGGCAAGCATACCAAACACCTTCTTCACTATTCTGTCTACCTGGCACGCCACTTTCAAGGAACTATGAACCTGCACTCCAAGATCTCTTCATTTAGCAACATTCCTCAGGACCTTACCATTAAGTGTATAAGTTCACCCTAATTTGCCTTATGAAAGTACAGCACCTCACATTTATCTAAATTAAACTCCATCTGCCACTCCTTGGCCCATTGGCCCATCTGATCAAGATCCTGTTGTACTGAGGTAATTAGATGTCTCAGTCAAATATATTGAACCCTATTCTTCTCAAAATTCATGCTGTCAGTAACTGCTCCATTATAAAGTTACCCCTTTGAAATGGGTTATCCTATGATAAAAAATTGGAAGTTGAGACTCCAGAGAAAGAGGAGTAAATGAGGGTCACCTTCATGAGCTAACTCACTTAATGAAATTGGAAGATTTCTATATATGGATATTCCCCTAAGTTTAAACAATATAACAACACTGTTTCCATTAACTTTTCAGAAATATAAAGTTAGATTTTCTCTACATTTAACTTTGCCTCTTTCTACCATGTTTTATGCTTTGCAATTGTGTGGTGAAGACAAATTAAATAAATATTCAAAATCAGATGTTTGGAGAAACTCAGCAGGTCTGGCAGTGTTTTTGTTAAGCAAAGGTATTAAGGGATATGAACCAAAAGCAGGTATGTGGAGTTAGGCCACAGATCAGCCATGATCTCATTGAATGGTGGAACAGGCGCAAGGGTGTGAATGGCCTACTCCTATTCCTATGTTCCTGTTAGTGGCAAGAAAGCAGAATTAGCATGTTGAGTGCAGTAAGAAGGGTCACTGGACTCTATAGGTTAACTCTGTTTTTCTCTCCACAGATGTTGCCACACCTGAGTTTCTCCAGCAATTTCAGTTTTTGTTTCAGATCTCTTCAGCATCTGTAGTTCTTTGTTTTGCTTAAATATTTTTTCCTGAATAAGACTTTGATAAAGTAATTTCAGGAATGACAGTTGTGAAAAGCATAATCAGCACTTCCATGGCTGTGCAATAAATTGCCCATTTAAAGTAGAATCACAGAATTTTACTGTATAGAAGGAGGCCATTTGACCCATTGCATCTGTACCAGCTACCAAAAGAGCTACTCAGCTAGTCCTATTCTCCAATCCTATTTCCACAGGCCCCTAAATTCATCACATGTGAATATATCCAAATGTCTTTTGAAACTTCCTGTAGAATCCTCCACCACTCTTCCAGGCAGTGCATTCCAAATCCCAACAAGTCTGAGTAAAGAAGTTTTTCCTCATTTCTCCTAGCTCTCTTGCTGATAATCTTGAAGTTGTGGCCCCTAGCATTGCACAGAACAGAAATCCTGAAATACTATTTATAGGAAAAGAAATAAAAGCAAACTACTACAAATGCTGGAAATCCTCTCTGTAGTTATTAAAGCAAACAGTCTCATTAGGTGAAAACAATACAGCAATATAAATAATATAACTGAGTACATCTTTAACTGAAGAATTATTGTGTAATTTTAGGTTCTTGCACATCGAGGAGGCCATTGGACAACTTTGCAGAATGCGTGTCGACTTCTATGGAACTGTGCACATACTGTGATGGTGTACATTGCTAGTATTGACTCATTGAAATCTGACACTTTAACTACAGATAGTGTGAAGAATATCTTCTGTCTGCCATTCAACTTGGCAGCGCAAAATCTCATAGATATGATAATACAACTACAGAACACCGATAATGATATCAAGGTAATAGCATCACAACTAAGTTAGTGAGACTGAAATGTTTAGTCTAAGGTCAGGAAATTCCCGGGAGGTTTTCCGGTTCCATTTCATCCATAGAATCCCTGCAGTGTAGAAACGGGCCATTGGCCCAAGTCCACACTAATTTTCTGAACAGCATCCTACCCAGACTCACTTCCCCCACCCTATTCCTGCATTTCCCATGGCTAATCCACCTAACCTACACATCCCTGGACAGGATGGGCAATTTAGCATGGCCAATCCATCTAAACCGCTGGACTGCGGGAGGAAACTGGAGTGCCCAGAGGAAACCCATGCAGACACAGAGAATGTGCAAACTCCACACACAGCCACTTGAGAGTAGAATCGAACCCGGGTCCCTAGCACTGTGAGGCAGCAGTGCTGACTACTGAGCCACCATGCCACCCTATAGTAATGATGAAGATGGAAGAATTGCTGGATTATCTCCAGCCCTGAGGAATTTGGAGAAAAATCATGTCAGTGGAGCACTGAAATTTAATGGGTAATCAGCTGAGACCTGGCATTGGGAGTTGTACCCATTATTCCTGCACACACTGACCTACACTGGCTTCTGGTTTAGCAACACCTGTATTTAAAATTCTCACACTTGCCTTTAAATCTCTCCATGACATCTTCCGTTCCTAACTCTGTAACCCCTTCAGGCCTACAGCCCTGAGAAATACCTGCACCTCTCTAATTTTGGTCTCTTGGGCAGTCCATGTGTTCACTGCTCCACCATTGGCCACCTTGCCTTTGGCATCCCTTAACTCTAGAATTCCTCTCTATCTCTCCACCTCCCTTCTAATTGCAATATGAAAACGTTTTTCTTTTAGTAAGCATCAGTTTTGTCAATTCCATCTCCATGCTTTTACTGTGATGATATGAATACTAAATATATTTAATGGTTGTTTGATTAGTTTTCAGATAATGTAAATATTTTTTGTGTATTTTTATACAATGGTTAATTTTCTGTTTTTGTGTTTTTTTGAGCAGTTTGTTGATCCAGATGGCACCTTTAATGTACCTAGCTGCATAGGGAATATATCAGATGATCATGGTGGATTCAGTCTGAAATTTGAACAGCCATTTGACGATATAAATGTGGTTGACTTAAACTTAGTGTGTGCCATTACACTTTACTCTATAGAATTGCTCTGTCATCAAAAAAAGTGGGAGTCCTTAGCCTACTTGGCCATGTATTTCAACGCAGTTACTCAGTGAGTGATGGTATAATTTCTGTCTCATTTTGTCCTGTGTTTATGCCATTATGTCAATAAGAGAGATGAGCTGTGTTGACTAATCCCACATGCTACTCTTGCTCCTTGTAGAGAAGTAGCCCTATTTTACCTCTTGTTTCAGTCAAATGAAACATCAGAAATTTGCTATGGGTTTGAAACCCACACAGAGTGCAGTATATATATCTACCAAATTCTTGTGTGTACTATTTTAGCAAAGATGTAACATAATTTGCTGGCTTTGAGACCTGACATCAGGACTGAGGAGAAGCCCTAAGCCTGTGCCTGTTGGCAATACAACTGACCTGGGTGATTACCGGAGGTGGTCTTGTAATTGATTACCTCAAGTCAGGCTGTCCAATTAAGGGCAGCAAGTGAGCTCCTGATGCTGCCAGACCAATCAGAGGGCAGGCTGCTCTGAAGCCTGAACCATGAGAAGCTGGTGCTGCTGAAATATTTTAGAAACTTCAGCAATGTTGCAACAAGGAAGTGTTCTGGAGAGTTAAGTATAATGCAAAATGTGGGATGGCTTAAGAGGAAAACCCCATCAGTTGCAGGACAGATCTGTCCAGGGGAATCATTGGGGACATTAGGACTGCCTTTCAGGCTCATGGCCCTTTTGTGAGACATGGTGATTAAATGCCCTCTAGACTGCCTCAGGGAGGCTGTCTCTGTGATCATTGCTGACTCCCAATGAGGTGGAGGCCATGCTGCGTTGCCGTCATTGACTTTACTTCTTTTTATTTCAGTATATCAAAACATTATTTTCCTAATGTTATTTTTTTGCTTTGTCTGTTTACTAGTGAAAGGTACGCTCAGAAAGTCACTCCCCTCTTGGTCTTTGCCCAGGGCCAGCTTCAGCAAAGAATTAAGGCATCCAATGGGCCAGTGCCTCCACAGCCTCATTTTGTAAGAGCAGAAATCAACTCAGGAACAGTTGTAAGTACGGCATCTATTTCATCCAGTACTTTGAAGCTCAGTTAAGAAAGCAATTATTTCTTATGTGCTAGACAGAATAAAAAATGCGTGGAAAAGTGTGATGCTGGCTCATTGCTTCTTTTTGCAGCTGTCATCAAACAAAAGGCTGAACAATTGGGCAGATGCAAACAAATAAAATGAATGGCAATGCAGCACTGGTGTCAGCATTGTTTCTCCAACTCATTTTGTTTCAAATGGGAGTGCCCATAGCAAAAGGTGCTGAGTGGCCTTCCTTAGGCCTGGGTCTGGAGAAAGGAATGCTGCCAATGTTTGGAAGCATCAGCTTGCAATTTCATGTCTACAGGTCCAACAGGAGTAGAATTAGCTACAGGCATTCTGTCTGTACTGAAGCACAATTGCTGCAAATTACTTTGGTGGTATAGCTCACTCCCCACTTTTGTCTCAAGGCCCTTCCAGGAGTCGTTCCGACACTATTAGAATTACAACATTGTGGTATTCTCTCAGCAGCAGGAAAGGTGGAGAATGGGGTAGCCTTCCCACTCAAAAGCCCATTGAGGTTCTTGTGGCCGAACAGCAACCATTTAGACCGTCTTCCTGCTCCTCACAGTGGGAGATAGATCCTCTGCCACACAGGGTAACCTCTGGTTATAACCTGGCAGCTTTCCTGTGAGCTTATGGAGTACCCTCGTCTGACAGTGTCTAGGGCAGCCCCTGAGAAAACACCCATTCCTGGCTCTTGACAACCACTACCTCCTCTACCTCACTGGGATCAACAAGGCTGGTATGAGGGTAGAATCCATGCCATTCTCTGGGCTGGGTGCAGTCTCAGTAGTGGCCATCCTTCCAGGATGAAAGCTGTAGGAGCAGAGCAGCTGCCAGTCCTCTGATCAGCCAGAGAGGCTGTGGTGGGAAAATTTCAGAAAGGAGCTTGAATTGGGACCCTAAAGTGTTCCCTACTTCCAACTCCCCCTGGTTAGCTTGCAAGAGCAGTAGGGGACCCCTTGGTCTGACAAGAAACCAAGTCAGATAGTTAAAAGATAATTAAGAGTCTTTTAAAACGTGGACTGTTTTCTCTGAAAAATATCACTTATTCATACAATTTGAGAAAAAATGTTAATTCAACTTCATCATTGCAGAAGATGCAATTAAATCAATTTCTTTCAATACAGCTTCTTCATCACACTTGCCATTACAGTTTTTTATGTATAATGTTCATGTCAAATATTCTTGTGGAATCCCTCGTGCCAACATCTCATGATGTGTCTGCATTTCACCAGTTGGAGAAAACAAGTGCACAGCAGGAAATCATTCCAGAGTGAATCTGACCTGAGCAGGATAAAGAGTGAAACTAGTTTCATCAAGCTACAGTGAAGGGCTTATGCCAACTGTAGCAGTTCCTTCAGCTTAACCACATTGTTGCAGGCTGCATGTTTGTATGATGACTTGGATGAAGGCATTAAGAGTATTGATGGCAAATTTGCTGCCAATATAATGATAGGTGGGAAAGCGAGTTGTGAGGAAGACACTAAGTTTGCCTAGGGACTTACGTTAAGTGAGTGCATAAGAAATTGGCGTGCAAAGTATAATGTGGGATCTTTTGAGATCTTCTGCTTAAAATGAAAAGAAAGATAATACAGGACATTATTTAAGCAGAGAGAGATTGGAGTATGTTGCAGTGAATTGTAAATTGTGTCCTCATACATGAATCTCAAAGATAGCTTGCAGGTACAGCAAGAGATTAGAAAGATAAACGGAATGCTGGCCTTTATTGCAAAATGGGTGGAGTGTAATAGCGATGAAGTTTTATAACAAATGTACAGAGCATTGGTGAGACAGTGTCTACTGCATTGACGATTTTGGATTCCTTATTTAACAGAAAGTCTACTTGCATGAATACAGTTTAGTGAATGTTCACTAGGTTCATTCCTGGGAGGAAAGAATTGAGCTGGTGGGGCCAACAATCATTGAGGTTCAGCGAGGTGAGAGGTGATCTCAATGAAACAAATATGGCTGTGATAGTGCTTGATGAGATTGATGCTGAACTAATGTTTCTAGAACTTGGGGCAAACTAAGGGGTCTTCTATTTAGTGTGAATATCAAGAGGAGTTTCTATTCTCAGGGGATTGAAAAGTTTTGGAAATCTTAGTTAAATTATTTGATGAAGGGATAGAGAGGGTTAATGAAATGTAACAGATGTTAAATAAAGCCTTTCAGAAATTATTTGAGAAAATACTGCATAGCAAATGTATTCTTAAACTTATTTATATACAAACACATGCTGTTAAAGGTGCAATGGTAGCTTTGTTTGGTAATTGTTTCAGGGAGAGCAGACAAAGAATAACGAAACAAAGAATAACGATGATGATTAGATGTTTTTACTGAGTATATTAAAGTATGCAGTGGGTTCTTAATTGAATCCTGACAGTGTGGAAGCAGGCCATTCAGCCCATCGAGACCACACCAACTCTCTGAAGAACATCCTATCCAGACCCACCCCTTACCCTATCCCCATAACCCTGCATTTCCCACAGCTAATCAACCTCACCTGCACATCCCTGGACACTATAGGCAATTTAGTGTGGCCAATCCACCCAACCTGCACATCTTTGGACTGCGGGAGGGGGAAACCCACACAGACACAGGGAGAATGTGCAAACTCTACACAGTTGCCTGGGGTGGGATCAAACCCGGGTCCCTGGCGCTGTGAGGCAGCAGTGCTAACCACTTGTTTTGAGAATCTATTGAGATGTTTGCTCTATAATTGCCAGGTCTCTTTCCTTATCTTCTTTTAATGCATTTCCCTGAAGAATGTTGAGCATTCTGCCTTCTTACACACATTACACTGCCTTGAGTTAAATTAGACATCTTTACCAGTGATGATTTCCCTATACATTAAAATCCAGTTGAGCAGAAGAGGTTTATCTGTTGTCCTGATACAACTGGTAGATTGGTAACAGGCTAGAGAATTAGCTGAGGTAGATCAAACCATTGCCCTTGCCATGACCTGTGATTTTGCAAAACTGCATATGGATTTTTACACGGGCTTCAGTGCGCAATCTGAAAACAGAAGAAATAAACTGGCAAATTCCAGCAAGTTGTTTCAACCTCTTTATTTAGTAATCAATCACATAAAGACAAAACTTTTGTACAATTATTTTTCAGATAAATTCCAGAAACTTTATAGTAACACAGTTGATAGTTGCAACACCTGAAGACAAAACTGATACTATTGACCTTGATAGGAGAAATATACACTCAGGTAAGAACATTAACATATGTATTACATATTTAATTTGGCAGCTACTGGACGTTTTGAAATAATTCTAAGTATTCAGCTGTTCACAGAATTTACAATTTTATTGCAATTTTCTGCATGTTTGAGTGAATTCTGTAGATTATTGTCTAATCTGGATTTCATTTGCGAGAAATGGTTTCCAATGCAGCAAGTTAATGCGCTGGTCATTCCATCCTCCTCCAATACCTGTCCTCCATTTTACAGCAATTTGGCAAACCTTCACGGCTAGTTCCATTCCTATCCAATCAGTCATGTCTGAGAATCTTCTATGATTGTAACAGTTCCCACTTTAGTACCATTACATCTGGATTTCCTCAAGAATCTATTCTCAGCTCCTTCCTATTTCACATCTATGTTATGTTGTAACAAGCCAGACAGTAAAAGTAAAGAACTTGAGTCTTGTCTTTAACTTAAAGATTATCAGTGTTAAAGAGATCTATGTAACAATAGTATGCCTCCAAATCCCACTAACAGTTTCAAATTGTGTCTTTATATAGCATTCTATATATCAAATTCCCAGTTAATGCTCATCACTTATAGAATCAAGCAATACAATAGTTATAGCAGCAGAGAAAATTATTCGACTATTCAAACTTTCCTGCCTTTTCTTGATGGCCATGCAATTGTTTTCTCATCAGATGCTTATCCAATCATGTTATAAAAGCTATAACTGAATTTGCCTCCTCCACACTCTCACACCACAATCACATCCTAATCATTCACTGGCAAGTGATTTTTCCACATGTCTTTAGTTCTTTTGCCAATCAATGTTCTCTGATAAGTGATCCTTCCATCAATGGCAACAGTTTCTCCCTATCCTGTCAAGACGTCTCCTGATTTCAAACACAGCTATTAAGTCTTTTTACAATTCTATTTCCTTTAAAGATGAACACAGTCACAGATGAGGTGCTGGAAGACTGGAGTTTGCTTTTCAGACCTGTGACGAGCAGTGTGCCACGCGGATTGGTGCTGGATTCACTGCTTTTTGTCATTTATAGAGATTATTTGGATTTGAATATAGGAAGTATGGTTAGGAAGTTTGCAGATAACACCAAAATTGGAAGTGTAGTGGACAGTAAAGAAGGTTACCTCAGAGTACAATGAGTCCTTAATCAGATGGACCATTGGGCCAAGGACTGGTAGATGGAGTTTAATTTAGATAAATGTGAGGCTTTGCATTTTGGTAAGGCAAATCAGGGACGGGCTTATACACTTAATGGTAAGATCCTGGGGAGTATTGCTGAAGAAAGAGACCTTGGAGTGCAGATTCATAGTTCCTTGAAAGTGGAGTCCCAGGTAGATAGGATAGTGAAGAAAGCATTTGGTATGCTTGCCTCCGTTGGTCAGTGCATTGAGTATAGGGATTGGGAGGTCATGTTGCGGCTGTACAGAACACTGGTTATGCCAGTTTTGGAATACTGTGTTCAGTTCTGGTCTCCTTGCTATAGGAAGAATGTAGTGAAACTTGAAAGAATTCAGAAAGGATTTACAAAGATGTTGCCAAGGTTTGGAGGGTTTGAGCGATGGGGAGAGGCTGAATAGGCTCGGGCTATTTTCTCTGGAGCATTGGAGGCTGAGAGGTGACCTTATTGAAGTTTATAAAATTAAGAGGTGCCTGAATAAGGTGAATAGCCAAGATCTGTTCTCTGGGTATAGGACTCCAAAACCAGAGGGCATAGTTTTAAGGTGAGAGGGGAAAGATTTAAAAGGGACATAAGGGGCAACTTTTTTATGCAGAGGATGGTACGTATATGGAATGAGCTGCCAGAGGAAGTTGGGGAGGCCGGTACAATTATAACACTTAAAAAGGCATCTGGATGCATATATGAATAGGAAGGGTTTAGAGGAATATGTGTCAAATGCTGGCAAATGGGACTAGATTCATTCAGAATATCTGGTCAGCAAGGATGAGTTGGACTAAAGGATCTGTTTCCGTGTTGTACAGCTCTATGACTCTATATTCAGCTTCACCAATCTATCCATTTAGTTGAATCTCATTCCGAGAACCATTCTTGTAAATCTGTTCTGCACCCTCTCCAATGAATACAAACACCCATCTAATATGCAAACCATAGATTTCCCTTCTCTTGCAAATAAAAATTAGAGTTTATACCTACAGCCAACTTTTCCAAAAAGTCAGTATTCTGTGCAAGGCATTACTTAGTGAGATACCCCTCCTTTCAAGCCTTGAAAATTTCCATCTACATGCAGTTTGCACCCATAAAATTTTAGCGATTGCCAAGCCAGAAAATTAAATCTAAAATAGCTTTGTATTTTGTGAATTCCACAACAGTTTGTTCCAGAAAGCTATTATGAAAGTGATCCACAGTCATCTTCCAGGCTAATTTGATTGAATAAATCCAAATGAATATTGATGTCCCCTTAATCGCCTTTGTTGCAAGCTCCAATTATTTATTGTTTTTAATGCTCTGCACATTGAAGAAATGATTTCCAGCAGCTGTCTGAGGCTGAAATAAACTGTGTGCATTATTGAGGTGCACTGTTGGATAATATTGCAGGGCTCTCCTGCTGATCTCACACCCTGTACCCTTTATAAATGCAAACATTTTCAAATTCTGGTGCTTATGCCCTACCTCACCTCATGTTCTGTTCACCCATCACCCTCTACTTGCTGACTTATATTGACCTCAGTCTGGATTTGCCTTGACTTTACATTTCCTTTATGAAATTCCTTCATGGCCTTGCCTTATTCCTGTATGTATTCTCCATTCCTACAACCTTTTGAGGCCTTTCTGCTGCTCCAGTTATAGTCTCTCATGCATCACCAATTTTCATGGCCGCTTCATTGGCAGCCATGATTTCAACTGTCAAGAACTTCAGCTCTGGAATTCCTTCACATATCATTTCCACTTCATGAATTGTCTTCTTTTCTCCAGAATGTTACTGAAAACCTACCTCTTTGACAAAGTCTTGTTGGATCCCCTTACTTGGATCAGTAATATTTTGTTTGATCCGACTGCTGTAACTGCCTTGAAATAAAGGTCAACAGAAAAGACAATTTCTTTTCTGAAGAAGGGTCTAGACCCGAAACGTCAGCTTTCCTGCTCCTCTGGTGCTGCTTGGCCTGCTGTGTTCATCCAGCTCTACACCTGTTATCTAAATGCATGTTTTTTTTTAGAATATGTCATTCAATGTTTGATGATATTGACATAGTCCAGTTGTGCAGAAGAATCAAGCAAGACCATTTTAGCCGGCCCAAGGTTATAGAGTCATAGAGTCATACAGGACGGAAACAGACCCTTCAGCCCAACTCATTCAAGCCAACCAGGTTTCTTAAACTGAACTACTCTCATTTGCCTGCATTTGGCCCATATCCTTCTAAACCTTTCCTATCCATGTAACTGTCCAAACGCCTTTTAAATGTTGTAATTCTACTTCCTCTGGCAGCTCATTCCATACACACATCACCCTCTGCGTGAAAATATTGCCCCTCAGGTCCCTTTTAGATCTTTCTCCTCTCACCATAAACAAATGGCCTCTCCTTTTGGACTCCCCGGCCCTGGGGAAAAGATCTTGGCTTATCTATGCCCCATATGATTTTATAAGCCAGAAAGGAGCCATAACATCCAGTATTTCTGTCCCCCTATTCTAAATGCCAGGAAGTGGTCAACCCTCAGTTTCCTATGCTCCATGGAAAAAAGTCCCAAACTATCTAGCCTCTCCTTATAACTCAAACCCTTCAGTCTCGGTAACGTCCCTGTAAATCTTTTTTGCACACTTTCCAGTTTAATAACATCCTTCCTATTTCAGGGCAACCAGAATTGTGCACAGTAATCCAAATGTGGCCTTACCGATGTCTTGTACAGCTGTAACATGATGTCCAAACACCTGTACTCATTGCTCTGACCGATGAAGACAAGCATGTCAAACACCTCCTTCACCACCCTGTCTATCTGTGACACCACTTTCAAGGAGCTGCTACCTGCACCCCTAGGTCTCTCTGTTTGACAACACTCCCCAGGGTCCAATCATTAACAGTGTAAGTCCTGCCGCAATTTGCCTTACCAAAATGCAACACCTTGCATTTGTCTAAATTAAACTCAATCTGCCATTCATTCGCCTACTGGCCTAGTTGATCAAGATCCCGTTGTACTCTTTGGTAGCCTTCTTCACTGTCCACTATACCACCTGCAAACTTACTAACCATGCCTCATATGTTCTCATTGAAATCATTTATATGATTGATGAACAACAGTGGACCCAACCCTGAACCTTGCGTCATACCACTGGGCACAGGCCTTCAGTCTGAATAACAACCTCTGCCACCACCCTGTGTCTCCTATCGTCGAGCCAATTTTATTTCCAATTGGCTAGCTGTCCCTGGATCCCACATGATCTAACCTTACTAATCAGCCTACCTTGTCGAAGGTCCGTGGAGACAATGTCTACCTCTTTGCCTTCATCTATTCTCTTGGTCAGTTCTTCAAAAAACTCAATCAAGTTTGTGAGACATGATTTCCTACACACAAAGCAATGCTGACTGTTCTTAGTCAGTCCTTGCCTTTCCAAATGCGTGTAGAACATGTCTCTCAGAATCTCCTCCCACAATTTACCCACCACTGACATCAGGCTCACTGGTTTGTAGTTCCCTGGTTGTTCCTTGCAGTCTTTCAGAATTAATTTGAGGTCAGTCTCTTGTGAGGAGTGTGAGCCCAACATGACCAGGCACTTATGGACTATGGTGTTGAACTGTTAACTATGTTTGAACACAGCAGGCCAAGCAGCACCAGACG
>NC_063353.1:1777866-1780332 GCF_021869965.1 Rhincodon typus | reverse complement strand
GTCTGGACCCTTCTTCAGAAATTTTCTGAAATGTCAGCTTTCCTGCTGTTCTGATGCTGCCTGGCCTGCTGTGTTCCTCCAGCTCCACACCTTGTTATCTTACCTTAACCTTGCCTTGTTGCTGCTCGCCCTCCTCAACAAAGCCTGGTATTCACCTTGGTCTGCTCTTAGATCAAACCAGCAGCTCCTTGTAAAACTGGCTGGAGCAAGAACCAGCAATACCTCCCTCCTCCACTTGCATACACTCCCACATTTAGTTCAATTCCCAGCTTTTGCATTCTCTTGCCGGTCGCACTGAGTTCAAGCATGTACAGCACATGTATACTCCTTCATTCATTTTCTTTTTGTCAAGTTCCTATCTATTTATGCACACATAAAGGGACAACCCTGCTCAGTGTTCTTATTGTAAACCCCCAATTCCACTATTGGATTGAATAGGACATTCAATAAGACAAGGAAAAATTACCTTCACATAAATATTACATTAATATACTGTCTATTAGCTATCACATAATGTGCTGCTTGAGTAATTATATTTTATTTAGGTTGATTCTCTGACTTGGAAGGAAATTTAATATAAACTTATGTTGAGATACTAAACCTGCAACTTGCTTGTTTAGAATTCCAGAGAGCAAATGCTTTGGTGTCAGTTCCAGTGAATGTGGAGAATACACTCAGCACCTTCAGGGCATCACTGATCAATGTGAGTTTTGAGAGCTCTGCCCTTAGACACAGCAGGAAACTTTTGGCACTACTCCTGGCTGACACACAACAAAGTAAGTGTAAATTAATTGTTTACAACTAAATAGTGTTTGTTCATATTAAAAACAGACAGAAAACAGTAAACACTGCTTAAAGTTGACTCAGTTAACATTTCTCTTTAGCATTAAGAAATTAGCGATAATGTATCTATTTAAAGTTGTGAGTTTCAATTGCTTTAATGATGTTTATCACAGAGTTCCCATTCTGTGGTTTGCCTGCTCTTAAGATCTTTCCCTACGTTCTGCTCAGTCTGGAGTCCAGTAGCCTTTCAGTTTCTGCCCCAACCCTGAATCCCTTCTTACAATCATAAGCCCCACCCTGTATCTCACCTGTCCATCTGTTCTTACGTTTAAAGTCTCTGATGTCTGCATGTCTCCCAGTTCCCATTCTTAACTTGCACTGAAGTTCCCCTCTATTGACTGGGACTCACTTTGTGCTCGGGGCTTGGATGGGACAGAATTTGTAAGGACCATTCAGGAAGCTTTCTTTACACTGTATGTAAACATTCCAACCAGGGAAGGGGTTATACTGGACCTGATTTTGGGAAATGAGCCCGGCCAGATGAATGGGGTTTCAGTCGTGGAGTATTTCAGGAGTAGTGACCATAAAACCGTGAGTTTTAAGATACTCCTGGATAGGGATAACAGCGGTTCTCAGGTGAAGGTGTTAAATTCGGGGAAGGCGAACAACAGTGATATTAGGCAGGAATTGGAGAATGTTGTTTGGAGGCAGCTGTTTGCAGGTAAATCCACATTGGACGTGGGAATATTTCAAATGGCAGTTGATAAGAACTCAGGAGCGACATGTTCCTGCAAGAATGAAGGATAGATATGGCAAGGTACGTGAACCAGAGATGTTATGACCTTGGTCAAAAAGACAATGGATACTAAGGTCTAGGAGGATGGGAACAGACAAATCCCTTGGAGTGCGTAAGGAAAGTAGGAAAGGACTTAAACAAGGAATTAGAAGGGCTAAAAGGGGTCATGAAAAGTCATTAGCAAACAGGATTAAAGAGAATCCCAAGGCTTTTTATACATATATAAAAAGCAAGAGGGTAGCCAGGGAAAGGGTTGGCCCACTCAAGGACAAAGGAGAGAATCTTTGTGTGGAGCCAGAAGAGATAGGTGAAGTCCTAAACGAATACTTTGTGTTGGTATTCACCAAAGAGAGCAAATTGGTGGAGAATGATCTCAGGGAAGAGAGTATTGAATTTCTAAGCCAAGTTGCTATTAAAAGGGAAGAGGTGTTGCCCGGCTTAAACAGTATTAATGTAGGTAAGTCTCTGGGTCCTGATGGGATCTATCCCAGAATATTGAGCGAGGCAAGAGAACAAATTGCTGGAGCATTGACAGACATCTTTGTGTTCTCTTTGGCCACAGGTGAGGTCCCAGAGGAGTGGAGAATAGCCAATGTTGTCCCATTGTTTAAGAAGGTTAACAGGAATAACCTGGAAATTACAGGCCTGTGAGTTTCATGTCGGTGGTAGGGAAATTAATGGAATAGGTTTTCAGGGACAAGATCTATACGCATTGAGAAGCAAATGGACTTATTAGTGATAGACAGCATGGTTTTGTGCGGGGGGGGGGGGGGGTCTTGCCTTACCAACTTGATTGACTTTTTTGAGGAGGTAACAAAGATGATTGATGAGAGAAAAGCGACTGATGTTGTCTATGTGGATTTCAGTAAAGCCTTTGACAAGGTCCC
>NC_063353.1:1760875-1777766 GCF_021869965.1 Rhincodon typus | reverse complement strand
TGTGGATTTCAGTAAAGCCTTTGACAAGGTCCCACCTGGCAGACTGGTACAAAAGGTGAAGTCACATGGTATTGGGGTGAGCTGGCAAGATGGATACAGAACTGGTTTAGTCATAGGAAACAGAGGGTAGCGGTGGAAGGATGCTTTTTGGAGTGGAGGGCTGTGACTCGTGGTGTTCCACAGGGATCAGTGTTGGGACCTCCACTGTTTGTGATCGACATAAATGATTTGGAGAAAAATGTAGCTGGTCGAATTAGTAAGTTTGCAGATGATACAAAGATTGGTGAAGTTGCGGATAGTGAGGAGGATTGTCAGAGGATACAGCAGGATACAGCAGTTGGAGGCATGGGCATAAAAATGGCAGATGGAGCTTAATCCAGACAAATGTGAGGTGATGCATTTTGGAAGGTCAAGTACAGGAGGAAATTATACAGTGAATGGCAGAACCCTTAGGAGTATTGGTATGCAGAGGGATCTGGGTGTGCAGGTCCACAGAAGATTAAGGTAGTAAAAAACATCTATGGCATGTTTCCCTTCATTGAAAGGGGCATTAAGGATAGGCAAGTTATGCTGCAACTTTATATAACTCTAGTTAGGCCACACTTGGAATGTTGCGTACAGTACTAGAAGGATGTGGATGCTTTGGAGAGGGTACAGAAAAAGTTTACCAGAATGTTGCCTGGTATGCGGGATTTTAGCTATGAAGAAAAGTTGGATAGACTAGGTTTGTTTTAACTGGCACGCAGGAGGTTGAGGGGCGACCTGATAGAATTTTATAACATTGTGAATGGCATGGATAGAGTGGAAAGTATGAGGCATTTTCCCAGGGTGGAGAGGCCAATAACTAGGGGACACAGGTTCAAGCTGTGAGATGGGAAAGTTTAAAAGAGATATGTGAGGCACATTTTTAACACACAAAGGGTGGTGAGTGCCTGGAACGTGTTGCTAGAGGATGTGGTGGAAGCAGACACAATAGCAGCATTCAAGAAACACCTGGATGAATACATGGATAGGAAGGGAAGAAAGGGATACAGATCATGTAAGTGAAGACAGTTTTAGTATGGAAGGGCAAAATGTGTTGGCGCAGGCTTGGAGGGCCGAAGGGCTCGTTCCTGTGCTGTATTGTTCGTTTTTTGTTCTTTGTTCTAGGCTCCAGCTAGTGGCAGAGGCTAATCAGTGCAGGTAGGTTTCCTTGCACTGACCAGATCCTGTCACTAGATAGAGCCTGATCGATTAAATCAGGCGGTTGTGATTTTAATATATTTACAATATTTCCATTTGTATTCCTTCTATATTTTAATAATTATTGTATTTTGGAGGTCATTTTATGAATGTAAGCATTCAGAAATCTACATCATTATTAACTTAATGATGTTTTAAAGTTATGTTTTGCTGACAGTGGTCCCGAAGTACCTAACAGTACAGTGTTTTGTTCATTTGACTAATTTATTTTATTTTGCAAGTTATTTCAGTTGGGAATACACAACACTGCACACATAGAGTACAATATTTTAATCTGTGCATTATTTTTATGGAGCCAGGAGTGTTCAAAGGAGTCTAACTCCAGTTTTAACATTGAGCTTTACGGAAACCATTTAAAGTCATTTCATTTAAGGATGAAATTTTCAGCACGGAACCATAACGTTAAGGGAGGACTTACAATACAAATAAAGAATGAAAGACCAGACATTTTCAGACTTGAATTGGCCTCAGCTGAAATATTGGGACAATTTTAATGACAGATCAGAGAGTGGGGCAACTTAATTGGTGGCAGGTTTTCGGTTTCACAATTGTCAAAATGAAGTTGTCGGCAGATTGAAGGTGGACGGGAGTACCCAACAGCATAGAACTGTATAAAATAGGTGCAGAAGTAGGTCATTTGGCCCTCGAGCCTGCTCTCCCATTCAATACGATCATGGTTGATCATACAATATCAGTATCCCACACCCACTTTCTCTCCGTACCCCTTGGCCCCTTTCGCCGCAAGGGCCACGTCCAACTCCGTCTTGAATATATCTAACAAACTGGCCCCAACAGCTTTCTGTGCTAAAGAATTCCACAGATTCACAACTCTCTGAGTGAAGAAATTTTTCCTCATCTCAGTCCTGAATGGCTTACCCCTTATTCTTAGACTGTGACCCCCTAGTTATGGACTTCCCCAACATCGGGAACATTCTTCCTGCATCTAGCCTGTCCAGTTCCTTTAGTATATTATATTTTATATGAGATACCTCCCTCATTCTTCTAAATTCCACTGAGTACAAGCCCAGTTGATCCAATCTTTCTACATATGTCAGTCCTGCCATCTCAGGAATCAGTCTGGTGAACCTTTGCTAGACTCCCTCAATAGCAAGAATGTCCTTCCTCAGACTAAGAAACTAATATTCAAGGTATGGCCTTACCAAGGCCCTGTATAACTTCAGGAAGACATCCCTTCTCATATACTCAAATCATCTCGCAATGAGGGAGAGCATGCTATTAGCTTTCCTCACTGCCTGCTGCACTTCCATGCCACCCTTCAGCGGCTGTTCCATCATGACACCCATGTCTCATTTCACCTCACCTTTTCCCAAACTGCCACCATTCAGATAATAATCTGCCTTCTTGTTTTTGTGACCAAAGTGGATAACCTCACATTTATCCACATTAAATTGCATTTGCCAAGTATTTGCCCACTCAGCCAGTCTGTCCAAGTCACCCTGCAGCCTCTTAGCATACTCCTCACAGCACACACTGCCCACCCAACTTACTATTGTCTGCATGGGATATGGGGGTACGCGATGGCCAAGTGGTATTATCACTAGACTATTAATCCAGAAACCCAGCTGATATTCTGCGGATAACAAGGTGTAGAGCTGGATGAACACAGCAGGCCAAGCAGCATCATAGGAACAGGAAAGCTGACGTTTCGGGCCGGGTTCAAATACCACCATGGCAGATGGTGGAATTTGAATTTTAAAAAAAGCCTGGAATTAAGAATCTACTTATCACCATGAAATCATTGCCGATTGTTGGAAAAACCCATCTAGTTCACTAATATCCTTCAGGGGAGGATATCTGCCTCCCTCACCTGGTGTGGTCTACATGTGACTCCAAGCCCACAGCAATGTGGTTGACTCTCAACTGCCCTCTGAAATGGCTGAGCAAGCCACTCAGTTGTACCAATTGCTACAAAGTCTCAAAGAAATGAAACTGGACGGATCTCCTGGCATCGACCTAGGCGCTGGAAAAGACAACGGCAGAAACAGCCCTGTTGACCCTGCAAAGTCCTCCTCACTAACATCTGGGGGGTTAGTGCCAAAATTGGGAGAGCTGTCTCACAGACTAGTAAAGTAACATTGACTCTGGACCCCATGAAGTCTCATGGCTTCAGGTTAAACATGGGCAAGGAAACCTCCTGCTGATTACCACGTGCCATCCTCCCTCAGCTGATGAATCAGTATTCCTCAATGTTGAACAAGACTTGGAGGAAGCACTGAGAATGGCAAGGGCACAAAATGTACTCTGGCTGGTGGATTTCAATATCCACCACCAAGAGTGTCTCAGTAGCGGTACTACTGATCGAACTGGTCGGGTCCTGAAGGACACAGCTGCTAGACTGGGTCTGCGGCAGGTGGTGAGGGAACCAACAAGAGGGAAAACCATGCTTGACCTCATCCTTACTAATCTGCCAGCTGCAGCTGCATCTGTCCATGACAGTATCGGTAAGTGTGATCATCGCACAGTCCTTGTGGAGACGAAGTCCCGCCTTTACACCGAGAACAACCTCCATTGTGTTGTGTGGCACTATCACCGTGCTAAATGGGACAGACTTCGTACAGATCTAGCAATTCAAGACTGGGCATCCATGAGCTGCTGTGGGCCATCAACAGCAGCAGAATTGTACTTCAGCACAATCTGTAACCTCATACCCGGCATATCCCCCACTCAACCATTACCATCAAGCCAGGGTATCAATCCTGGTTCGATGGAAAGAGCAGGAGGGCATGTCAGGAGCAGTACCAGGCATACTTGAAGATGAAGTATCAACCTGGTGAATTCACCAACTACTTGCACGCCAAACAGCGAAAGCAGCAAGTGATAAACAGAGCTAAGCGATCCCATAACCAAGCTCTGCAGTCCTGCCATATCCAGTCGTGAATGGTGATGGACAATTAAACAACTCACTGGAGGAGGAGGTTCCACAAATATCCCCATCCTCAATGATGGAAGATCCCAGCACATCAGCGCAAAAGATAAGGCTGAAGCATTCGCAGCAATCTTCAGCCAGAAGTGCCGAGTGGATGATCCATCTTGGCCTCCTCCAGTGGTTCCCAGCATTCCAGATATCAGTCTTCAGCCAATTCAATTCACTCCATGTGATATCAAGAAACAGTTGAAGACACTGGATACTGCAAAGGCTATGGGCCCTGACAACATTCCTGCAATAGTACCGAAGACTTATGCTCCAGAACTTGCCTCTCCTCTTGCCAAGCTGTTCCAGTACAGTTACAACGCTGATATCTACCAGACAACGTGGAAAATTGCCCAAGTATATCCTGTACACAAAAAGCAGGACAAATCCAACCCGGCCAATTACCGTCCCATCAGTCTACTCTTGATCATCAGTAAAGTGATGGAAGGTGTCGTCAACAGTGCTATCAAGCAGCACTTGCTCGGAAATAACCCGCTCAGTTTGGGTTACGCCAGGGCCACTCAGCTCCTGATCTCATTATAGCCTTGGTTCAAACATGGACAAAAGAGCTGAATTCCAGGTGAGGTGAGAGTGACAGCCCTTGATATCAAGGCTGCATTTGACCAAGTGTGGCATCAAGGAGCCCTGGCAAAACTGGAATCAATGGGTATCAGGGGACAAACTCTCCGGTGGTTGGAGTCATAGCTGACACATGGGAAGATGGTCGTGGTTGTTGGAGGTCAATCTTCTCAGCTCCAGGACATCTTCCTCAGGGTAATGTCCTCAGCCCAACCATCTTCAGTTGCTTCACCAATGACCTTCCCTCCATCATAAGGTCAGAAGTGGGGATATTCATCGATGATTGCACAATGTTCAGCACCTTTCGTGACTTCTCAGATACTGAGCAGTCCATGTTCACATGCAACAAGATCTGGACAATTTCCAGACTTGGGCTGACAAGTGGCAAGTGACATTCGCGCCACACAAATGCCAGGCTATGACCATCTCCAATAAGAGACAATCTAACCACCATCCCTTGACATTCAATAGTGTTATCATTACTGAATTCCCCACTATCAACATCCTGGGGATTACCATTGACCAGAAACTCAATTGACTCACCACATTAACACAGTGCTACAAGAGCAGGCCAGAAGCTAGGAATACTGCAGTGAGTAACTCACCTCCTGACTCCTCAAAGCCTGTCCACCATCTACAATGCACAAGTCAGGAATGTGATGGAATACTGCCCACTTTCCTGAATGGGTGCAGCCCCAACAACACTCAAGAAGCTTGACACCATCCAGGACAAAGCAGCCTGCTTGATTGGCACTACATCCACAGGCATCCACTCCCTCCACCACCAACGCTCAGTAGCAGCTGTGTGTACTATCTATAAGGTGCACTGCAGAAATTCTCCAAAGAACCTCAGACAGCACTTTCCTAACCCATGATCACTTCCATCTAGACAGACAAGGGCATCAGACATATGGGAACACCACCACCTCCAAGCTCCCCTCCAAATCACTCAGCATCCTGACTTGGAAATATATTGCCGTTCGTTCACTGTCGCTGGATCAAAATCCTGGAATTCCCACCCTAATACCATTGTGGGCCCACCTACAGCAGGAGAACTGCAGCGGTTCAAGAAGGCAGCTCATCACCACCTTCTCAAGGGCAACTAGGGATGGGCAAGAAATGCTGGCCAGCCAGCAATGCCCACATCCCACAAAATGAATAGAAAAAAATAATTGGAGATATTGCATTCAATGCCTTCGTCCAAATCCTTAATGTATATTGTGAACATTTGGGGTCCCAGCACTGAACCCTGCGGTACCTCACTCATCACTGCCTGCCACTCTGAAAAGGACCCATTTATTCCAAGTCCCTGCTTCCTGTCTGCCAACCAGTTCTCTATTCAAATCAATACACTATCTCCGATACCATTAGCTTTAATTTTGCATCCTAAGTAGGAGACTGTGCATTCCAGTCCCCCACCATCGTCTGGGTGAAAAAATATTTCCTCAAATCCCTCTAAACCTCCTGCCTTTCACTTCAAAAGTATGCCCCGTTGTTCTTGACCCATCAATAAAAGGGAACAGTTGCTTTCCCTCCACCCTGTCCATGCCCTTCATAATCTTGTATGCCTCTATCTGGTGCACCCTCAACCTGCTCTGTTCCAAAGAAAACAACCCAAGCTAATCTAACTTCTCCACAGTTGAAATGCTCCAAAGCAGGCAATATCCTGGTGAATGTCTTCTGCACTCTGTCCATGTAATCACATCCTTCCAATAGTATGGTGCCCAGAACTGCACTTTGTACTCCTAACCAAAGTTTTGTACAGCTCCAATGTAACCTCCCTGCTCTTATAACCAAGCCTTGACTGATAAAGGCAAGCGTCCTGTATGCCTCCTTAGCTACCCTATTAATCTGCCCTGCTACCTTCAGGGATCTGTGGACAACCTGTCCAAGATCCTTCTGTTCCTCTGAGCTTCCTAGTCAATCATTGAGTACTCTCTTGTTTTGTCCTTCTTCCAAAGTGCATCATGTCACGGTTAAATCCCATCTGCCGCTGATATGCCCATCTGACCAATCCATTTATATCCTGTAACCTACGATCTTCCTCCTCACTGTCAACTACCCAGCCAGCCTTTGTGTCATCCACAAACTTAGTTATCATTCTCCCACATTCTCATCTGCATCCTTTATGAATATCACAAACTTTAAGGGACCCAGCACTGGTTCCTGTGGAACACCACTGCACACCGGGCTCCAGTCACATAAACAGCCCTTTCCCACCAGCCTTGTCTCTTAGATGACACAAAAGTACGTAGAAAGGCTAGTTGCAAGAGGCTTACAATGGTTTATAGAGAGATATTGATAGATTAAATTAGTGGGCAAACAGTTGGCAAGTGGGCATATTGTGGAGAAAAAAAACTGCATGAAACATCATGTTGACCCTTATTTTAAGGGGGCTGTAGTATAAAAATTAGGGAAGTCTCACTGCAATAGTACAAGGAGTACTGTAAGCAGTGTTAGTCCCCTTATTTAATGACATATATTATTCATCGGAGGCAGTTTAGAGAAGGTTCATTGGAATAATCCCTGGTCTGGAGAGACTGTCTTATGAGCAGAGGTCAATTAGTTTGGAACCTGACTCTTTGGAGTTTAGAAGAATGAGGGGTGATCTTATTGGTTTAAACTTTGGCAGGGGAACGGAACTGGAGCTACAGATCGGAGGATGGGGTAGCCGGTATACAGGCAGATAGAGCAAGCAGAGAATCTGTGAGGAAGGATAAGCAGTTGATAGAGCAAAGTGGCAGTCAGTGCGATGGGTTGAGGTGTGTCTACTTCAATGCAAGAAGTGTCTGGAATAAGAGTGACGAACTTAGAGAGCATGGATCAGTACTTGGAACTACGATGTTGTGGCCATTACGGATAACACAGAGGCAGGAGTGGGTGTCGGATGTTCCGGGATATAGATATTTCAATAGAAATAGGGAGGGAGGTAAAAGAGGTGGGCAGTGGCATTGCTAATCAGGGATGGTATCACAGCTACAGAAAGGGAGGTTGTGGAGGAGGCTTTGTCCACTGAGTCAGTATGGGTGGAAGTCAGAGACAGGAAACAAACAGTCACTTTATTGGGAGCTTTCTATAGACCACCCAATTGCATCAGAGACACTGAGGAACAGATTGGAAGATAGATTTTGGAAAGATGCAGAAGTAATAGGGTTGTTGTCATGGGTGACTTCAACTTCCCTAATATCGACTGGAACCTCCAAAGTGCAAATAGTTTGGATGGAGCAGATTTTGTCAGGTATGTCCAGGAAGGATTTCTGACTCAATATGTAGGTAGGCCAACTAGAGGGGAGGCCATATTGGATTTGGTGCTTGGCAATGAACCAGGCCAGGTGTCAGATCTCTCGGTGGGAGAGCATTTCAGTGACAGTGATCATAACTCCCTGACCTTTACTACAGTCATGGAGAGGGATAGGAGCAGATGGTATGGGAAGGTATTTAATTGGGGGGAGGGGAATTACAATGCTCTTCGGCAAGAACTGTGGAGCATAAGTTGGGATCAGATATTCTCAGGGAAATGCACGACAGAAACGTGGAGGTTGTCTTGGGAGCACTTGCTACGAGTACAGGATAGGTTTGTCCAACTGAGGCAAGGAAGGGATGGTAAGGTGAAGGATCCTTGGATGACAAGATATGTGGAACACCTAGTCAAGAGGAAGAAGGAAGCTTACTTAAGGTTGAGGAAGCAAGGATTGGACAGGGCTCTAGAGGGGTCTACAAGGTAGCCAGGAAGGAACTGAAGAATGGACTTAGGAGAGCTAGAATTGAATATGAGAAACCCTTGGCGGGTAAGATCAACAATGACCGTTTAATGGGATTGAGATGTCCTTGTCCTTTTTCATAACTATTTGACAAGACATGTTTATTATCCTCATTGATTAAAAGGCTAACAGCCTTTTTGTGATCATTCACATTCTAATAACTTTAAGCAAAGAATCTTTACATGGTCTGATTTGATTCTTTTCATCATTTCTTGACCTCTCATGAACTGTAGCTGACATTCAACAGACCTAACCTATCATGCTGTGCCTATTTTACACATAGAATACAATTTTAACCAATATATTTAAGGATATGATGACAAAGTTTGCTATAATGAAGCCAATTCAATCCTACATCTTCTTCATTCAGTCTAGTCTACTGCTTTCGCTGCTTACAATGTGGTCTGTACCACTGAGGGGATGAAATACAGACTGAGTGACCACTTTACAGAACATGAACGTTCTGTCCATAAAAATGACCCCAAGCTTCCAGTTACCTACCCCTTCAACATACCACCATGTTCTAATGCCAATATTTCTGTCTCAGGCCAACAGTAGCGCTCCAGCAAAGCTTAGTACAAGCAGGAGAAACAATACCTCATCTTCCACCTAGGCACCTTACAGCCTTCAGGATTCAACGTTGAATTTAACAATTTTAGACATAAAACCCTCCTCTAAGTTCTTTCCCCCCTCCCTTCCACTAGGTCTTATTTTGCATGGGCTTGCCACAGCACAGGCATCCATTTTCAACCATTCACGTTTCTTGTTGGCACCCTGTTCAGCATTTATCTTCTTCTCAGCTTGTCCTCGGCAATCTATTTGTTTGCCTCTCCTATTTTTTGTTCCCTCTCTCTCTTCACCATCCCACATATTTTATTCACTCTTTCCTCAACTCCACCACTCATCATTAGCATAAATACCATCCTTTCCCAGTTCAGTTCCATTCTGACAAGGGGTCACTGGACTTGAAAGATTAACTCTGTTTCTCTCTCTACTGATGCTGTCAGACTTGCTGAGTCTCCCAAAATCTTTCTGTTTTTATTTCATATTTCCAGTATCCACAGCTCTTTGTTTTATCTGAATCCCTTATCTCTCTGCCTATTTGCAGGACATTTCCAATTAACCCCCTTGTAATATTTAAGTTATAGATATAAGGCTGAATTATACAATAATTTTATTTTCAGTTTGATATTTGGGAATTACTTCTTTTTCTGCAGTAGAATGTTGTGGCTTTTTCATATTTTACCAGATAAAGACGTTATCATATTGTAGTTAGAGCTTAAAAAAGGCTGAGCTTCGTTCTGTTTCATTTAGAACGGAGAGACATCATGAAACGCATTCATGGATCTGTTGGGTTCAGTGCAACACCAGTACCTATGGAAAATGCCAAGCCTGCCGACCTATCTAATGAAGACTTTGGTACATTTGATGATATCTTATGTAAACCGCTGCCTTGGTCACAGGTTTCAGTTGTGATTTTATCATATAAACATACCATTGGTAAGATTTTATCGTTACCTTCCTACTTGGTATCTCTGCTTTTAATGATGTGTTGATATGAACCCAAAAGTATCTACCAAGACAATAACAGAGCTTTTATAGATCTGTTATTATGCGGTGGCTGTGCCGATTGTAAAGACATTAGTTCAGTTGTCTATCGATAAACAAGACAATCATGGGTACTTAACTCATAAACATGGATCAACTGAGGAACACTTTCAATACACATTCAAAGTTTTCAATCGATTGTTTAACTAACTGTAAGAATACTGTACCTCTCCCATTATATGTCTGTACATTTAATGTTAACAAAATTCAATGTTAATGCAAAGCCGGATGGTACCACCTTGGACATTTTGTGTGAATTTAGATGCTGTGAACGCTGCTGCAAATTGATCACAAAATTGAAGTATTAATCAGATTCAAAGTAATGTGATTCAAATCCCCATTATAGTCTTTAAAATTTAATTATTTTAATTTAAAGATAATAACCATTTATATAGTTTGATGGGACCTTTGGTAAGGGGATCAAGGGTTATGGGGAGAAGGCAGAAGAATAGAGTTGAGAAGTGTGTCAGCCATGATTCAATGGTGGAGCAGACTCCAATGGCCTAATTTTGCTGCTATTATCTTATGTTCTTACAACAGAGATTGGGGCATGAATTGCCTCGTGTGGTACGACTGTTAAAGTCTCCAGTTTCTGTGTACAGCCTGTAATCAGTTTCTGATCTCAACTTAGGAGCAATGATAAAGGTATTTATAGTGATTGTAACGAGGTGAGCCAGATGGACCTCATAGAATATCAGTTCCATGATTAGAGTTGTTAATCTGGTCCAATCAGGGAGTCCTGGCTGACAGATAAGAACAAGTGTGTCAGACATCCTGTTCACTCTGAGAGCTGGCTTGAGGGAGCTGGATCAGTGTCAAGCACATTCCACATATAAGTAAAAGGTGCCTTGGTGATGGGATACCAGCCTCCGTGGAGTTATTTCAGTGGTGATGAGAGAAAAGCACACAACTCCTGAAGAAATTGACTCGCAACAGTCATAGAACATAGAACAATACAGCAAAGTACAGGCCCTTCGGCCCACGATATTGTGCCGAACTTTTACCCTAAACCTAAGGTCTATCTAACCTCCACCCCTACCTTATACTATCATCCATATGCCTCTCTAATAGCTGCTTAAATGCCCTAATGAGGCCGACTCCACTACCCTCTCTGGCAGTGCAATCCACGCCCCTACCACTCTCTGAGTAAAGAACCTACCTCTGACGTCTCCCCTATGTCTGCCTCCACTCACTTTAAAACTATGCCCCCTCGTAATAGCTACCTCCACCCTAGGAAAAAGTCTCTGGCTGTCTACTCTGTCTATACCTCTGATCGTTTTGTACACCTCTATCAAGTCACTGCTCATCCTTCGTTGTTGTAAAGAGAAAAGCCCTAGCTCTCTCAACCATTCCTCTAAGACCTTCCCTCCATTCCAGGCAACATCCTGGTAAATCTCCTCTGCACCTTTTCCAACACTTCCAGATCTTTCCTGTAATGAGACGACCAGAACTGGACACAATACTCCAGATGTGGCCGAACCAGGGTTTTGTATAGCAGGGGCATAATTTCATGGCTCTTGAACTCAATCCCTCTATTAATGAAAGCTAACACACCATACACCTTCTTAACAGCTCTATCCACCTGGGTGGCAGCTTTCAGGGAACTGTGGACATGAACCCCAAGATCCTTCTGCTCCTCCACACTGCCAAGAATCTTTCTGTTAACTCTGTATTCTGCTTTCAAATTTGTCCTTCCAAATGAATCACCTCACATTTTTCAGGGTTAAACTCTATCTGCCACTTTGAGTTGGGGTAAGCATTTCTGGCATCTTGCTGTTATTTGGGAAGCTTGACTCATTCGATCCTGCCATCGAAGACTGCCCCAGTATGTAGAAAGAATATGTTATATTTTGTGGGCAGATTAAAAGCAACGAGTAATTCTCCTGACAGCTTGTGGACCCACAGCTTTTTCAGTTATTAGGACCCTAACTTTCCCTGAGGCACCACATACCAAAACCTTTCAAGAGATTTAGTTCATGGGTATTACCACCCCAAGCCTCCCCTAATTCTGAGATGCTATCGGTTTTACTCGGCTATTCGAGAGCCAGGGGAATCCGTACTGGGATTTTTGACTAGGTTAAGACAAGTAGCAGTGGAACGTGACTTTGGTTTAACCCTTAATGAGATGCTGAGAGACTGTTTGGTACGTGGGATTAATAATGTAACCATGCAAAAGCACTTACTAGCTGATGCCCAACTGGACTTCAGACAGGCACAACAACTGGCTTTGTCATTAGAAAATGTGGCAAGTGGAGTTACAGGGTATTCCAATGGACGTGGACACCCTCGCCAGTCCAACTGAGCTTGGGGTCACCACATAGTGCAGGCAATTGCATAGCCTCACTCAGGACATATCCTGAATAGAGGAACTCTAGGTCAGTGCACAGCAAAACCGCAAACAAAGCCAAGCCTTGGCCAAACAGTGAAAATTTTCTTCAGAACCCAGGCCAGCAAGTTGCTGCCAGTGTGCGGATTCGAGACAGCAAAAGAATCCCAGTAGACCTAAACTGAGTTAAAGAACTCATAGATCGGTATCCAGGAGAGTGCACACCCTGGTAAGTCCACCCACATCTGGTTTGGAATAGTTAAATTGCTTAGCAACATCCAAATCAGAACCAATCAAAATAAACATCTGGTTAAATAGTTACCTAGTTCTAACGGAGGTCAGTACCAGTATGGCCATATCAGTGACTGCAGAACCAGTCTTTAACAAAATTCACTCTGGATGCCAACCCTTACGTTTGCGCAAGACCATGGCTAGACGGAGAACCTATACCGGAGAACCTTTACAAATTAAGGGTGTAACTTCGGTTCAGGCCTCTAATGAGAAGCAGCTGGTTCAGTTACTAATGATTGTGATAAAAAGCTTGGGCCCAAGCTTGATGGAGTGAAATTAGTTGAGAAAGATTCACCTAGATTGGCTGAGCATTTTTCAAACAGAAAAATGTGCCTGTGTGAAGTCCTAATTAAATATCTGGAAGTCTTTCAGGAAGGTCTATGGACTATCAAAGGAGCCAAGGCCACCTTACATGTTGACCAGGAAGCAATTCCACAAGGCTTGTCCAGTGCCATTTCCCTTACAGGCAAAAGTAGTGGCAGAAATCAGAAGGCTGGAAAGTGAAGGAATCATCAAATCAGTCCAGTTTGCAGAATGGGCAACATCGGTCATACCAACTGTGAAGCTGGATGGGTTGGTTCACTTTTGTGGGGATTTTAAACAAATGGTAAACTGCTTTTCACAGCTGGATAAATACCCTCGCAAAGAGGATTTATAGGCAAAGCTGTCAGTGGGAGTGTCCTTCATGAAGCTGGACATGAGCCATGTGTACTTGTAATTGCGGTTAGATGAGGATTTCCAGACATACTGTATGCTACAATTAATACTCATAAGGGTTTAGATCAATACACATTTGGGGTATCACCATCCTACGTAATTTTTTAAGTGGATAACAGAGAACATTTTATAAGGTCTATCCCCGGTTGCCATTTATCTAAATGATGTGCTAATAAAAGGGAAGACCAACAAGGAGCACTTAGAGGACTGGACGTAGTCCTTAGATGTTTCTCCCAGGTATACATATGCCTTAGAAGGGAAAAATGTGTTCCAGGCACCCCAAGTGACTTATTTGGGCTACAAAGTCAACAAGATCGGGTTACGTCCGTTGGAAGATAAAGTGAGAGTGATCAAAGGCACCCTGGCTCCCATGTCTGTACCGGAACTTAGGTCTTTCCTTGGGCTGTGAAATATTATGGAAAGTTCATAAATAACCTGGCCTCCATCCTAACACCATTGCATCAGCTCTTAAAAAAGGATCAGCCTTGGAAATGGTCGTGTAACCAAGCCAAAGCTTTCAGGGAAATGAAGAAACAGCTATCATCCTCTAAGGCGTTGGCCCACTATCATCCCAAGCGAGATCTAGCATTGACATGTGATGCCTCCCTGTACTGCATCAGGGTAGTGTTAGCATAGGTCCAATGGAGAGGAACACCTAATAGCGTATGCATCCTAGATTTTGACTGCAGAGCGTAAATATGTTCAAATAGAGAATGAAGGTTTGACAGTCATATTTGGAGTCAGGAGGTTCTACCAATACCTTTACAGATGTCAATTTGTAATAATAACGCACTACAACCCCTGCTGGGTCTGCTTAAAGAGGACAAGACAGTACCGTCTGTAGTTTCAGGCCGAATTCACCAGTGAGTTCTCATACAAAGTGCGTGTAATTACAAATCTGGTAGTCGAAGTAGTAAATGTGGAAGCATTGAGCTGCCTGCCATGAGCAGGAATACCACCGGTGGTATCACCACTGGAAGAGTCCGTAATGGCTTTAAATTTTCTGGATACGTTTCCAGTCACAGCTGACAATATCAGAGTTTGGATGCAGAAAGATCTGGTCCTGGCAAAACTGAAACAGCTGGTGGTGATGGGGGAAGCCAAGTGGCTGTCACAGTCAGAGCTGAGACATTTTTGGACCCAGAGAGACCACATCACAGTCGAGGATGGCATATTAATATGGGGAGCAAGGGTGATTATCCCGAATAAAGGATGCTGCCAGATACTGGCTGAACTCCACTAGAGTCATCCAGGGGTGTCCAAAATGAAGATGTTGGCGAGAAGTTATGTCTGGTGACCAGTATTGAGTGTGGACATAGCTGCATTGGTGGGACCGTGCCCAGAGTGTCAACATGGACAAAAATTACCACCAGCACTCCCCTGCATTTGTGCGAATGGATGTGTAAACCCTAGACATGCTTACACATTGACTATGCATGGCCTCAATGTTTTTAGTCATCGTGAATGCCCATACAAAGTATCTGGACATGCATTGAGTTCATTTGTCAAACAAGGGAACAACGATAGGAAAACTGTGCTCATCATTTGCAATATACAGACTCCTGGAAGTGTTGATCACAAATAACGGGCCATCTTTACCAACAGGGAATTTGAGTATTTCCTAATGTTGAATGGTATTCAACATATAAGGACATGCCATTCATCATCTGATGGTCAGGCAGAAAGAGCAATTCAAACTTTGAAAGCAGACTTAAAAAAACCACCACAGCTTCACTAGATACCAAACTGTCATGGTTACCATTTGATTACAGGACCACCCCTCATGCAACTACAGGGATAGCTCCGACAGAGTTCCTAATGGGCCGAAGACTCCGCATCAGGTTAAATCCGATCTACCCAGGCCCTGGGGGCGAGGGTGCATGGCATCAGGCACGCCTGTGCCAGACACAAAATTCTACGAAGTGAGAGAGACAGTTTACTTCAGGAGACAAAGTTTGGTGTAGGAACCATGGAAATGGCCCTGCATGGGGAAGAGGCATGGTAGACGCTAGGTCAGGTCCAGTGGTGTATTAGGAACAAAAACAAAGTTGCTGGAAAAGCTCAGCAGGTCTGGCAGCATCTGTGGAGGAGAAAACAGAGTTAACGTTTCGGGTCCGGTGACCCTTCCTCAGAACTGTTCTTATCCCCAGAAATGGAAACAGAAATGTCGAGAAAGGGAAGGGAGGAATTAGAAATAGAGCAGGTGAAAGTGAGGGCAGGGTGGAAATTGGAGGCGAAATTGATGAAGTTTTCCAATTCTCGATGAGAGAGGGAAGCAGCACTGATGATATCATCGATTTATCGGAGAAAGAGTTGTGGGTGGGGGCTGGAATAGGACTGGAACAAGGAATGTTCCACATACCCCACAAAGAGACAGGCATAACTAGGGCCCATGCGGGTACCCATGGCAACCCCTCTTACCTGAAGAAAATGAGAGGAGTTGAAAGAGAAGTTGTTGAGGGTGAGGACAAGCTCAGCCAAGCGGAGGAGGGTGGTGGTGGGTGGGGATGGTTTTGGTCTTTGCTCCAGGAAGAAGTGGAGAGTCCTAAGACCCTCATGGTGGGGAATGGATGTGTAAAGGGATTGCACATCCATGGTAAAGAGGAGGTGGCTGGAGCCAGTAAACTGGGAGCTTTGAAACTGGCGTAAGGCGTCAGATGAATCATGGATGTATGTGGGTAGGAATTGGACCGGGGGGAGAAGACTGAGTCAAGGTAGGAAGAGATGAGTTCTGTGGGGCATGAGCAGGCTGAAACAATGGGTCTACCTGGACAGTCCTGTTTGTGGATTTTTGGCAGGAGGTAGAAATGAGCTGTGCGGGCTTGGGGGACTATTAGCTTGGAAGCGGATGTACACCAGTGGTGTATTAAGTTTGGGTAGGTGCAATGGTCCTGAATAAGCATGTGGATTATATGCAGGCTGCAAATTCATAAAAGAGCAAAATTACCTGGCTCCTCAGCTGCCTTTCTGACTGTTCCAGAACTGATGTGTTCTCCCTCTCCATCAAGCTTTGAAGATGTCTTAGAATCTGAGAGAGACAGAGCGAATGTTGTCGCCTAAATGGGAGAATAAATTTCTTCTGAGATGCTCCAAGTGCAAGAATCAAGCTACCTTGCATTGCACGCCACCTGTATCCGAGGCAGAGTTGGAGGAACCTGACACAGTGCTAAAACACCCCAGGAGGAGCTCCAAAATAAAAGGAACTGGCCTATGTGCTTGGTCTCAGAGTGGGAGGGATGTGGTGATTGTAACAAGCCAGCTAGATTGACCTCCTAGAATATTAATTCCCTGATTGGGACTATTAATCTGGTCCAGTCATGAGCCCTGGCTGACAGGTACAAACAGGAGCGTCAGACCTCCTAGACAACAAGGTGCAGGGCTGGATGAACACAGCAGGCCAAGCAGCATCATAGGAGCAGAGAGCCTCTCTGCTCC
>NC_063353.1:1666640-1755875 GCF_021869965.1 Rhincodon typus | reverse complement strand
AGACTAGGCCCGAAACGTCAGCCTTCCTGCTCCTATGATGCTGCTTGGCCTGCTGTGTTCATCCAGCTCTACACCTTGTTATCTCAGATTCTCCAGCATCTGCAGTTCCTACTATCTCTGGTTTAATTAATGTGCTTTGCTTTGATTTAGGTTTATTACATCATTGGACTTCAGCTTCAGACTTGCTTGTTGCATCTTGTCATCATTTTTCTTCAAGGTATAAATATACTGATGACCCTACTAGAACAGATCTGTTTGCTGCATATTTGATGCTTACATGGTATTTACATCACATTGGTATTTACATTTAAACTACTACTATCCCTTTCCTCAAAAAGTCCACCTTAAACCTGTTTGTCCTTGCAGGCTCCCATTATGACATTGCTCTTCAAACCCCTTGAAAGTTGTTGTTTGTGTCGCTAGACAATCATCAATAATTAGGCAAGGGAATCAGGGGTTATACAGAGTAGATGGGAATGTGGAACTCAAAACACAATCACAACAGCTGTGATCTTGTTGAATGGTCTATTAATGCTCCTATTTCATATGTATGTTTGTTTACTTGTTTGTTAACCTGCTTCATTCTATAAGCATGAGACATGTGATGGTGGATTATACAGAAGACACTATTCAGTTACAACACAGGTGATCATCTCTGAATTTTGAGCTCTTCGAATGATTGTTGAAAACCATGCTGATCATTTGCCTCCACCAAAGGCATATGTCAGACCTCATGACGTGTCTTCTCCTGAATTCTTTAACTACAGCGTTTCTATCATAGAATTATTAAAGTACAAGAAGGAGGCCATTCAGTCCATGGTGTCTGGATCAGCTCTCTGAATTAGCATCTCACCTAGTGCAATTCTCCTGTTTTCTCATTGTAATACTCTTCCTTTAAGGTAACAGTCAAATTCTTTTTGAATGCTTTGGTTGAACCTACGTCTACATAACACTTAGACAGCGCATTTCAGACCCTCACACTTGCTACCTGAAAATGTTATATTTCAAGCCACTTTTGCTTATTTTAGAATTACTTTAAATCTGCACCCTCTTGTTCTTGATCTCTTCACAAGTGGGAACATTTGCTTCATATATACTTATCCAGATCTCTAATGATTTCGATTGCTTAAATCAGATCTCCTATCAGCCTTCTCTTCTCCAAGAAGAATAGTCCTAGTTTCTTCAACCTATCTTCATAACTAAAGTTTTTCATCCTTGGAATAATTCATGTAAACCATTCAGCACTCGCTCTAATGCCTTCACATACTCTCCAAAGTGCAATGCCCAGAGCTCCATGCAGTACTCCTGCTGAAGCTGAACAAGTGTCTTATGTAAGTTCAACATCACCTCCTAGTTCTTATACTTAATGCCTCTACCAGTAAAGCCTAGATTACTGTACGCTTTATTCACTGCTCCTTCAACCTGTCCTGCCACTTTTAGTAATTTATGCACATATATACACCCAGGTCTTTCTGCTCCTGTAGACCTTCCTCACATCCACTTTCCTTCCTTTTCCCTGTAAGCCTTGATTCCCTGACTGATCAAGAATCTATCTATCTCGGCCTGAAATATATACAAGGACTTTGCCCCCACAGCTGTCTGTGTCAAGGAGTTCCAAAGACTCTTAACCCTCTGAGAGATGAAAATACTCTTCATCTCCGTCTTAAATTGGAGCTTCTTTATTCTGAAATTATGCCGTCTAGTCCTAGACTCTCCTATGAGAGGAAACTCACTCTCAGCGTTTACTCTGTCAAGCCCCTTAAGAATTCTGTATGTTTCAAAGAGATCATCTCTCATTCTTCTAAACTCCAGTGAGTAGAGCCCTAACTTGTTTAATCTTTGCTCATAAAACAATCCCTGCATACTAGGGATTATCCCAGTGAATCTTCCCTGAACTGCGTCCAATGAAATAATACCTTTCCTTAATAAGGGGACCAAAATTGCTAATGAGTACTCCAGATGTGGTCTCACCAGCATCTTGTACAGTTGTAGTTAGCTTCCCTGCTGTTATACTCTAACCCCCTTAAAATAAGGGCCAACATTCCATTAGCATTCCTGATTACCTGCTGCACCAGTGAGCTAGCTTTCTGTGTTTCATGTGCAAGTACTCTGCAGTTTTTCTCTATTTAATTAATATTCTGTTCTTTTGTTCTCCCTTCCAAAATGAACAACTTTACATTTTACCACAATACACTACATTTGCACACTTACTTAACCTATCAATATCTCTCTGTAAACTATTCATATCCCTCTCACAATCTGCCTCTCTGCTTACTTTTGTGTTGTCTGCAAATTTGTCTACAGTATACTCACTTCCTTAATAGAATCATAGAATCCCTACAGTGCAGATGGAGGCCATTCAACCATCGAGTCCAACCTTCCAAAGACCATCCCACCTACCCCCTCAGCCTATTATCTTTGTTATCTTTATAGTCCTCCTTTGCTGGACTCTGAAACTATCCCAGCCTTTGGGGCTATCACTGATTCCTTATATGCTTTTTCTTTCAACTTAATACTCTCCTTAGCTTCCTTGGTTAGCCATGGCTGGTTTATCCCTCTCTTCGAGTCTTTCCTTCTTTCTGGTTCTTGAGTGATGTCGCAGCTCAGACAACTGGGGAGTATTCCATCACAATCATGGCCTTTACCTTGTGATGTTGAGGTTTTGAGGAGCCCGGAAGTCAACCAATGATTGCAGAGCACCCTGACTGAAATCTCATCCCAGTAACATTTATGTTGAATTGAATTTCTGGTTAGTGGTGACTTTTTGTTATTGATGGTGGGAAGCTGACAGGGTGGTGTTCAAACTGCCTTGAAGATAGTCACTTTTTAGCATTTTTTATGCTGTGCAATATTCCTTCTTAGTTGCCATCCCAAATCAAGATGATATGCATCCCTTGCTGCAGAAAATAAAAGACTTCATCATCTAAAGAACTGAACAAATTAAACTGGATAACTGTGCAATGATCAGCAAACACCTTCTCATAGAGTTGTAGAGATGTACAGCATGGGAACAGATCCTTTGGTTCAACTCATCCATACCGATCAGATATCCTGAATTAATCTAGTCCCATTTGCCAGCATTTGGCTCATATTCCCTCTAAACCCTTCCTATACATGTATCCATCCAGATTCCTTTTAAATATTGTAATTGTACCAGCCTCCACCAGTTCGTCTGGCAGCTCCTTCCATGCACACACCACCCTCTGTGTGAAAAATGTGCCCCTCTTCTAAATCTTCACCCTAAACCTAAGCCCTCTGTTTTTGGACTCCCCTACCCTGAGAAAAAGACCTTAGCTATTCACCCGATCCAATCCGTTCATGATTTGTGGGTGTGGTAATTGGTGTCTAGAATCACATCTTCCCTTCTGCTAGGTTTGACTCCAGTCAACAGATGGCTTCCTCTTGATCTACGTCAACTTCATTTCAAGATTTCTTGGTGACACCTTCAGTTAAATGATACCTTAATAACAAATCTAATCACTCACACCTTGTCATTGGAATTCATAGATATTATCCACATTTGGGCTAAGACTGTAATAATCTTGCACTAATCCTGATTGAACCCAAACAAAGTTATCAGTGAGCACTTTTTAGCTGAGCAGCACTGTGTTAGCACTGTCAACAATTCCTTCCAACATGTTGATTGAAATGAGGCTGATAGGATGGTAATTATTTCAGTTGGACTTGACCCTTTTTTGTAGTTATCAAATAAAACATGGAACACTCGTTCTCTTTTTAAACTTTGTTGACATGAAGATGTGCAGTAAAGCTATCCCAATAGTTGCAGGTCTGCAGCTACAAATTCCCTGAGTGTTCTAGGAAATCTTGTGGGAGACAGACTGGTGATTTTAACTTGAGTGGCCTGAATTACCAGTGTGACACATACATTTCCTGCACTCCACTTAATTTTATGGCTTAGCTGAGTGAGATTGCAGATTAGTATCACTTTGTGGATGGTTCTGAAAAATACAAACAATAAGAACCATACGAAGTAGCAAACAAAAAAGTGAGTATAACATTTGCACTTTTTATTCTCCCCACCCCCTTAGGCTCTGTTCAGGACCACATTTCCACATCCAAGGTCTGACCGTGAGTATGTATCCTATGAGATAGGATTTGACTGTGATGTTATTGAACTCATTCCTGGGATTGACCTCTTTTCAGACCGATTTCGAGCTGATGTACGCTCAGTGGTAGGAAGCCTAGACTTCCTTCTCCATGAGCTATACAGTGCTCAGCAAAACCTGAAGGTAGGAAAATTTTCAACTACAGATTCATTTTATGTTGTAATCAAAGGACAAATACTTTGGGCACAATTATGGGTCCCTGTTGCAGGCATATGACAGGGCAGGCTTAAAAAACTGGTGCCATCTAGTGCAATGGTTTCCTGAAGCTGTTAATGGTGTCCTTTTTTTTTGTTTTCTGATTTTTCAGAATTTCCAGATATCAAACAATTAAACACCAATAAACAATTAAACAAACCTCTTTAAATGACTGCCAATAGCGTATGAAAATTACTGAGATAGGATGCAATAATTTATAAATCTGAGATAATAAGATTGCTGTACCAGTTTTTTTTCTCAGATCTTAATTTCTATTAATGTGAAATTCATCTCAGTTAAAAAACAAATTTGAAACATTTTCCATGGAAATGAAGAGCTTTTTGACTGAAACTTTTTTATTCAACAAAAAACATTTCTTTAGAAATCAAAGTTTAGTAAGAATGATCCATTCGTTACTTAGTAAGGAACTGAAGGATAGTTCAGATTGTTTAAAAAAATAGGCTCACAACATTGTAAAGCAAGTAAGCTTGAGGATTAGGAATATTTAGGTAAAAAATAGACTGTTTAACATCAAAACCAACTGTAAGAACTTTTACAAATTTATATTAAGGAGTTGACTCAGTAAACATTAATTCTGGAGGGAAAGACAAGAAGTGAACATCAGGATTGAGAAAATGTAAAAGGTATTGAACAAATATTTTATCTTACTTCACAGTAGAAGTCAAATTTATATCAGGACAAGAAAATAGTTAGAGAAACTTAAGAGACTAAAGATGACAACTTCCCAGTATCTGATGGACTACGGAATTCTAAAAGAGAGCTGCAGAGAATGTAGATTTTCCAAAATTTCCTCGATTCTGGAATGGTTACAGCAGATTGAAGATAGCAAATCTAACATCATTATTCAAAAAAGAAGGGCGAGAGAAAATTGAATGATAGGTCTGTTGTCCTGACATCAGTCATGTGTAAAATTCTGCAATTTGGTGCTAAGAAAGTTTTAACAATACACTTAGAAACATTCTATCATCAAACAAATTTAACATGGCTTTAGGAAAGGGAAATGGTGTTTGCCAAACTTATTTAGAATTTTTTGGGGTATTTAATGAGTTGAGTACATAAAGAGGAATGTAAAGTAGACAAAGTCAGTGAAGTCATGTTTAGTACAGAAAAAAAAGTTGTGGTTTTTGGAGGCTAATCATTTTGATAACAGCTACTAAGTGAATCAACTACACATGGCAGACAGAAAATAATGTAAATAATTTACCTGCTCTGATAGAGAAAAACAGAAAGACAGAACTATTTTTAAATGATGATAGGCTGGGAAGTCCTTGTTGACATATCAAGAAAGGTTAGCATGCAGGTGCAGCAAGCAATTAGGAAGGCAAATGGTATGTTGGCTTCATTGTAAGGAGCTTTAAGTTTATCATAATACTGTTATGATTTATGTTCTGTACATAATCATGGAACAGGTTACTTTAGGCAGGGCAGTGTGTAATGAAACCAGCATTATTTAATGGGCTGAGTTAGTCAGATTCTTGATCTTCAATGAAGTCAAGATGAAGTGTCAGTTATTGCAGAAACTTTAAAAAAAAAAACCCTTTTCTCTGTGCTCATTTTGGAGCATTTTCAAAAATGAATTTTCAATGAAGTGTAAACAAAATCTTCCTTTAATTTTAGGGCATTAGTAGAGTTAAGGCTGGTATTATAATGGATGACTGAGCAGCCTGAAGGGGCATAATGGCCTACTTCTGTTTCCATATCTTCTTTTGTCATCATTGGCTGTTTATCAACTCCAGGATGTTGTCTACTCAGGTTCTAAAGTTTTTGCTGTGGATCTATATGTAGCTGAACTAGCTGATTCACGATCCACAGATCTTGGAGCACATGAAGCAGGGTGTCCCACAAGACAGTGGGATCTGGAGTACAAGATCTGCTTCCTTTTCTTTACTGTCTGCCACAGCTCTGCCTCATTATTACTTTCCTTATGTACTTATTGACTGAATTAGAAAAATTCATGTAGACATCAATTGAAAAAAGGCATATACTCTATCAGGTGTAAGTCCATTGATTCATTCTGACTGTGTTCCAGTGGCATTTTATCCAGTAGTATTTTTGTTTTGGCAGAGAAATTATTTTGTTGATTGACATTTTTGCAAAACAGATTCTTTCACAGAAGGCAATAAGTCTTGTGCTGTGATGTATTTCAATAGCCTAAATAACCTGTAATTATTTTGCACAGCAATTGTGGGTAGTTAATTCGGCCACACTTTTGGGGGAGCTGACAAATGGAGCATTAATATTGTGCCCCAGGGAAGAAGGATGTAAATCAAAGTTCAATTATGTAGAAGCAGCTTAAAAGAGAAACCAGGAAGATCCCAGCTTCGAAAACAGTCTTTGCTAATTGTGGTCTGGTGTGGTTAATTTGAATGCAAGTTGATATGAACACACGATTTGAAGAGGACAATTGATTACGGTCCTCACTGCTGATTATTTTCAAGTAATTTGTTCTGCAAGTCCATGTGAATATGAAGTGAAGCCACCATGTTTTGCAAGCTTGAAAAATTTCTAACTTTTAAGTTAAGGTGATTTTTCAAGTAATGGAGTCATATAGGTATAGAGCATGGAAACAGACCCTTACGTCCAACTCGTCCATGCCGGCCAGATATCCTGTATAAATCTAGTCCCATTTGCCAGCATTTGGCCCATAACCCTCTAAACCCTTCCTATTGATATACACATCCAGATGCCTTTTAAATGTTGTAATCTTACCAGCCTCCACCACTTCCTCTGGCAGCTCATTCTATACACGCACCACCCTCTGTGTGAAAAAGATGTTCCTTAGGTCCCTTTTATATCTTTCCCCGCACCTTAAACATATACCCTCTAGTTTTGGACTCCCTCCACCCCGGGGAAAAGACCTTGTCTATTTATCCTATCCATGCCCCTCAAGATTTTATAAACCTCTGTAAGGTCATCTCTCAGCCTCTGATGCTCCAGGGAAAATAGCCCCAGCATATTCAGCCTCTCCCTATAGCTCAAACCCTCCAACCCTGGCAACATCCTTGTAAATCATTTCTGAACCCTTTCTAGTTTCACAACATCCTTCCTATACTAGGGATCAATACGCCAAAAGTGACCGAATCAATGTCCTGTACAGCTACAACATGACCTCCCAACTCCTATACTCCTATCTACCTGCAACTCCACTTTCAAGGAACTATGAACCTGCATTCCAAGGTCTCTTTGTTCAGCAACATTCTCTAGGACCTTACCATTAAGTGTATAAGTCCTGTTCTGATTTGCCTTTCCAAAATGCAACATCTCGTATTTATTTAAATTAAACTCCATCTGCCACTTCTTGGCTCATTGGCCCAGCTGATCAAGATCCCGTTAAACTCTGAGGTAACCTTCTTCACTGTCCACTACACTTCCAATTTTAGTGTCATCTGCAAACTAACTTAGCATACTTCCTACATTCACATCCAAATCATTTATATAAATAACTAAAAGCAGTGGACCCCGCGCCGATCCTTGTGGCATACCACTGGTCACAGGCCTCCAGTCTGAAAAGCAATCCTCCACCACCACCCTCTGTCTTCTACTTTTGAGCCAGTTGTGTATTCAAATAGCTAGTTCTCCCTGTATCCCATGTGATCTAACCTTGCTAACCAGTCTACCATGAGGAACCTTGGCGAATGCCTTACTGAAGTCCATATAGGTCACACCCACCACTCTGCCCTCATCAATCCTCTCCATTACTTCTTCAAAAAACTCAATTAAATTAGTGAGACACGATTTCCCATGATATACTTACAATAAATCTAAACAAACAGATTTATGATCATTTTATGAAATTTAGTTTGGCATATCTGTACCAATCTGTAGCAAAAAGAATGCAGTTACTTTTCATACATAATTTTGGCCAGTGACTACAAAAAATGTCTAGAATTTATTTGAAAACTGTTATAGAATGAACGGTTTTATATTGCTCCATGTCTGAAATCTGCTTTTGATTGTGAAACATCAAATAATCCCTCTGCAGTTTTTAGTGATTCCTTCCTTATCTCTGAAACTATCAGCATTGCATGCCCTGATCAGTTGCATAAGGTATAATATTTTAAAGACTCCATTTCATCTAAGTAAAATGTACATTTCTTTCGATATTTGGCCACTTACAGCCCTCAATAGGCCTAAGAGTGGGCAGCTTACCCGCACCCATTTGCCTTCTCTTATTGACAATAGGTTAGAGGTGGGCAAGAAGATGGTGGGTTGGCCCCCTGACATTTTGTATTCTCTGCCATTAAAAACACACCCAAGTCGTGATGAGGGTAAAATGCAGCCCAGTGGGTTGAATTGCTTGGCAAGCAACCTTTTATGGCACATTGTCTTGTACGATACAGAGCTTACAACTTTAAGAAGCTTGTTTTAATTATGTATCTTTATTTCACATGATAGGTTCTACCTTTATTCACACTGTACCAGTACTTTGTCAGTGCAATCTGTCGTGATGTATACAGGAGTGTTTGGGGAAGAATACTGAAGGTAACAAAATTACTGGGTTTGTGCTTTTTTGTCACAATTATCGACTATTAATCCAGAGACCCAGGTAATGTTCTGGGGACCTGGCAACCATGGCAGATGGTGGAATTTGAATTCAATAATAATCTGGAATTAAGAGTCTAATGATGACCATGGAACCATTGCCGATTGTCAGGAAAAACCCATCTGATTCACTAATGTCCTTTAGGGAAGGAAATCTGCCATCCTTACCTGGTCACTTACATGTGTCCCACAGTAATGTGGTTGACTTTTAACTGCCCTCTGGGCAATTAGGGATAGACAATAAATGCTAGACCAGCCAGCAATGCCCACAGCCCATGAAGAAATAAAAAAAAGACTACAGTGAAAAGTTTTTACAATGGCTGCCTTTAATGGCACCATCTTAAGTACAAATACCTAGGTCCAAACCTTGGATACAAAAGAGAAAAAAGATACAAAAGGAAAAGTAGTAGCATTACTTACAATGTCTAAAAAATAAATTAGAAGTAAGGTAGTTATAACAGAGTTAAGGAATTTACATTACAGTCTGGTAAAGAATTTCAGATAGCAGCAGCTCAGCACGTGGTCTGACCGCCCGCACCAGACCCCAGTCCAACAACTGTCCCACTCCGCTCCAGTCTCCAGTCTGCTCCTCACCGGCACTCAGCTGCCACAAGGTAAGCTGTGCTGTACTGGGACTCACTTCCGTCACGCTGCATCGGTACTCTGGTATTCCTCACACACCGCTCCAGGACTTTGGTTTCCCCTCGTGTCGCTCCAGGACTCGGGTTTTCCCCACGGATGTTTTTCTTCAAAATTTATCTTTTAATGCTTCGTCACCAGGTTGTTTAGAGATTTCAAAATCAAAACTTGATAAGATTTTGAGGTCTTTGTATTCCTCTATTGCATCAGTGATGATTAACCCTTCATTTGAATCTGCATTCATATTAGAGTTAGAAAATATACGTTCATTTCTCTTTCCCAAACATTGTGACTTAGAAATTGCTTAGATTTAGCTACACAATCAGTTACTAATATTTACATGAATTTTTTTTTTGCAAACATAAACAGATCAGGGTTTTAGCAGATTTGGGCCTGTTTGCAGAAGCTTTTGATGAATACAGTTTCTTGCTTAATGGTAAAAAGCTCCCACATGCACTTCTGGAAGGTTTCAGATCTCGAGAGACCAAGGTATGTAACAGTTTTTCATTCAGTCTTTTATGACGTGTTTAGATAATTTCTAATGATATGTTAATAACATGTATGTTCCAATCTCCCCTTCTGTAATGATGTAACTGACACAAGAGTATGTTTTCATCTTCATAGAATCCCTACGGTGTGGAAACAGGCCCTTCGGCCCAACAAGTCCACACCAACCCTCAGAGCATCCCACCCAGACCCATCTCCTTGTAACCCACCTAATCTACACATCCCTGAACACTACGGACAATTTAGCATGGTCAGTCCACCTACCCTGCACATCTTTGGACTGTAGGAGGAAACCGGAGCACCCGGAAGAAACCCAGGCAGACATGGGGAAAATGTGCAAACTCCACACAGACAGGTGCCCAAGGGTGGAATTGAACCCGGGTCCCTGGTGCTGTGAGGTAGTAGTGCTAACTACCAAGCCACCATGCCACCCCATCTTGGATGAAGCATGATACTAAACTAAATTTTAAAAGAATTATAAATTGTTGACAAACGCTAAAATTGGTTGTAAATTTGCTAAAAATGCATCCCACTCACAAATATATGTATTTTCTTCAAGGGCTGTTTAAACAGTGTGGGAGATGACTATCTTATAAGTGTGTTAACTGATTAAAATGTGCGAAGTGGAGTTAATTGGAGAGAAACCATTGCAGTTTCCTTCATGCGAGAATTAATTTGGAAAGAGTTTCATCTTGACCTGGTTGAACTCCCAGTAGTTTTTTGAGGAGAGGTCAATTAACGTTTATGTCTATGCAGAATACCATCAGATGGGATGTGGGAGAATCATCACACTACTCTGGTATCATCTTTTGTTATAGCTCCCTAGGTTGGATTTCTAAAACAAGTTGAGTCCAGATCACATCCGGGCAGTAGCACAAATTGGCTCCGTTGGCCTCTGTGCTGGTTTCCTACCACGGCCCTGACCCCAAACCAAATTTAAAGCTTGCAGCTCAGGGTCAGCAAGTGATGGGTAGTCAATTGAGACTAATTAGAATACATTAAGAAGCTTTTTAAGACCTGTTAAGGATGTTTGCTTTTCATCTTGTGACTAGGTGGTGAGGGTTCTTGTGGTAGTGTCCCTACAACTGGGCCAGGGTTTGGCCATCTGCTCCAGAGATGTGTCATAACACATATAAATAGCATATTTATTAGGAGCATGCCTCTTAAAGGCAGAATATCTGTGAGAAATAACACAACAGGCAATTTTCAAAAAGATGACTTATGTGAGGACTGTGTGATCACCTCTCTTCATGCAGCTTTTGGTTTAATAATGTTTTTCATATTTACATGTGTTGCTTATCTAGTTTTTTAAAGGTTTCACCTCCTAAAGGAGCGTATAATTTAATTCAGAGATAGTAAGAACTGCCGATGCTGGAGTCAGAGATAATACAGTGTGGAGCTGGAGGAGCACAGCGGGCCAGGCAGCATCAGGGGAGCAGGAAAGTTGACATTTCGGGTTGGGACCCTTCTTCAGAAATGGGAGCTCCAAAATAAATAGAGAGAGGAGAGCTGGGGCTGGGGAAGGTAGGTGGGATGGTGATAGGTGAGTGCAGGTAGGCAGTGGTGGGGAATTGGTCAGTGAGTTGGGAGGAACGGATAGGTGGGAGAGAAGATGGAGAGGTTATGTCAGATCAAGGAGGCGGGGATGAGAGGGAGGGTTGGTCATGGGATGAGGCCGGGGGTGGAGAGATTTTGAAACTGGTAAAGTCCACATTGAGACCATTGGGTTGTAGGTTCCCAAGGCAGAATATGAAGTGCTGCTCCTCCAATTTCTGAGTGGCATCATTGTGACACTGGAGGAGGCCCAGGATGGACATGTTGCCCAGGGAGTGGGAGGGGAGCTGAAATGGTTAGCGACTGGAAGGTGTTATTGTTTGTCGCGAACAGAGCGCAGGTCTCTGAGCCTCCGCTTGGTCTCACCAATATAGAGGAGGCCACATCGGGAGCAGCTGTTGCAGTAGACCACATTGGCAGATATGCAGGTGAACCTCTGTCTGATGTGAAATGTTTTTTTGGTTCCTTGGATGGAGGTGAAGGGGGAGGTGTGGAGGCAGGTGTAGCATTTCCTGAGGTTGCAGAGAAAGGTGCCAGGGTGGTGGGGCTAGTGGGGAGTGTGGAGCGGACGAGGGAGTCGCTGAGAGAGCGGTCCCTATGGAAAGCAGAAAGGAGTGGGGAGGGAAATATGTCCTTGGTTGTGGGGTCAGATTGCAGGTGGCCAAAGTGGCAGAGAATGATACGTGGAGGTTAGTGGGGTGTCACATGAAGACAAGGGCGATTCTGTCTTTGTTTTTGTTGCGGGGAGGGGTGTGAGGGCGGAGGTGCGGGATACTCAAGAGATGCTGTCGAAAGCATTTTTGACCACTGAACGGGGGAAGTTGCGGTCCTTGAAATAAGAGGTCATCTGGGATGTTCGGGAGTGGAACACCCCATCTTGGGAGCAGACACAGCGGAGGCGGAGGAATTGGGAGTAGGGGATTGCATTCTTACAGGAAGGTGGGTGAGAGGATGTGTAGCCTAGGTAGCTGTGGGAGTTGATGGGCTTGAAATAGATATCGGTTTCAAGGCGAGATGGAGACAGAGAGGTCCGGGAAGGAGAGAGAGACATCAGTGGTGGTCCAGGTGAACTTGAGGTTGGGCTGAAACGTGTTAGTAAAGTTGATGAACTGTTCAAGCTCCTCGTGGGAGCATTCTGTTGTTTAACATATACAAGCAATCTCTCAACGCACTCAAAGTCTTTGATAACAAGGTGTTGAGCTGGATGAACACAGCAGGCCAAGCAGCATCAGAGGAGCAGGAAGGCTGACATTTCAGGCCTAGACCCTTCTTCAGAAATGGGGGAGGGGAAGGGGGTTCTGAAATAAATAGGGAGAGAGGGGGAGGCGGATAGAAGATGGATAGAGGAGAAGATAGGTGGAGAGGAGACAAACAGGTCAAAGAGGCAGGAATGGAGCCAGTAAAGGTGAGTGTAGGTGGGGAGTTAGGGAGGAGATAGGTCAGTCCAGGGAGGACGGACAGGTCAAGGGGGCGGGATGAGGTTAGTAGGTAGGAGATGGGGGTGGGCCTTGAGGTGGAAGGAGGGGATAGGTGGGAGGAAGGACAGGTTTGGGAGGCGGGGACAATCCGCCTCCTCCTCGCTCCCTATTTATTTCAGAACCCTCTTCCCCTCCCCCATTTCTGAAGAAGGGTCTCGGCCCGAAACGTCAGCCTTTCTGCTCCTCTGATGCTGCTTGGCCTGCTGTGTTCATCCAGCTCTACACCTTGTTATCTCAGATTCTCCAGCATCTGCCGTTCCTACTATCTCTCACTCAAAGTCTTTGTCATTTTTTGTCACAAATAAGCTGTATAAAATTTGACGTAATTTTCATACGGTTCCACATCTTTGGTATCTTTTTACACTGTGTCCTATTCTTAAATTTTCTCAATTTACTAAATTAAGACAAATTCCTAATCAAATTTAATGTTAGTTCCTGATCATGGTTATATTTTAACTAGTAGTGGTCTAGTGTTTGTCATTCCCCACGCTATTCTCATCAACATTGCAATGAAATCTGAGCCTCTAACTGCAATGGTTCCATCCTCCTTAAACATCCAAACTGCACTGTAGTACTAGGCAGTGACTACATAATGCAGAAGAGGGGAGAAACAGTCTACAGTGAGCTGTGGACAAACATTAAGCGAAATCACCCACCTTAGTTGCAGGAGCATTTTCAGGTTTGGAAACCTATTCCTTGACTGTTTTGTTTTCTGGTTGCTCTTTACCTGACCACTCCACATCTGGGTTTTCTGACGACTGAAGGAGGAAACTATAACCATCGCCAAAGGGAAGATTTTGAAGGAAAGGAATCATAACATGTTTAAGAAGAGCTCGCCGACACTGTGATTGTTGGGCCTCAACACCACCAACCCTGGCATGCTACCCACATGTCACCCTTCTCCTTTCTCACTTGGCATCGTACCCAGCTGGCACCCTAATAACTTGGCACTTGATATCTTACTCATTTGGCAATGTAACCCCTCCTTACCTGGCATCCTAACCCTGGTACCCAACTTATCTGGCACATCGGCACACTACCTATCTGACCCCTACTGACCTTACATCCTATCCCTTCCCAAGCTTGTATCTATCCCAGCTGGAACATTACTTTCATGGCACCTTCCTCCTACCCCCCACACATGTATGTTTCAATAAGGTTGCCTCTCATTCTTTGATATTCCAATGAGTACAGGTGCAATCTACTCAACCTCTTGTCATTAGACAGTCCCTTCACACCTGGCTTCAGACTACTGAAGCTTCTCTCGACTGTCTCCAAAGCCGGTATAACTTAGCTTGGATAAAGGGACCAAAATTATTCACAGTATACCAGCTGTGGTCTGACTAGTGTCTTGTCAAGTTTTAGCAAAACCTCCCGACTTTTATACTCCATTCACTTTGAAGCCAACATTCTAGTTGCTTTACTTATTATCCGCTGAATTTGAATGCTAGCTTTCAAATCCCTCCCATAGCTTTCTGAAGTGTTCCTTCATTCAAATAATAGCTGACTGCTGTGAAAAGGGAACATAGTTGGCCTTCCTCTGACTATAAAAGAAAGGTCAGCATGGAAGTACTGCTCCTTATTTCTGAGGGAGCCCTGACTGAAATATTCTTTCAGAAATGTGGAGCTCGCTTCTTGCAGAAAAAAGAAGGGCTGGAGTGGCAATCTGCATGTTCTCCCTGGAAAATACGGCTCATTGAGATTTGGTTTGCTCAAAAGCATTAGGTAAGATGTAAAGGTTATGGAGGGGATGCACAGAAATTTCTCTATGGCATCAGAAACTTAAAGTGAAACTATCCCATACCCTGGATGACATGGACTATGATGAGAAGTCTGGGAATATCGGGTGAGTTGACAAGAGAGGCTCTTCTTGTCAAGACCAAAATGTTGGATATTCCAATCAAGTTCTGGATGTAAAGATGAGATTCTCATTAGTGAGCAGTGAGAGGCCTATTAACATGGATTATCGCTTGTCATCCTCACTGTTACATAACCTCACCTCATTAAAATGCAGATTTCCATGCTCCCACCAGCTGGATAGATGCTAAGTGCTGAAGATTCCCAAAATGAATGTCTATGGAGGTAACTTGTGACTCCAGCTCCTCACTTGCTCCCCCAGACATCCATCTTAGACACTTGGCACCAACATAGGGTCACAGAGATCTACAGCACAGAGAAAGGTCCTTTCAGTCCATCACATTCATGCTGGTCAAAAATGACCACTGAACTATTCTAATCCCATTTCCCAGCACTTGGCCCACAGCCTTATTTGCCTTGGCATCACATGTGCACATCTAAATGCTTGTTAAATATTATAAAAGTTTCTGCCTCTATCACCCTTACAGGCAGTAGGTTCCAAATTCCCATCACCCTGAGGGTGAGAAAGTGTTTTTCTAACATCTTGTCTAAATCTTCTGCTAGTTACCTTAAATCTATGCCGCCTGGTCATTGATCTCTCCATCAACAGGACATGTTTTACCCTGTCTACCCTATCTATGCCTCATATAATATTAAATATTTCAATTATGTTCCCTCTCAATCTCCTCTGCTCTAAAGAAAACAACCCCAGTCTGTCCAATCTCTCTTCATTACTGAAACTCTCCAGCCCAGTTAATATCCTGGTAAATCTCCTCTGCACCCTCTCCAGTGCTATCACATTCCCCCTGTAATTGCACACAATACTTTAGGTACGAGTAAACCAGTATTTTATACAGTTCCAGCATAACCTCCCTGATCTTAACCACTCTCTTGGCTAATGTAGGCAAATATCCCCAATGCCTTCTTAACCACTTCATCAGCCTGTCCTGATACCTTAAGGCGCTAATGTACATGTGCACTAAGATCCCTCTAATCCTCAGTTCTTGCCAGTGACCTGCCATTCATCATGCATTCCCTTGTTTGGTTTGTCCTACCCGAGTGCATCACCTCACATTTATCCCAATTTACCACTGATCAGTCCATCTGACCAGCCCGCTGATATTCACTTGTAGTCTAAGGCTTTCCTCCTCACTATTTGCCACCAGTCCTAGTTCCGCAGCTGGGATAGGGGGGAGACTTCTCTACAGTGGAGCCCATTGGTAGTTTGGTTGGGCAACTTGGGTATGGCTTAAATCTAAAGACCCAGACAGGCTGAGTGCGTCCTGCCCAGAGGGAGAGTTGGACTACCACTGGAACAACCCTAGGGGCGTGGTCCTGTGTTAATGAAGTGCGTTTAAGGATGATTGCACAAAAAAAATTTGCTAAGCCTTGCGGAGAGAAACCCTCCATGAAACTTAACGCAATGGCAGTTACCTGATTTATAATAAAATTCAGCTCATACGTTTTAGTTAATAAGGACAGTCTGGAGAAGCAGAAGTTTTCAATACAGCAGAAAATGTTAAGCAGGTATGTTAAAATGTTAAAGGATTTTGCCAAGCACCAGGAATTTCCTTGGAATTCTTCAGGTTGATCTCGTTACTTTGGCAGAGGATTGGTGTTTACTTTTATATTTGTTCTTGGGAAAGGAAAATTGCAAGCAGGTGTGTGAAGTTGACATTGTTTGAATAGAGATCGTAGGAACTGCAGATGCTGGAGAATCTGAGATAACAAGGTGTAGATCTGGATGAACACAGCAGGCCAAGCAGCATCAGAGGAGCAGGAAAGCTGACGTTTCGGGTCTAGACCCTTCTTCAGCTGTGTTCATCCAGCTCTACACCTTGTTATCTCACTGTTTGAATAGAGTGGGTCAAAAACCTTATGGGTGAGCATTTGGGCACTGGTTTTGACTATAAGAATGCTGGCCCTTGACTTTGTTGCTTGCTGCAATTTGCAAGGCGCTCGTTTAACCATTCATGACTGCCACATTGAGATTTGCCCTTGTAATGAAATCTGGAACCAAGTAGTCTTCACAGGACCCAAACTAAGCAACAGGGAGCAAATGATGCTTCCAGAATTCACGGCTAGAAGTTATTGTGGAGAATTTATTGTCAATAGTACCCTATAGTGATTCTTATGTTTGAGTCCTTCTGGGGCAGGACATGATCTAGTGATTGATAGGATTAGCTGCAAAACTGGCATCTCAGCTGAATGAGGTGTCCTTTACAAAGAAGTTAAGGAGAGATGCTGGGCCCTTACTTAAAGACATCACCTCTGTTTTTTTCTGTTTATGGAGTCCAGTTTTGTTGATGTTCTGTCTATGAGAGACCATTGTATTCCTTCATGATGACCAGCAGTTTACATATCCCATTACCACAACTTACTTGTCATAGGACACTTGCACTAGAATACATTATCTCTGTGATCTTCAACTCTTTAAGAGGATTTATTACTTTTCCTATTAACTTCTGTTTTTCAACCTTCAATCTTACTTTCTGTCAGTTACTCTATCCTATGTTACTCTATCTTCACTTCCTATTCCTGCTCTCATTTTCTTTCTTACTCTGAGTCTTTCATTGTCCCTGCTTCTTTCTTTTTCTATTCATATTCAACAAATCTTCTGTCTATATTTGTCTTCAGCCCAAAAAGTGTGACAAGATATCTCTCCTGCTATTTGGTCCATTGTGTCCATGCCGGGTAACAGAATCTGATTACACTAATCCATTTTCCACCTTTTGGCTAATAATCCAGGAAACTGGGAATGTAAACTGTTCTTTGAAATGAGAACCTAAATACTGCTTAAATGTTACAAGAGTTTCTGTCTCAATCAAATTTCCAGGTAGTGAGTTCCAGACTCTGCCAGCATGTGGCCACCTGGGCCATAAGCAGAGATCAAGCCATCCAAGCAGACCAATCTGAACTGTGAACTTGAAGAAATCAGAGCGAAATATAGGATGTTAAACCTATGACTCCCTATACAATCGTGGACTCTGTTAAATGTCACATTTAGTCAACAATTAGCAGTCTCAAAAGAGACACTTCTTCAATTGTGTTTAGTAATATATGGACTTGCTGTCCATGAGAGTGTATTGTGCACGTGACCCCAAGTACACATATGTTAACTGGTTAATAGCGCAAGAATAATGTACTCATACATGGAGGTATTAACTATATAGTATCTGTACCCATAATCTGTCAGCTGAGGGGCAGACGTTCTCACTCACTGGTTGGAATTGTAAACACTCGTTGCTTTATTTTCATCAGCAATAGATGTGACTTACATTGGCAGTGTGCCTCCTTGAGATGTTAAAATCCGTTTCTGAATATTGCTTGTAATTATTCTGTGGCAACACTGGGACCTCGTGCAGAGACAGTTAGTGTGGCAAGGAGAGACCAGAGTTTGAACTGTTTTATTTGTAGTGTTTGAGTCAGAAGGATTGTACCTGCAGAAGCTACCAGACAAAGGTTTAATTGCTCCTTGGTCGTCCTGTCAAGTTCAGAGAACAGAATCTCAGTTATAAGAATTAAATGAATATTCCTCAGAGCCTCCTAGAAGATATGTGCAAGCACTGGTTTCACAAGAAACTAAGGAAGATATAAAACTATGTGCAAGTGAAGTTACAGATTATGGTCCCTGCTTAAGTGAACTGGCCGTTTATTTTTTACTTCTTTGTTCCTTAACTGTGTCTGCCTGTTTGTCTTTGTGTGACCATGGGTGTGGGGAGGCAGTGGTCTAGTGGCATTATCACTGGACTGTTAATCCGGAGACCCAGGATCAAATCCTGCCATGGCAGATGGTGGAATTTGAATTCAATAAATACCTGGAATTAAGAATCTAATGATAACATGAATCCATTGCTGATTGTCAGGAAAAACCCATCTGGTTCATTAATGTCCTCTAGGGAAGGAAACTGCCATCCTTACCTGGTTTGGCCTACATGTGGCTCCAGACCCAAAGCCATGTGGTTGACTCTTAACAGCCCTCTGAGTAATTAGGGATAGGCAATAAATGCTGCCTAGCCAGTGATGCTTTCATCCTGTAAATGAATAAAAGAAATAGAATTAGAGGATTGGGTTTAAATCTTAGATCTTAATTAGATTTCCTTGTTTAACTTCACTCTGCTAAATGTACTATATTATTTATAAATTAAGTCTTTTGTTCAAACTATAAGCCTGATGTCTAGTATCAATTATTCAAAGTCTGATACTAGTCATTCAAAATGTCTGAGTAGGAACCATGGGAGTCAATTTTGAGAGTCATTGAATATTTTAATTTTACTGTGGTGAATATAGGGACACAAAGATTGGTTTGGTTGGCTGTCTGTCTCCGTATCGTAACACTTTTTCACAAAAATATTTAATAAACAGATCACTAATTGATCAGTAAGATTGAATATAACCATCAGAGTAGTGTGGTTTAGTTTCCACCAGGAAGGTTATGGGGTTTATTATGAGGGAAACTTGGTCAATGCATCACCTGGAATGAGAGGTGATGCATTTAATTTAACTGATGAAGATTCCCTCAAGATCTTCAGGTGTGATATTATTTCAGTGGGCAGTTCCTAGACCATCCCTATTGTTGATTTATAAGGATAGGAGAACTGAGTGAGCATTATTAGTCTTTTTGAGTGTCAGCTTGACTCAGTTGGAAGGGTTTTATTTCTGCCTCCGATCCAGCAATTTCTGTTTTTGTTTCTGTACAAAACTCTGGTGCGGCCGCACTTGGAGTATTGCGTACAGTTCTGGTCACCGCATTATAGGAAGGATGTGGAAGCATTGGAAAGGGTGCAGAGGAGATTTACCAGGATGTTGCCTGTTATGGAGGGAAGGTCTTATGAGGAAAGGCTGAGGGTCTTGAGGCTGTTTTCTTTAGAGAGAAGAAGGTTAAGAGGTGACTTGATAGAAACATACAAGATGATCAGAGGATTAGATAGGGTGGACAGTGGGAGCCTTTTTCCTCGGATGGTGATGGCTAGCACGAGGGGACATAGCTTTAAATTGAGGGGTGATAGATATAGGACAGATGTCAGAGGTAGGTTCTTTACTCAGAGAGTAGTAAGGGCGTGGAATGCCCTGCCCACTTTAAGGGCATTTAAATGGTCATTGGATAAACATATGGATGATAATGGAATAGTTTAGGTTAGATGGGCTTCAGATTGGTTTCACAGGTCGGCGCAACATCGAGGGCCGAAGGGCCTGTACTGCACTGTAATGTTCTATGTTCTACGATTTGCAGTATCCCCAATTCTTTTGGTTTTTACTTAGACATTTGTGAACATGCACAAATCTACTGGCTTTGTTTTCTAGATAGCACTGGTTGTTCTTCTCGAAGTCAAAGGAGCCTTCGTGAATTTCTGCAATGCATCATGTTGATGGTACACACTGCTGCTGCTGAGCATTGGTGGTAGAGACAGATTTGTTCTTAAATCGGAGGTATTTGCTGGTTCTTCAATGTATAAGTTGATCATGCCACTCTCTCACCTGGTGGCGGGACCGTGGACAGTGGACTTGAGAATCAGTACTTTACGAGATAAAATAGAGTTAGACCTCCCACACAAATGGCAAAACAGATAATAAACTCCTTAGTTTGGACGGTGCAACAGCAAAGGCTAAGTAGCTTAGACGGTAGAAAGGTGAAGAAGGAATTCCTACCACTTACAAAATGTGGAATCCACTGACAACTTGCAATATTATGTGAGACAGCTTGAGTAATACTGAGGAAAGGTCAATGCAGCCCTTGCATAACGCAGGTTCAAACAAGGCAGCAGGTTTGTTTGTGGAGCATAAATATCAATTTCACCTATGACAGTCTCCTTAATGTTCCCCCATCTCCTACCAGCCTCATCCCGCCCCCTTGACCTGTCCGTCCTCCCTGGACTGACATATCTCCTCCCTACCTCCCCACCTTTACTGGCTCCATCCCCGCCTCTTTGACCTGTCTGTTTCCTCTCCACCTATCTTCTCCTTTATCCATCTTCTATCCACCTCCCCCTCTCTCCCTATTTATTTCAGAACCCCCTTCCCCTCCCCCATTTCTGAAGAAGGGTCTAGGCCCGAAACGTCAGCCTCTCTGCTCCTATGATGCTGCTTGGCCTGCTGTGTTCATCCAGCCCTGCACCTTGTTGTCTCATTGCCAATATTATTCTTGGGTCTTAACACAGCATCCATAAGTTGTCCTAGCTCCAGCAATGTAGAGAAGCCTAAGTTTTTTGTTTAATACTTTTTTATTTGATTTGATTTATTATTGTCACATGTACTGAGGTACAGTGAAAAGTTTTGTTTTGCGTGCAGTACAGCTAGATCATACCATACAATGTGCATAAGGGTAACAGAACAGGGCGAGGAATACAATGTTACAGCTGCACAGACGATGCACAAAGAGCAAGATCAACATTAAATTTGAAATTTGAAAGGTTTATTCAGAAAGTCTAATAACAGCGGGGAAAGAAGCTGTTCTTGAACCTGCCGGTACGAATGTTTAAGCTTTTGTACCTTCTACCCGACAGAAGAGATTGGAAGAGATTATAACCAGGATGGGAGAGGTCTTTGATTATGTTGGTTGCCTTTCGAAGCAGCGAGAGCACAGATGGAGTCAATGGTTGGGAGGTTGGTCTGCATGATGGACTGGGCTGTGTTCACATCTCCCTGTAGTTTCTTATGGTCCTGGGCAGAGCAGTTGCCATACGAAGCCATGATGCATCTGGATAGAATGCTTTCTATGGTGCATCTATAAAAATTGGTATGAGTCTTTACGGACATGCTGAATTTCCTCAGCTTCCTGAGGAAGTAGAGGCGTTGTTGTGCTTTCTTGACCACTACATTAACATGGGTGGACCAGGATAGATTGCCACTGCTAGGAACCTGATGCTCTTGACTATCTCCACCTCAGCTACATTGAGGTAGATAGAGGCGTGCCCTCCACCTTGCATCCTGAAGTCAATGATCAGCTCTTTTATTTAACTGATGTTGATGGAGAGATTGTTATCTTTACACCACGCCACCAAGCACTCTATCACTTTCCTGTATTCTGTCTCGTCATTGTTTCAGATTCGACCTACAACAGTGGTGTCATCAGTGAACTTGAGGTAGGATGAAATTTGGTCACACAGTCATGAGTGTACAAGGAGTATAGTAAGAGACTGAGTACACAGCCTTGTGGGGCACCGATGTTGAGGATTGTCGTGGAGGAGGTGCTGTTGCCTATCCTCACTGTGGTCGGTGGGTCAGTAAGTCGAGGATCCAGTTTCAGAGGGCAGAGCAGAGACCAAGTCTCAGAGTTGAGAGATTAGTTTGGTAATTATCATGTTGATTACAGTTCCGCCTTCAATGAGTAGGAGCCTGACGGTTATCCAAGCAATGGTCAAGGATGTTCAGTCCTCTGGTGTTTACTATAGTGCAGTTTAGCATCAGGTCTCAATTCTCAAGAACCCAAGTACATTTGCTATACGCTGAGCTAGCATGTTGGATTTAGTGGTGTACCTCCATCAATATCAGCATTTAGGTATCAATGACTTCTGAGATATGGGAATTGAGAGACATTTTCCAACATTTCATTGTGGTTTTGAATTGAGAGTATTGGATTTGAAAAATTTTAGTGTGGGTTGGTTGAGGACATTTGTCTTCCTGGTTTTCAGGACAAGTCCTGTGATTTCATAGACTTTGGTGAAAAAATAAATCAACTATCTGTTTAGTCCTTCATAGTGAGCGCTAACTTGTGCATTGTCAGCTTACAGTAGTTTAATTACAGAGGTGGTCTTTGTCTTGATTTAGGTTGAACAACTTATGATCCGAATGATACGTTCTTACCAAATCTGGGAAGCCTGTCAGTAAGGAAGCTTCAGTGTTGCTGCATGAAATATTAAGAATGGTGCCGGCGAATCTCACAGGCCTAGTCAACAACTGTATTGACAATGAAAAGGACTGTGGGAGACCAATTTATCATACTGTTATTTGCATATTGCCATGCAGAAGGCAGAAGACCTTTTGTGAACCTATCTGGGTAACCACGTCACTACAGCACCTTAAGGGCAGTTTGATTCAAAGGCAGTTTGATTGAGTTAAAGGCTCTGTGAGATTGAAGAGGCCCATGTACAAACAGATGACTGTTCTCTACATTTTGCCTGAAGTTGTTGTGCTATCATTTGTTTATCTGACAAGTTGGAAGCCACAGTGGGACACTGGAAGAACTTCCACTGCAATTAGTGAAAAGAACAAAGAACAAGAAAATTACAGCACAGGAACAGGCCCTTCGGCCCTCCAAGCCTGCGCCGATCCAGATCCTCTATCTAAACCTGTCACCTATTTTCCAAGGATCTGTATCCCTCTGCTCCCTGCCCATTCATCTATCTGTCTAGATACATCTTAAATGACGCTATTGTGCCCGCCTCTACCACCTCCACTGGCAACGCATTCCAAGCATCCACCACCCTCTGCGTAAAGAACTTTCCACGCATATCTCCCTTAAACTTTTCCCCTCTCACCTTGAATTCGTGACACCTAGTAATTGAGTCCCCCACTCTGGGAAAAAGCTTCTTGCTATCCACCCTGCCTATACCTCTCATGATTTTGTAGACCTCAATCAGGTCCCCCCTCAACCTCCATCTTTCTAATGTAAATAATCCTAATCTACTCAACCTCTCTTCATAGCTAGCGCCCTCCATACCAGGCAACATCCTGGTGAACCTCCTCTGCACCCTCTCCAAAGCATCCACATCCTTTTGGTAATGTGGCGACCAGAACTGTACGCAGTATTCCAAATGTTGTCGAACCAAAGTCCTATACAACTGTAACATGACCTGCCAGCTCTTGTACTCAATACCCTGTCCAATGTATGAAAGCATGCCGTATGCCTTCTTGACCACTCTATCCACCTGCGTTGCCACCTTCAGGGTACAATGGACCTGAACACCCAGATCTCTCTGTGCATCAGTTTTCCCCAGGGCTTTTCCATTTACTGTATAGTTCGCCCTTGAATTGGATCTTCCAAAATGCATCACTTCGTATTTGCCTGGATTGAACTCCATCTGCCACTTCTCCGCCCAACTCTCCAATCTATCTATAGTCTGCTGCATTCTCCGACAGTCCCCTTCACTATCTGCTACTCCACCAATCTTAGTGTCATCTGCAAACTTGCTAATCAGACCATCTGTACCTTCCTCCAGATCATTTATGTATATCACAAACAACAGTGGTCCCAACACAGATCCCTGTGGAACACTACTGGTCACAGTTCTCCATTTTGAGAAACTCCCTTCCACTACAACTCTCTGTCTCCTGTTGCCCAGCCAGTTCTCTAGCCATCGAGCTAGTACACCCTGGACCCCATGCGACTTCACTTTCTCCATCAGCCTACCATGGGGAACCTTATCATATGCCTTACTGAAGTCCATGTATATGACATCCACAGCCCTTCCCTGATCTATCAACTTTGTCACTTCCTCAAAGAATTCTATCGAGTTGGTAAGATATGACCTTCCCTGCACAAAACCATGCTGCCTATCACTAATAAGCCCATTTTCTTCCAAGTGTAAATAGATCCTATCCCTCAGTATCTTCTCCAGCAGCTTCCCCACCACTGACGTCAGGCTCACCGGTCTATAATTACCTGGATTATCCTTGCTACCCTTCTTAAACAAGGGGACAACATTAGCAATTCTCCAGTCCTTCGGGACCTCACCCGTGCTCAAGGATGCTGCAAAGATATCTGTTAAGGCCCCAGCTATTTCCTCTCTTGTTTCCCTCAGTAACCCGGGATAGATTCCATCCGGACCTGGGGACTTTTCAACCCAATGCCTTTTAGAATACCCAACACTTCCCCCCTCCTTATGCTGACTTGACCTAGAGTAATCAAACATCTATCCCTAACCTCAACATCTGTCATGTCCCTCTCCTCAGTGAATACTGACGCAAAGTACTCATTAAGAATTTCACTCATTTTCTCTGACTCTTCGCATCAGTTCCCTCCTTTGTCCTTGAGTGGGTCAACCCTTTCTCTAGTTACCCTCTTGCTTAGATGACTAAGAAGTAACCTAGCTATGATTTCACATTGTTCTGCCCCTATAGTTACTATAGTTTGACTTGTGTCCTTTCTTGAATATTATAACCATTATAATATCTGAAGTATCACATGGAATTTCTTCATTCTGCTGGAGCTTCACAAATAGGGCCTGTTTAATCTCCTCAAAGCTTCATGCAGAGATATTATCAGAACTAGAAACATTGTTTTTCATTGGGTTGATAGCACCTATTACTTCATTGAGCAATAAGTCATCGGCTCATTACATCTTTATGAAAGTAGTAGGAGATATTTCATGTCTGGTAGATGACAACAGTGGAGATCTGTTTGGAAAGTGCTACAAAGTGTTCTTTCCAGGGAGTGTTAATTTTTTTCAGGAGAGACTTTCTATCTTTGAATTTTACTGGTGTTAGTCTATGTTGAGGGTTCTTAGAATTCTTAGATTACTTTAGAAAAGGCTTGCATGTCAATAAGCAATTGAATTTCTTCACTCTCCTCTGTCCATAATTACTTTTTAAATTGCCGGTTTCTTCTTTAAACTTGCATTTTGTCTGTATGGTAGGTGAACTATTCTTCTTCTATGGAGTTTGAATCTGGTTGCAAGGTTTGGAATGCTGTCTGTTTGTCGATGAGTTTACATATGTTTATATCAAAGACTGTACAGCTACCTCAATGTTCTTTAATTTGTCTGTTTTAATAAGGGCCATTTCTAGACATCACAGCTCACAGTATACTGTCTATTTCTTTGCACTCTCTTTTTCTCTGTTTCACGTGACACAAGGTTGATATCTTGTATAGAAATTACCAATGTAAATCTTCCAGGTCACACTGTGTTTATGTTGAAATTGCAAAAGTTTTATTCATTAAGATAAATTACATGAAGCCAATTGAAAATGTAAAATATTTTCCTTTGTAGGTTCACATAAAGTTTGATCAATCAAGAGTTCTTCTAACTGAGAATTTGATGGTAAGAAATAATCAACATTACTGAGGTAGAATTTGATTTTCCTATTTTAGACCACAAATTTATTTTGCTGTTGAAAGATTGTAAAGCCGGCACAGCGGCATGTATTATCCATCCCTGGTGGCTGAAGGTCTTAAGAATTTCTTGATCCTCAGACCAGTCAGGAGAGTCAGGTCAGCTTCTTTGGGTTTTAAGGATCCATTATTTTTCATGGTGTTAACTACTAATGTACTTGCTCTATTAAATTTACTTTTGCAAGTTATGGTGTGATTTGAATTTCATATTGTGACACTTTTTTGTCTTGTACTGTAACTGCTGCACTACCCAGGTTCAATGAATTAGCAAGAGTGAACTATAAATAGCGACTTGCAGTATTGGAGCATTGGGAGGTATTCGAGGGTGGAGTGTCAGAGGGTTTGGAGTAAATGCGTCAAACAAAGAAGGGTGGGATAACCAAATCTAGATGGTGCCTGGATATCAATGAGTATGTAGGGTAAGATGAGACAGGAAAGGAAAGATTTTGTGAGACACCAAGAACTAAGTAGTGCAGAAGGCAAAAAGGAATCTAGAAATCCAAATGGAAATAATGAAGACAAAGTGAGAGCATGAAAGAATATCAGCAAACATAAACAAGGAGAACCCTTTAAAAGTAAGCGAATACATTTAAGAGTAAGGATCATAGGTTACCTTTTGGTCTTTTATGTGTAGAGGTGGAAGATGTCAGTATGGTTCTGAATTAATATTTTGAATCTGTCAACACAAAATGGGGGGGTGATGCAGGGATTGTACTTGGGGAGGAGGTTTGTGAAATGTTAGATATGATGAACATGAGGAAAAGGGAATGTTAAGGGAATTAGACCCATGAAAATGGCTAAACAACAGGATCAGATAAAATGGAACAAAAACAGAAGTTGCTGAAAAAGCTCAGCAGGTCTGGCAGCATTTGTGAAGAGAAATCAGAGTTAACATTTTGGGTAAATGATCTTTCCTCAGACTTGATGGTAGGTATGAAAATGTTGGTTTATATGCAGCAGTGCGGGGAGGTTCAGGAGTAAATGATAGGTGGGATATAGCCCAAAGAGAGAGAATGTCCTTTAGGGAAGGAAACTGACATCCTTCCCTGGTCAGGCCTACACGTGACTCCAGGCCCACAGTAATGTGGTTGACTCTTAACTGCCCTCTGGGCAATTAGGGATGGGCAATAAATGCTGCCTAGCCAGCAACGCTCATATCCCGTGAACGAATAAAGAAAAAAAAGAACAGTTAGACAGACAAAGGAGTGTATAATGATCTGGCTAGGAGGGTGAATAGTTGTTCATGGATGCTGTTAGTGGCTAACAATACATAGTGTGTAATGGCAGGCTATGTGATAACAAGGCCTGTTGTGTGGGTAGGGTACGAGGTCATGGGGGAGTTCAGGCGCTGAAATTATTGAACTCGATATTGAGTCCGGAGGCCTGCGGGGAAATGAGGTATTGTTCTTTCAGCTTGCGCTGAGCTTTGCTGAACACTGCAGCAAGCCTGAGACAGAAATGTTGGCCACGGAACAGGGTGCCGTGTTAAAGTGGCAGGCAACGGGTAGTTCAGGGTCTTTTTTGTGGGCAGAACGTAGATGTTCTATGAAGCGGTCACCCAGTCTATGCTTTATTTTCCCAGTGTAGAGGAGACCACATTGTGAGCAACGAATGCAGTAGACTAGATTGTGGGAAGTGCAGGTAAAGTGCTGCTTCACCTAGAAGGTATGTGTGGGCCTTTGGATACTAAGGAGGGAGGAGGTAAATGGGCAGGTGTTACCCCTTCGGCAGTTGCGGGGGAAGGAGTTGTGGGGCATGTGTTGTTTAGAGCGAAGGAAGAGTGGACCAGGGTGTTCTGGAGGGAATGGTCCCTGTGGAAGGCGGACAAGTGAGGGGAGGCGAATATGTGTCTGGTAGTGGCATCTCACTGGAGGTGGTGGCAATGGTGACTGATGATCTTCTGGATGTGGATGCTGCTGGGATGGTAGGTAGGGACAAGGGGAACCCTGTCGCTGTTGTGGAGGGAAGAGGAAGTGCAGGAGATGGGTCGGACCCAGTTGAGGGCCCTGTCAACAATTGTGCTGTGGAATCCTCGGTAAGGAAGAAAGTGGACATTTCGGAGGCCCCTTTATTGAAGTTGGCCTCATTGGGGTTCATATGTGATCGAGATGGAGGAACTGGGAGATTGGACTGGAGACTTTACAGGAAGCAGGGTGCGAGGATGTATAGTCCAGGGAGCTTTGGGAGTCGGTGGGTTTATAGCAGATATTAGTGGCCAGTTTATTCCCAGAAATGGAAACAGATGTCAAGGAAGGGAAGGGAGAAGTCAGAGACAGATGAAAGTGAGGGCAGGGTGGAAATTGGAAGCGAAATTGATGAACTTTTCCAATTTTGGACGAGAGAGGAAAGCAGCACTGATAATATCACTGCTATATCGGAGAAAGAGTGTGGGTGGGGCCAGAATAGGACTGGAACAAGGAATGTTCCACATACCCCACGAAGAGACAGGCACAACTGGGGCCCATGTGGGTACCCAGGGTCTAATTCAATGCGTTTGTTGGGAGTTCTGGTTGGAATACCAGGCCTCCAGGAATTCTCTGGCATGTCTCTGTTTGTGCGATTATGCCTAAAAACCACACACCCATAATCGCACAAGCCAAACAGAGACATGCCAGGGAATTCCTGGAGGCCTGGTATTCTAACTGGTACTCCATCAACAAACACATTGAACCGGACCCGATATACAAACCACTGAGAATCAGAACTGGAAGTAATAGCAACCACCCCAGCAAACTGAAGCATATAAATAACAAGCAGGACAGAACACCGATGCTTCACTGAAGGTGTACTGACAATGCAAGGTGATGAAACGTTTGCAACCAAACCCACCGGCTCGGCTATATGTCTACAACCTCGAAAATGAGAGGAGTTAAAAGAGAAGTTGTTGGGGGTGAGGACTAGCTTGGCCAAGCAGAAGAGGGTGGTGATGGGTGGGGACGGTTCAGGCATTTGCTCCAGGAAGAAGCAGAGAGCCCTGAGACCCTCCCTGTGGGGGATGGACGTGTAAAGGGATTGCACATCTGTAGTAAAGATGAAATGCACCCCAGGTTGTTAAAAGAAGTCAGGTTGGGAATAGGAAAGGCTCTGACCATCATTCAACAATCCTCAACTGGATGCAGGTTTGGTGCCAAAGGCCTGGGGAACAGCTGGCGTTGTTACTTTGATTAAAAATTGAGAAAGGGCTAGACTGAATAATTGCAGGCCAGTCAGTCAGGCCTCAACAATGGAAAAATTATTGGAATCAATTCTGAGAGACAGGATAAACTATTACTTCAGCTTGAAATAATCAAAGACAAGCAGCATGGATTTGTTAAGGATAAATCACATCCGACATTGTTTCCTCAGAAAAAACAGGGAGAATTGGAGGGTAGCCACAGATTGGTTACAAGAATAAAAGTTGATGGTACCAAGTGCTAGTAATTGAAATTAAATTGACTGGTTTGTTTATTGGCAAGCGCAGACAGAATTGGCGAATAGCCTCCTGGTCTTTTCTAAATTTTCTTGTACATTTTCTAAATATTATAAATATCTAAAGATGAAGAATGTGTGGGGATGTGAAAAAATTGTGTGGCTGCGGTCGAATATGAATTGTTCCTGTGGGAACAGCACTAACATGATGGGTTGAATGGCCTTTTTGAGCTGCAACAATTCAATGATTCTATGAATTAAGAGGGCCATGTCAACATAGCAATCAATTTTTCTCGATCATTTTAATTTGAGCAGAGAGCCAACTCAATTAACTTTTTCTTCAAAACATTAACTGGGTCTTGTATGATGTCAAAAAGAGTTTGTTGGAACTCGAAACAGAGTTCCACTTGCTATGACTGGAGAAAGTTGTGAAACAAACAAAATATGTTTGGTGTTCCAATCTATAACAGCCTCAGATCAATAATATCTGGCTGTCCTTGCTCTTAACAATGTGTTTATATATTAAATGTTAATCGATTCTGCTAATTTGATGAATGTATCATTGCCAAATTGAGTTGATTATTTTAGTTCACTTGCTGATGAGGTGTGGATGTCATTGGCTGGGTCACTATTTATTGCCCATCACCAGTTGCCTTTGAGAAGGTGGTAGTGAGCTGCCTTCTTGAACCGCTACAGTCCACGTGCTGTAGATTGATCCACAATGCCCTTAGGGACGGAATTTCAGGATTTGACCCAGAGTCAGTGAAGGAACACTGATATATTTCCAATTCAGGATGGTGACTGGCTTGGAGATGAACTTGCAGTTTGTGGTGTTCCCATGTATCTGCCGCCTTTGTCCTTCTACATGGAAGTGGTCATGGGTTTGGAAGGTGCTGTCTAAGGATTTTTGTCGAATTTCTGCAGTGCATCTTGCTACACATCACTACTACTGAGCATCGATGGAGAAGGGAGTGGATGTTTGTGACTGTGGTGCCAATCAAATGGGCTGCTTTGTTGTGGTTGGGGTCAAGCTTCTTGAGTGTTGATGGAGCTGATCCCATCGAGTCAAGTGGGGAACATTGCATCACACTCCTAACTTATGCTTTGTAGATGATGGGCAGGCTTTGGGGAGTCAGAAGGTGAGTTACTCACCGCAGTATTCATAACCTCTGACCTGCTCTTGTAGCCACTGTACTTGTATGGTTCAGTTGAGTTTATGGTCAGTGATAGTCCCAGGATATTGATAGTGGGGAATTCAGTGATAGTAATGCCATTGGATGTCAAAGGAGAGAGGTTAGATTGTGTCTTATTAGAGATGGTCATTGCCTGGCATTTGTGCGTCATGCAAGATTGTTGCTACATTTCAGCTCAAGCCTGGATATTACATCTTGTTGCATTTGGACATGGACAGCTTCAGTATCTGAGGAGTCACAAATGGTATTGAACATTTTATAATTATCAGTGGACATCCCCGCTTCTGAGCTTATGATGGAGTGAAGGTCATTGATGAAGCAGCTGAAGATGTTTGGGCTTAGGACACTACCCTGAGGAACTTATGCAGAGATGTCCTGGAGCTGAGATGACTGACCTCCAAATCCACAACCATCTTCCTATGTGCCACATATGACTCTGACCAACAGAAAATTTGCCTCCTGATACCCATTAATTCCAGTTTTGCTAGGTTTATTAAGAATTAAACTTCCGGGCGTTTTAACAGACAAGATTCAATGGCATGACCATACTAGATTGTACATTAATTATTGCAGACATTTACCCAAATAAGGAGTAAACATTTTGCAATATTTTTGTTTATCTTATAGCTATTCATTCCATCGGAAAACTAAATTGCTACTTTGGAGGCACTGACCCACATGTTACATAAAACCCACAGGACATTCAGCCCAACTGGTTTATACTGTTGCTCATACTCCCATTTCAGCATCCTCCCACACCTAATTATCACTTCCTATCCTGTATCCCTTTATTTCTTTGTCCCACATGCATGTAAAAAACACTCCATATTCCATGGCATGTGATGAATTGTAGGTGGATTTACCATGTTGTTGTAATGCTAAATCATCTTATTTGTTAATTCACAGGCAGTTGAGTACTTACTCAAGATACCTTTACCTCACAACTTACAAATGCTTTATGGTCCTTACCTTGTGAATAAATTTGAACTTGGCCGGACCTACCTTGCCATCAAACTTGCAGCAACAATAAACCACATCCCGGAAAAGGCACCATTTCAATGTTCAACTGATTCAACAAATTCTGATGAAGGTAATTTCATAGAATATATACGATAGTATTTTTGATAAATGCTTATTAACTATTATGTAGAATTACATCTTCGCAGCACAGAAGCTGGTTATTTTGCATTCAGGTAGATAGCAGTAATTATGTTGTACACAAGCAACCTCCCATTCTAGTTAGAGATATTGGTTCAGATTTTCGACTGAGGTCTCCAACTTCTGAAACTCAAGCCTACCTCTGAAGCTCATGCCTGCCATATTTAAGCTCTGAGAGATGTGGGTGGGGCAGGGTGCAGTTTTGCGAAGTGTATTGTAGTGTGGGTGTTGTGGTGGACTAGTTAGAAGGCCTACCTCATTTCTTGGAGAGAGCAACACAGCTATATGCTTATACTCCCAAAACCTTATGCATCACATCCATCCCACCGCCTACCCTGCCTCTTAAATGTACACAAAGTGACACGATGTGTTTAATAGATCCCCTAAAGATTGGTATTTCATGGTATAAATGACTCAAAGAATACAGAGCCATGTATCCAAGCTGGCTTCCGGCACTCATCATCATTTTACTGTCCTTGTATTCAAGGACATTATATTTGGCCTTTTGATTGTCCTGCCCTGGAATGTTAGTCATTTGAACGCTGCTAAAACAGGACTTGGCAAGGGAGCTAGTTTCAGCCAGCTGAACATCTGTCCAATTTAATGCATCAATCTTGCAGGAGTTATTATCCTTTGGGTTCCTATAACAAGGAATTGATCTTAACAACCATACACATATTTAAAGTTACAGGAACAGGAATTCACCTTCTAACTCCCATAAACCTGACCACCAGCTACAAAGCACAAGTCAGGAGTGGGGAAATATTTGTTGTATGAGGGCACAAGGGTTTGAAATGATTAATGCTAAGGGGATCCTCAAGCACTGCTGAACATGATGATATAAGGACTTGATGGGAGACCTGCTTAAGATCACAAAGAAATAAGACCAAATATCTGAGTTTTCCTCATAGTCTCTACAACGCTGTTTATGCAACAACTACGTCTTGTTTAAGACAAGAGTCTCCTTTTATTAGCCTGCCGAGTGGTTTTCTATCTGAGAAAGGATGGTGGCAGCAGATCTTATAGGGAGCAGGTAGTACAGAGTGATGGGCATCTTCAAAATTGGGAGGTGAGATATTTCTATTAGGCATGAGTATATGAGGTAAAGGCAGGTAAACACAGATCAGAAATGGTCTAATGGAATGATGGAAAAGGTTTGCTGGCTGAATGGCCTCCTTTGTGTGAGCTCAGAGCCACTGAGTTGCAGCAGGACGCTCATTCAGTTTTAAGGCTCTTGCTCAAAATGGACTGATCCTCTGACTGGAATGGAGGAGCAACAGTTCTATCCACCCATTCCAGATTAAGTTTAGGATATACCCAATGTATCAAATTAAACCGCCATCACTTATTTTACCCTAGTTTATCTTGAACATAGCCTCAGACACCATGGGTAGAATCTTCAGGCCCACATAATAAGTTGGGAAGCCTTAAAATGAGTAATTTCTTTTCAGTGCTAGTCTCCAACGCCATTCTGCTTCTGGGTCAAATGCATTCTGGACAGGATGACCTGTGGGCATCCTTCCCATCCCACCTCCATGTAAGACCCTCAAGTGACCAATTAATGACCATTTAATAGCTACTAAGGGCCTCTTCTCCCCTGGGCTGCAGTATTCCCAGCTTCAGCTGGGCCTTCCAAAATGTCATCTGTACACTGGATAAACAGTACGGGGATGGGGACAGAGTGGCTATTCCGCAATATGCACTAATTAGGTGCATGAATTAGGGTGTGGATATGATAGTTTCTGGTAACACACCTCTTGTTGGTATACAAGCACCACAGTCAGCTTCATCCCATGATGTCCACCATACAAGAGTGCCCAAACCCACTCCTGCCGTGCACAATACTTGCTTCGTCCCTGGGTTACTCCTTGATCACAACAAGGGGTGTGGTACTGGCAGGAGCCATGACTACCTCCCTGGCACTGCTGAAGGCTAGAAATTTGGTCTCTGATTGGCAGATCCAGGTGGGCAGGACATCATGTCCTGGGTACCATAGAAACAAAGAAAATAAAAGCAGGAGTCGGCCATTCAGCCCTTCAAGCCAGCTACACTATTCATTGCTGATCATTACCCTATTCCTGCTTTCTCCCTGTAGTGATTGTAACAAGGTCAGCCAGGTGACTCTCATAGAATGAGTTCCCTGATTGGGGCTGTTGGTCTGGTCCAATCAGGGAGCACTGGGTGGCACCTAAGAACAGGAGTGTCAGATATCCTGTTCACTCTGACAGCTTGCTCTGGGAGATCTGGCTCAGTGTTAAGGACTCTCCACACGTAAATAAAAGGTTACTTGGTGATGGGATACCAGCCACTGTGGAGTTATTTCACTGACAACGGGAGTGGGATTAATGATGTAATTATACAAAAGGGCCTACTAGCTGAAGCCCCACTTCATACAAGGCACTACAACTGGCTTTATCATTGGAAAATGTGGCAAGTGGAACATGAGTTGCAGGGTATTCCGACGGAAATTTCCTTTTAAAATCATTGATCATCTTCCATCCTACTACCCTGATAGGTAATAGGTTCCAGATCTTTATGACTTCCTGCAAGGAACCAGACGGCCAGCATTCCAAAAAAAGGGTTAGATGCCATCCTTGCCTGCCTGACTGCAGCTGCAGCCACACACCGCCCAGCACAAGGATATCCCCTGCACAATAGGGCTGAAAAATATATTTTCATTTAAACTTTATGAAGGTTGGAAGAAGGGTACCTTTACTTTGAAGCTCCCTCTGCCTCCCATTGCACCCTATTGCTGCTTGGGGAACACAGCAAAACCTCAAAGCCAAGCCTTGGCCAAATGTTGAAAATTTTCTTCAGGATCCAGTCTAGCGAGCCTTTGTAGTTACTGCCAGTATACGGGCTTAAGATAGCAAAAGAGTCCCACTAAACCTAAACTGAGTTAGAGAATTCATAGGTCGGTGTACGGGAGAGTGCGCACCCTGGAACGTCCACCAACGTCTGGTTTGGAATAGTTAAATTACTCAGCTACATTCAAATCAGAACCAATCCAACTACCGGAGCTGAGGTCTTTCCTTGGGCTGTTGAATTATTATGGAAAGGTCTTGTAATGTGCCCTTCATCATGGTACCTTTGCATCAACTCTTTACAAAAAAAGGATCAGTCTTGGAAATGGTTGTAAAGCCAAGCCATAGCTTTCATGGAAATGAAGAAACAGCTTTCATCCTCTAAGGCGTTGCACACCATGATCCCAAGTGAGATCTGGTATCCCTGTACGTCATTGGGGTAGTATTAGTTCATACGTGGCCCAAAGGAGAGGAGCGCCCAATAGCATATCCTTCTAGACTTTGGCTAATGCGGACCCTAAATACGCCCAGATAGATAAGGAAGGTTTGGCAGTTATATTTGGAGTCAGGAAGTTCCACCAGTACCTTTACGGATGCATATTTGTAATAATAATGCACCACAAACCCCTGCTAGGTCTACTTAAAGAGGACAAGGCCGCCCAAAGCTTCAGGCTGAATTACTGAGTGCGTATAATTGCAAGTTGGAACACTGTCCAGGAGGCCAAGTAGCAAATTCGGATACATTGGGCCTGGTAGAAACACCACCAGTACTGGAAGAGTCTGTAACAGTTTTAAAGTTTCTGGACGCACTTTGAGTCACAGCTGACAATATCAGACATTGGATGCAGAAGGATCCATTCCTGGCAAAACTGGAACAGCTGGTGGTGATGGGGGAAACCCAAAGGGCTGTCACAACCAGAGTTGAAATGTTTTTGGACCTGGAATGACCAGGTCACAGTAAAGAATGGCATATTATTATGGGGAGCAAGAGTGATTGTCCTGAGCAAAGGTCACTCCCAGATCCTGGCCGAACTCCACCAGGGTCATCTGGGGGGTTTCCAAAATGAAGATGTTGGCAAGAAATTATCTCTGGTGGCCAGGATTGGCATAGCTGTGTTGGTGGACAGTGCCCAAAGTGCCAACGAGGACAAAAATTACCACTAGCAGCTCCTCACATTTGTGGGGAATGGATGGGTAAACCTTGAACTTGGTTACATGTTGACAATATCGGTGCTTTCATGGGCTGAACGTTCTTAGTCATTGTGGACACCCACTCAGAATGACTGGACATGCATTGGGTTCATTCGTCAAACATGCAGACAATGACAGAAAAAACTGCTCGCATCTTTTGCAATACACAGACTCCAGGATGTGTTAGTCTTAGGTAATGGGCCATCGTTTACTTGCAGGAAATTTGAGTATTTATTAAAGTCGAATGGCATTCAACATACACGGACAGCTCCATACCATCCATCATCCAATAGTCTGGCACAAAGAGCAGTCCAAACTTTGAAGGCAGGCTTAAAGAAACAGCTGACAGCTTCACTCGATACCAAACTGTCCCAGTTCCTATTTGATTAGAGGATTACCCCTCATGCAACTACAGGGATAGTTCCAGCCGAGTTGCTAATGGGGAGAAGACTCCATACTGGCTTAAATCTGATCATCCCAGGATCTGAGGCGGAGGGCAAAACGGCATCAGGAATGCCAATGCTGGACACAAGACTCCGCTAAGTGAGAGAAACAGCTTACTTCAGGGGACGAAGTTTGGTGTAGCACTACAGGAATGGCTCCATGTGGGTAAGAGGCATGGTCAATGCGAAATCAGGTACAGTGACATATAAAGTTTGGGTCTGTGCGACAGTCCTGAACAAGCACGTGGACCATGTGAAAGCTGCAAATGGTGTGGGAGCAAAATGTACCCACCTCCTTGACAGCCTTTCTTACTGTTCTGGAACCCATGGGTTCTCCCCCTCCATCAAGCGTTGATGATACCTCAGAATCTGAGATGGACACTGTGGATGTCGCTGCCTCAATGCCTTTGCTGCCTGAAGAACAGAATGAGTTTCTTCTGAGACCCTTCAGGCACAAGAGGCAAGCTACTGTGTGTAACAAGCCACCTGTATCAGAGGCAGGTTGGAGGAGCTTGGAGCAGATGCTAAAATGCCCCAGAATGAGCTACAAAAAACAAAGAACCAGCCTATGTCCCCGGAGTCAGATGGGGAGGGATGTAATGATTATAAATGAGGTCAGCCAGGTGGACCTCATAGAATATGTGTTCCCTGATTGGAGCTATTAATCCGGTTGACAGATAAGAACAGGAGTGTCAGACATCCTGTTCACTCTGAGATCTGGCTCTAAGGTACCTGGACTAGTGTCAAGGACTCTGCATGTGTAGTTAAAGGATGAGTTGGTGACGGGATATTGGCCTCTGTGGAGTTATTTCGCTCTCCATACCCATTCGCATTTAGAATTATATGCAACTCCTTCTTGAACATATTCAATGATTGACTTTAACCGCTTTCTGTGACAGAGAATTCCGCAGGATTGCCACTCTGGGTGAAGAAATTTCTCATCATCTTAGTCCAAAATGGCTTACCTGATGTCCTTAGACTGTGACCCCTGGTTTGGGCCTCCCCAGTCATGGAATACATCCTTCCATTTTACCCTGTCTAGTCCTGTTAGAATTTCATAAGTTTTTGTGAGATTTCCACCTACACACCTGTCCCCCCAACCCATTCTTCTAAACTCGAGAGAACATAGTCCTAGCTGATCCAGTGCCTCAAAGATTGGAGTGAGAGAAATGGGTTTGAATTCACTGGATGTTGGTGCCAGTAATTTGGAAGGAGGGAGCTGTTCTGATGGGATAGGGGGATGGTTTCAGTTGCATAGAAAAGTCTAAAATTAGGGGAGTGCTCAGCAGAGGTTATTAAAGTTTCCAGAACAAGTAATATGACAGAGTACGGAAAGGCTCAGGAATCAAACTTTATGCACAGTGGATGAGGGGACAACAGAAGAGGGGCAATTAATGCAGGATTGAGTGTTGTATTTAAATATGCACATTATACAAAACAAGGTAAATGAGCTTGTACGCAGATTGAAATTGGTAGGTAAAATGTTTTGGCTATCACAGTGACGTGGCTGCAAGGAGATCAGGGCTGGAAACTCAATATCCAAGGATAAGCACCCTTTTGAAAAGACAAGCAAATGGGCAGAGGGCGTGGCATTGCCTTGTTAGTAAATAATTAAACTAAATTGATAGCAAAAAGTGATATGGAGTTAGAGGCACAGAATCTGTGCAAGTACAGTTGAAGAATCACAAAGGAGAAAAGACCCTGATGGGAGATAAGTGGAGGCCACCTAGCAATAGCGAGGATATGGGGCAGAATATAAATCAAGAGATTGAAAAGGAATGCAAGAAAGGAACTATTACAAAATCATGGAGAACTTCAATATACAGGTGGGAAAATCTGTTTTGGAGCGGATCCCAAGAAAAGGAATGCTTGAAATGTATACACAATTTTTTTCTGGAGCAGCTGGGGTAGAGTCCATGAGGGAAAAGGCATTTCTTGTTTTGGTCATGTGTAATGAGGCAGACCTGACTAGGAAGCTTAAAGTGAAGGAACCCCCCAGGAACAATGACCATAATATGATAGAATTCACCCTGCAGTTTGAGAGGAGAAGCTGGAATCACATGTAGCAGTATCTCAATTGAGTAGGGATAACTACAAAGACATGAGGGAAGAGCTGGCCAGAGTGGATGGGAAGGGGAGCTGAGCAGTGAAGACAGTGGAGCAGTAATAACATGGGTTTCTGGAGAAAATTCAGGAGGTGCAGTAGAAAACCTCTTAAGGACGAAGAAACATCCTAAGGGGAATATGAGGTGACCATGGCTGACTAAGGAAGTCATGGACAGTATAAAAGGAAAAGAAAAAGCATACAATGTGGTGAAGATTGGTGGGAAGCCAGGAGATTGGGAAGCTTTTAAAAACCAACAGAAGACAACTAAAAAGTAGTCAGAGGGGAGAAGATGAAATGAGGGTAAACTATCTAGTAATATAAAAGAAGATTTATTAGATATTTAGATATACAAAAGGTAAAAGAGAGGTAAGAATGGATGTTGGGCCACTAGGAAATGAGGGTGGAGAAGTAATAGTGGTGAATGAAGAAATAGTGGCAGAATTGAATAGGTACTTTGCATCAGTCTTCAGTGTGGAAGACACTAGTGGCGTACTAGAACTTCGAGAGTCAAGGGCACAGGTGAGCGTAGTGACCATCACTAAGTAGAAGGTGCTGGGGAAGCTGAAAGATCTGAGTGTAGATCAATCACCTGGACTGATGGACTACATCCCAGAGTGTGGGAAGGTCTGAGGTTATGCAATGAGGTTGGAAGAATAGAGGTGTAAACTATTTTCTAAATGGAGAAAGGCTTTGGAAATCTGAAGCACAAGAAAAGGTGGGAGTCCTATTTCAGGATTCTCTTAAGGTTAACATGCAGATTCAGTTGGCAGTTAGAAAGGCAAATTGAATGTTAGAATTCATTTTCAACAGGACTAGATTACAAGAGCAGAGATTAACTACTAATGTTGTATGAGGCTCTAGTCAGACCGCATTTGGAATATTGTGAGCAGTTTTGGGCCCTGTATCTAGGGAAGGATGTGCTAGCCTTGGAGGGTGTCCAAAGGAGGTTCACAAGAATGATCCTGGGGGTGAAGGACTTGTTATATGAGGAGCAACTGAGGATTCTATGTCTATACTTGATGGGGTTTAGAAGGATGATGGGGAATCTTAATTTAAATTTACAGAATACTGAGAGGCCAGGATAGAGTGAATATGGAGAGACCGCTGGAGAAACGAGGACCCAAGGGCATAGTGACTATTTAGAACTGAGATGAGGGAGAATTTCTTTAGCCAGAGAAAGGTGAAACTGTGGAACTCATTGCCGCAGAAGGCTGTGGAGGCCAAGTTATTGAGTGTTCTTGGTTAATGAGGAGATCAGGGAAAAGGCAGGAGAATTATATTGAGAAATGTATCAGCCAGATTGAATGGTGGAGCAAATTCAATGGGCTGAATGGCCTAGTTTTCCTTCTATATTTTATGGTCTTATGGTCAGTCTCTCTTCATTTCTGTCAGTCCTGCCAACCCAGGAATCAGTCTGGTAAACCTTCATTGCACTGCCTTTGTAACCAGAACATCCTTCCTCAGATAGTGAGACCAAAACTGTGTACAGTTCTCCAGTTGTGGCCTCACCAAAGCTCTATACAACTGCAGCAAGACATCCCTCTTATGCACTCAAAATCTTATCATGAAAGCCAGCATACCAATTGCCTTCTTCACTATCTGCTGCATATACATTAGTCAGAACAAAGATTGACACTGTCTTATCAAGTGCCTGATGGGCACAAGATCTGCTATGCCTTCTTTCTGCAATGGGCAGGTAAGTGAGGAAAATTGAAAATTTTATTTTTCTTACTATCTGTTTGTGTAAAAACAGGTAAAACTACCTGCTTTAATTCTGTTTCTCCCATTTTGAAACAGGCTGCGGGGTGTTTTCCCCAAACCCTTTATCTGTGAAGTCCAAATTAAAAATGACGCATAACAAACTTTTCTTAGGATTCATTCAGAAGTATGGTTTATTTGTACATTCAAAACTGGGGCCCAGTTGTCATACCCACTCTCTCACATGCGCGTGCATGCACGCACACACACAGTCTCACACATACTCTCACACAAACACACACACACACACACACACACACACACACACACACACAGTCATTCAGGGAGCAAAAAAGGAAAACAAAATTTACTGTTTAGAATAACACAAGATTGTCAGTGTCCAGAGAAGCTTCTTTCCTCTTGGAAACCAGATTTAGGTGTGTTCAGTTGATGGATGCATAGCAATATGCAGCCGGTGTATGGAGACATGGTCCACGTTTCAGTCAAATACAAAATTTTATGAGATTTATTTGGACTTGAACCAGGTGCAGCTGTTATCCTGCAGTGTGGCTAGCGTGTTACCAGCTGGTGAGATTCTTAGCAGACTGGATGTTAACAACAGACTGGGACAAGAATGTTCCAGATATTACTATTAAACCCTTCGGCGACCAGCGGGGTTTTGGTCATTGGACTATTAAGAAGTCAGTTTCAACTTATTGATTTTTTTCTATCCCTCTGGCCAAGAATCCATTATTCATTCCAAAGTTAGGTAATGTGCCATTAGTGCTTAATTTCAAGAGCTTGTTTTGTTAGCATTCCTTGCAGGGGAGACATACTGTCTACTGTTATTTATGTAGATGTTGCAGTCAACAAACATTAATGAAAGGGATGAGATTCCAGAAGGTTGGTGTCTAAGCTCTGACCTTTGTAGTTGCCATTGGAATATTTCAAAATTGTGGTTAACTGTTAGGTCAGTTAATGTTAATTTTAAATCTGAGATAGGTAATATCTTTCCTTAACCACAAGATATTTAAGGGATATGGGTCAAAGATGGTTTGTGGATTTAGGCCACAGATCAGCCATGATTTCATTGAACAGAGGAACAGGCTTCAAGGGCTAAATGCATTACTCCTACAAGTTTCTATGTAACTTGCATCATGTGATTGGCCATTTTTAGTACAGCAAAGGTCACTTTTGAAAATTTAAACATGGAGGTATGGCTTTTAAAATAATTTTAGAACTTCTGAGAGTGAGTGCATGTGTCTCAGTGTTCTTTTTAGGCAACACATCAGATACCCAACAAAATGGGAGGATTGTGGCTCATCTCACTTTGTGAACTCCAAAGAAAGTTTTTCTAATATATTGTCCCTTTTCATGAGTTTTATTACTTATGTCTAATAAATGCTTCATCTACATTCAATGTTTTGATGATGATATTTGGCAGTTTTTCACTGAAATGCATTTTAGTACTTCAAAATAAAAATTGCCTCAAATAAATGTTGAAACATTTTAAAAGTAAAAAAAGGAACTTCTGTAACAATGACAATGTGTTACAAATCTATCGGGAAAATGGAAAACTATTTGTGAATAATCTCCACCCCATTTCAGAGCCTTCACACGCGGTACATTTCTTCTTATTTGAAAGCATCCTTTAACATAAACTTGTTGGGAAGAAGCAACCAGCTGGAAACAAGCTTGAACCCTGTCTGATCACCCTCCCTGCACTCGTGGGATGGGGTGCAGGGCTAAACTACCCTTAATTATCAATTCCAAATTGAAGATTAATTGAAGCATTCAGTGCTGCTTTGTTAAATTCATCCAATCATATAATCAGCAAAACAGAGATGAAGGCCCCATGGTGTCCATGCTAGCCTTTGACAGAAGTAATTCACACACTGTCCATCCCCACTCTTTCTCCGTGTCCTTAAATATTTGTCCCTGCTCAGATATTTAGAACATTTAGAAAATGTAGAAACATTTACAGCATAGAATAAAGTTACTCTGTCCATTTTGTCTTTGCTAGCTGAAAAACAAACAACCTGGCCTGATCTAATTTTCAGTACTTTAATCGGTACCCCTGGAGGTTACAAGATTTCATTGCACATCCAAATTGCCTTTTGAATAAGTTGAGAGTTTCTGCCTTTGCTAATCTTCCAAGTAGTGAGTTTCAAACCCCTACCACCCTTTGGATGAAGAAAAGAATCTCCTCTTCTTCCCCCTAATTGTTCTACAAAGTACCATGATGTGGCAAAAATACGTAATGAATGATAACTCTTATTACTCAGCAACATGCTATTTGTCTTGTTAAAGTTTATTTGTTATCTTGTATTTGTTGTAAGTTATTTAGGTAATCTTGTGTTTTTAGTATATCCATGATTTATTTCTCTTAACATGTCAAGGTAAACTAGTTCCGTTCCATATTGCAGGTGAAAGAATTATAGATCTGGATACTGATTTTGTGGATATTACACCTGAATCAGATTATGCACAGGAAACCAGAAGAACATGCCAACCACATAAAAATGAACTGGACATTTATTCCTTAAGTCACAACTTAACTCTGCCCCAGTTGAAGGTAATTGTACACAATAATCAGTGGTAGAAATACTTATATCTAAGTAGTAAACTACAAAGCTGGTTGAATTACATCAAACCGAAGGAAGTCAAAATCTTTGTGAGGTGTCCAATTTATTTTTAGTTCTTTGTTAAGACTCAGTTGCGAAGAGCATGCTGATAATCAGGCCCCAGTGTTCCACAAGTAATTGTAAATTTGTAAACATCCAATTAACTCATCAAGCTGATCAATTTGCTTGACTGATTTGATTTAGGACAAAAGTAATTCACACCAGGTTTCATCATTCGTAGAAAAATAATAATTTATTGTAAACAAACTTATTCCGGCAAGTAAGATTGGATTACTAATTTACTATCCTGCAACTTAAACTAGACTGCTTTAAAACCTCAAACACACATACATTTAATTACAAATAAGACAAACAAAAGACAGATTGTTTGACACAACTATTATGAGTGAAAAAGTATAGACAGGAAAAACAAAATTCTGTATATCAAAAGTCTTGGCCACAATGTAAAATTTAATTCTCCATTCTTTTGATCACAGCAATGATGACATAGTTTTGGCTGCACAGCAATAGTCGACCTGTGATTCAGTGGCTGATTGGCTGGACCTAGGTCTTTTTTTGTAATATAATCCTTTCTTTTGAGTCTATAGGTCTTTTTGTCCTTTGACTCAAAACAGAAAGAAGGAAGAGAGAGAGAGAGATGTTTTCTATTTCCTGATTCTGGATGTTCCTAGCTGTACTGCTCTCACAAGTCCATAACACACTGCAACTAAATGAATCTGAGGACTATCATCAGGCAGGTTGTCCTTGTGCTGCTCTATTTCATAATATAACAATCACACTGCACCAAAAGCAACAAAGTATTGAGGGACTTCAATATGCAGGTGGGCTGAGAAAATCAGGTTGGAAGTGGATCATAAGAAAAGGAATTTCTGGAATTTCTGCATGATGCTTTTTTTTTTGGAGCAGCTTGTGGTAGACCCCCACCAGGAAATAGGCAATTCTGGGTTTGGTGATGTGCATTGAGGCAGACTTGATTAAGGAGCTTTAGATCAAGGAATCCCTTGGGGACAGTGACCACAATATGACATAATTCACTGTGCAGATTGAGAGGGAGAAGCTAAAATTAGATGTAGTAGTATTACAAAGGTAACTACAAAGATATGAAGCGGAGATAACATAGTGTGGAGCTGGAGGAGCACAGCAGGCCAGGCAGCATCGGAGGAGCAGGGAAGGTGATGTTTCAGGTCGGGACCCTGCTTCAGAAGAAGATTTCTGAAGAAGGGTCCTGACCCGAAACGTCAACTTTCCTGCTCCTCCGATGCTACCTGGCCTGCTGTGCTCCTCCAGCTCCAAACTGTGTTATCTCTGACTCCAGCATCTGCAGTTCTTACTACCTCTACGATATGAGGAGGAGCTGGCCAGAGTCGATTGGAAGGGGAGCCTAGCAGGGAAGACAGTGGAGCACTAATGGCAGGGGTTTTGGTGGGGACATCAGGAGGTACAGCAGAAATTCATCCCAAGGAAGAAGAAACATCCTAAAGAGAGGACAAAGCAACCATGGCTCACAACAGAAGTCAGGGACAGTAAAAAAGCGAAAGAAAAAGCGTACAATCTGGTGAAGATTGGTGGGAAGCCAAAGGATTGGAAACCTTTTAAAACCAGAAGAGGATAATTAAAAATGCAATAATGGGGAAGAAGATGAAATATAAGAGTAAACTAGTGAATAATATAAAAGAAGATTACAAGAGGCAAGAACGGACATTGGACTGCTGCAAAATGAGGCAGAGCTCGGGAAGCTGAAAACTGAAGGTGGATAAATCACCCAGACCGGATAGATGCACGAGAAATCTGAAGGAGATTTTTCAGGAATCACTGGAGTCAGGGAGGGTCCCAGAGGACTGGAAAATGGCTAAAGTAACACCTTGTTTTAGAAGGGAGGGAGGCAGAAGACAGGAAACTATGGGCTGGTCAGCCTAACCTCAGTCATTGTTAAGATTTTACAGTTCATTATTAAGGATAAGATTGCAGAGGACCTGGAAGTGCATGGTGAAATAGGGCTGAGTTAACACGGCTTCATCAAAGGGAGGTCATGCCAGGAAATTCTGTGAATTCTTTGAGGAGGTAATGAGCAATTAGATAAAGGAGAGCCAGTGGACATGATCTATTTGAATTTCCAGGTGTTTGATAAGCTCTTTTTTTTCCTTTATTCATTCATGGGATAAGGGCGTCGCTGGCTAAGCAGCATTTATTGCCCATCCCTAATTGCCCAGAGGGCAGTTAAGAGCCAACCACATTGCTGTGGGTCTGGAGTCACATGTAGCCAGACCAGGTAAGGATGGCAGTTTCTTTCCCTAAAGGACATTAGTGATGGGTTTTTCTGACAATTGACAATGGATTCAGGTCATCATTAGATTCTTAATTCCAGATTTTTTAATTGAATTCAAATTCCACCATCTGCCATGGCGGGATTCAAACCCAGGTCCCCAGAATATTATCTGGGTCTCTGGATTAACAGTCCAGCGATAATATCACTAGGCCATCACCTCCCCATCAAAGGTGTCACACAGGAAGTTACTTAATAAGATAAGAGCCCATGGTGTTAGGGGCAAAATATTAGCATGGATCGAGGATTGGCTTACTTTCAGAAGGCAGAGCGTGGGTATAACGGGGTCATTTTCAGGATGGCAGGCAGTTACTAGTGGACTTCTGCAGGGGTCAGTGTTGGGACTACAACTATTTACATTACAAAATAAACATTCTGGACAAAGGAAATGAGGGCATTATTGCTAAGTTTGCACATGGCACAAAGATAGGTTGAGGGTTAGGTAATGTTAAGGAAACAGGAAGGCTGCTGAAGGACTTGGATTGGCAAGGATAGTTGGCAAAGAAGAGCAGATGGAATATAATTTGGGAAAGCATTTTATTAAAGGGGAAAAGATTTAGAAATCTGAAGCATAAAAGGCCTTGGGAGTCCTATTTCAGGATTCTCTTAAGGTTAACATGCAGGTTCATTTGGCAGTTAGGAAGGCAAATGCAGTGTTAACATCCATTTCAAGAGAGCTAGAAAACAAGAGCAGAAGTGTACTGCTGAGACAGTAAAAGACTCTGGTCAGACTGCATTTAGAATATCGTGAGCAGTTTTGGGCCCTGTATCTGAGGAAGGATGTTGTGGCCTTGAAGGAGGTCCAGGAGAAGTTCATGAGAATGATCCTGAGATGAAGGGCTTGTACTTTGTGGAGCAGTCAAGGACTCGAGGTCTGTACTTGATGGAGTTCAGAAGGGGGCTCTCACTGAAGCTTACAGAATATTGAGAGGCCTGAATAGATTGAATGTGGAGAAGAAGTTTCCATTAGAAGGAGAGACCAGGATCTGAGGACACATCTTCAGAGTCGAGGGATGATACTTTAGAACAGAGATGAGGAGGAATTTCTTCAGCTAGAGGTTGGTGAACCTGTGGGACTCATTCCCACAGAAGGCTGTGGAGGACAAATCATTTAGTCTAATTAAGACAGATAGATAAGTTTTTGTATCAGAGATAGTAGGAACTGCAGATGCTGGAGAATCTGAGATAACAAGGTGTAGAGCTGGATGAACACAGCAGGTCAAGCAGCATCATAGGAGCAGGAAGGCTGACGTTTTGGGCCTAGACCCTTCATCAGAAATGGGGGAGGGGAAGGTGGTTCTGAAATAAATAGGGAGAGAGGGGGAGGCGGATAGAAGATAGATAGAGGAGAAGATAGGTGGAGAGGAAACAGACAGGTCAAAGAGGCGGGGATGGAGCCAGTAAAGGTGAGTGTACGTGGGGAGGTAGGGAGGAGATAGGTCAGTCCAGGGAGGACGGACTGGTCAAGGGGGCGGGATGAGGTTAGTAGGTAGGAAATGGGGGTGCAGCTTGAGGTGGGAGGAGGGGATAGGTGGGAGGAAGAACAGGTTAGGGAGGCGGGGACGAGCTGGACTGGTTTTGGGATGCGGTAGGGAGAGGGGAGATTTTGAAGCTTGTGAAATCCACATTGACACCATTGGGCTACAGGGTTCCCAAGTGGAATATGAGTTGCTGTTCCTGCAACCTTCGGGTGGCATCGTTGTGGCACTGCAGGAAGCCCAGGATGGACATGTCATCTGAGGAATGGGAGGGGGAGTTGAAATGGTTCGCGACTGGGAGGTGCAGTTGTTTATTGTGAACTGAGCGTAGGTGTTCTGCAAAGCGGTCCCCAAGCCTCCGCTTGGTTTCCCCGATGTAGAGGAGGCCACAACGGGTATAGTGGATGCAGTATACTACATTAGCAGATGTGCAGGTGGACATCTGCTTGATGTGGAAAGTCTTCTTGGGGCCTGCGATGGGGGTGAGGGAGGAGGTGTGGGGGCAGGTGTAGCACTTCCTGCAGTTGCAGGGAAAAGTGCCAGGTGTGGTGGGGCTGGAGGGGAGTGTGGAGCAGACAAGGGAGTCACGGAGAGAGTGGTCCCTCCGGAAAGCAGATAAGGGTGGGGAGGGAAAAATGTCTTTGGTGGTGGGGTCGGATTGCAGATGGCGGAAGTGTCAGAGGATGATGTGTTGGATCCGGAGGTTGGTGGGGTGGTACATGAGGACGAGGGGGATTCTTTTTTGGTTGTTGTTGTGGGGACGGGGTGTGAGGGATGAGTCGCGGGAAATGTGGGAGACACGTTGGAGGGCGTTCTCGACCACGGAGGGGGGGAGGTCGCGGTCCTTGAAAAACAACGACATCTGAGATGTACGGGAGTGGAATGCCTCATCCTGGGAGCAGATGCGGCGGAGGCGAAGGAATTGGGAATAGGGGATGGCATTTTTGCAGGAAGGTAGGTGGGAGGAGGTGTATTCTAGGTAGCTGTGGGAGTCGGTGGGCTTGAAATGGATATCCGTTTCTAGGTGGTTGCCCGAGATGGAGACAGAGAGGTCCAGGAAGGTGAGAGAGGTGTTAGAGATGGTCCAGGTGAATTTACGGTTGGGGTGGAAGGTGTTGGTGAAGTGGATGAACTGTTTGACTTCCTCATTGGAGCACGAGGTGGCGCTGATACAGTCATCAATGTAACAGAGGAAGAGGTGGGGTTTAGGGCCAGCGTAGGTACGGAAGAGGGATTGTTCCACGTAACCTACAAAGAGGCAGGCGTAGCTTGGGCCCATGCGGGTACCCATGGCCACCCCGTTTATCTGTAGGAAGTGGGAGGAATTGAAAGAGAAGTTGTTGAGGGTGAGGACGAGTTCGGCTAAGCAGATGAGGGTGTCAGTGGAGGGGGACGGTCGGGCCTGAGGGACAGGAAGAAGCAGAGGGCCTTTAGGCCATCTGTATGGGGAATGCAGGTGTATAGGGACTGGACGTCCATGGTAAAGATGAGGTGTTGGGGACTGGGGAGTTGGAAGTTCTGGAGGAGGTGGAGGGCGTGGGTGGTGTCACGGACGTAGGTAAGGAGTTCCTGGACCAAGGGGGAGAAAATGGAGTTCAGATAGTTGGAGATAAGTTCGGTGGGGCAGGAGCAGGCGGAGACAATGGGTCGACCAGGGCAGTCAAGTTTGTGGATTTTGGGAAGGAGATAGAAGCGGGCGGTGCGGGGTTGGGGAATGATGAGGTTGGAGGCCGTGGGTGGGAGGTCACCTGAGGTGATGAGGTTGTGGATGGTTTGGGAGATGATGGTTTGGTGGTCAGGGGCGGGGTCATGATCAAGGCGGCGGTAGGAGGAGGTGTCGGAGAGTTGGCGTCTGGCCTCGGCGATGTAAAGGTCAGTGCGCCATACTACAACTGCGCCTCCCTTGTCCGCGGGTTTTATGGTGAGGTTGGGATTGGAGTGGAGGGCTGCACGTTCTGCGGGGGAGAGGTTGGAGTGGGTGAGAGGGGTGGAGAGGTTGAGGCGATTGATGTCTCGACGGCAGTTGGAGATGAAGAGGTTGAGGGAGGGTAGGAGGCCTTGGGATGGTGTCCAGGAGGAGGGGGTGTGTTGGAGGTGGGAGAAGGGGTCAGTAGTGGGAGGGTTAGGTTCACGGTTGAAGAAGTAAGCGTGGAGGCAGAGGCAGCGGAAAAACTGCTCAATGTCCAAACGTGACCGGTAGTCGTTGATGTGTGGTTATTCATTGATAAGTTTTTGATTAGTGAGGGGTCAACAGTTACTGGGAGAAGGCAGATGAATGTGGTTGAGAAATGTCAGCCAAAAACAAATGACAGATTAGACTTGATGTGCTGAATGGCTTAACTCTGCTCCTAACTCTGGTCTTATGGTCTTGTAAAGCTAAATATGTACACCACTTGATTTTCAAGTCGCAGAAATTTCGAGGTATTTAGCTATATAGCAGTGACTGACTTGCCTTCCAGTTTATAGTCCGAAAGGAAAGAAATGTGTTCCCTAGAATATGCTGTGTTTTTTTTCAATTTGAACTGATCTATCTGGATATATGTGACAATGAAGCACAAATATTGTCCATGTCTTGTTATGCTGACACAGGTAGAATTCCTGGATCTCTCCAACAGCACTGTGTGTATTGTGGTTGGTTTGCTCGCCGAGCTGGTTCGTTAGTTCGTAGACATTTTACTACCCTGCTGGGTAACATCATCAGTGCAGTATCCAATGAAGTGCTGTTGTGTTTTATACTCTGGGGTCCATTCGATTTGATTACCTCATTTCCGGTTTTCCTTCGCAGTGGTGTATATATAGAGTCTAGTTCTATGTGTTTGTTGATAGCCTTCTTGGTAGAGAACCAGGCCTCTAGAAATTCCCATGCTTATCTCTGTTTGGCCTGTCGTAAGATCCTGGTGTTGTCCCAATCGAACAGGTGGTTCTCCTTTTCCGTGTAAATGGAGATGAGTGAGTATTGGTCATGTCTTTTTGTTGCTCGTTGGTGTTCATGTACTCTAGTGGCCAGTTTTCTGGCCATTGTGTGTACCTACACCTAATGAACTACTGTATTTCAAGGAGGCAGCTCACCACCACCTTCACAAGGTCCATTAAGAATATGCAATAAAGGTGGTGTTGAGGATTATTAAATGAGCCATGATCTCAATAAAAGGTGGAGCAGACTCAATGGGTGAATGGTCTACTTCTGCTCCTTTGTATTATGGTCTATTAAAAGAAAATGTCTTATTTATCTCACAATTGTCATTTTCAAAACTGTGCAAAAGGGAGACACAAATTCATAAAAGCAAGAAATCAAATAGTTCCCTAAATGAGGGTTGGTTAGGAAGAACAGTCTACAAAAGTGGAAAAACCTACCTGTTCCTTGAAGGAATGAGTGGTCCAGACTTTGTATTTTGGCAAACTGATGTTTATGTCAGAGGTTATCTCATGAATATCAATGCAGATACCTGGGTGAGTGTCACCTTCCATGTATCCTTCAACTACTAGAAATATTTCTGATCAGATGAAATATTAGTCTAACATGAACCCTGGTTAAGAAAAACTATCTATAGTCGACAACATTGCAACTATGTGTCCAGGAGATATAGTACTTAAGCCACTCTCAGGTATATAGGACACCAAATAATAGAATATCTACACATACTTCACAAGCAAGGATTTTTAGTCTTGAGTAAAAATGCATGCCTTGACCGAACTCCTCTTCAAAAATGGTGAAAGAGTTTAAACAGCAGAAGCTGAGAAACTTCTTTGAACAAGGTTACCTTAAATTATTTATAGCATTAGGAGAACTGAATACTGAATGCAATATTACACTGAAGAATGATGCGAAATCTTCATGTTTTTATACATCTAAGGAGATGTGCATCTTTTAATGAAGCAAGTTGAGAAGCACCTTGTAGAAATTACAAGAATGCAACTAGTCACAAAACAAACCAAATGGTTCTTAGGCATGGTTACTGCACTTAGCCTGGTGATACTAACTGAATTTATGTTGATCTTTTGGGAGAGATAAGATTTTTTGAGAGAAATCCACCCACCATCTTTGGTTTGTGATAATTTAACTAAACCGTGTAAAAGTAAAGTTTTCATGAAACTCAACACAAATTGTGAATTCTGGCAGGTTTCATTGGATGAGCAATCCAGATTGCTTACTAAAATAAAACAAAGAACTGAGGAATCTGAAGATTTGAAATGAAAATGGAAATTGCTAGAGCAACTCAGCAGGTCTGGCAACACCTTTGGACCTTTGGAGAGAGAGAAGCAGAATTAACATTTCGAGTACAGAGACTGTTCTCTAGAACAGTTCTGATGAGTCACCAGATGCGAAATGTTAACTCTACTTTCTTTCCACGGATGCTGCCAGATCTACTGAGTTTCTCCGGCAATTTCTGTTTTTGATTTAGGTTACTTACAACTTTCATAACTCCATTTGGAAGATTTTGTTCCAACAAATTATCATTTGGGATTGCCTTGTCCCCAGAGACTTGTCAGCAGACTTTGTACAATATTTTACAAGGTCTTCATTGATTCATTTGCCACATGGACAACATATTGATACATGGAGAAACAGATGAAAACCATAATCAGAGTGTATGCAAACAAAAAGGCTCACTTTTAATGATGTGTGAATTCTCCAAAGAATCAAATGTGGTTCCTTGGAAATATAGTCAACAGTGAAGGTATTGTTGCTGATCCTGAGAAGACCTAAGCCATTATGTAGTTCCCCACTCTGACATCCAGGACCCACAGATTCTCAGGCAAGGAAAAGGAGTAATTTTACCCTTTCTTGACAAGTAAGACAAAACCCTAGAGTCAGCCCTTCAAAAAGATGTAACAGTTGTGTTGGAATGTATCTCAAGAAAATGCCAGGTTACAGGAAGAGGGTAGGGGAATGAGTCAGGGTGGGATGCTCTTCGGAGGGGTGGTGTGGACTTGTTGGGCTGAATGGCCTGTTTCCACACTGTAGGGATTCTATGAATTCCATGAAAGAATGCTTTTTAGAGGATCTAGAACATGGTGAAATCTATGGATGTCCTAGCACTCTATAATCCATCCTTTCCAACTATCTGAGCAGCTGAAAATATGCTAATAAGCCATGATTGAGTTGGAGATTCTCTTGGTTACATGGACTTGGCAAAAGATTTTCAGGTTACGTCCTTTATTTGAACGTGGTCAGAGAAATGAATCATAGAGTTCCTGTATATTTACTGTGAAGGAACCAGCAAGGATGCCTCCAAGAATGCAAAGGTTTTGACTTCATCTCACAAGGCTCACATATGAAGCAGTATGCATGAAAAGTTGCAAGCACTGCCAGATGTGCAGTTCAGAATGATGACCAAGAGCCCTATCAGGGAAGATATTGAGCTTAGTCACAAAATCAAGTCATGCATTCGGTCTGCAACAGTATAGTGGTCACCAAGCCACAATCAGCTTAGTCAAACTTATCAGGCACAATTGAAAAACTAGGGAAGTCTTGATCTCAGTCAGTATTTTGTTGAAGTTTGGCCAGACCAAAGGTCAATTGGGTTAGCCATGAAAACATATTTAGAGCTCAAACAGCATTCTACAATTCTGGATGTCAAATGACTGGTCATACCAGCTTTTCTTCAGGAAGTTATCCTGGGGAACAAAAACAGAAGTGCTCAAAAAGCTGAGCAAGTCAGATAGCATCTGTGAAGAAAAAATCAGAGTTAATGTTTCGGGTCTGGTGGCCCTTCCTCAGAACTTGAGTACATGGGCAAGGATTGGATCCGGGGAGAAAAGACTGAGTCATGGTAGGAGGAGATGAGTTCTGTGGGGCAGGGGCAGGCTAAATAATGAGTCTGCCTGAACAGTCCTGTTTGTGGATTTTTGGAAGGAGGTAGATGCAAGTTGTGCAGGGCTGGGAGACTATCAGCTTGGAAGCAGTGTGGGGGAAGTCACCAGATGAAATGAGATCAGTTACTGTAGTAGATACAATGGCCTGATGCATCATGGTGGGGTCATGGTCCAGGAGGAAGTATCTGAGAGCTGGCGCTCAGCCTCTGCAATATAGAGGTCAGTACACCAGACTACAATACCACCAACCTTATTGGCAGACTTAATAACAAAGTTAGGGTTAGATCTAAGGGCAGATGGAGGGCAGTCAGTTTGAAGGGAGATAGTTTGGATTTGGTGAGGGGGGCAAAGAAATTGAGGCATCCAAAATCACGTTGACAGTTCTCAATGAACAGATCAAGTGCAGGTAAAAGGCCAGAGGGAGGGGTCCAGGTGGAGGGAGAGTGTTGGAACTGGGCAAAAAGGTCTGTGGGACGGGGAGAGGACTCTTGTCCAAAGATATGGGCACGGAGGCGAAGACGGTGAAAGAAGAGTTCGACATCATGTTGTGCCCGAAATTCATTAAGTTGGGGACACAGAGGGATAAAGCTGAGGCCTTTGCTGAGTACAGAACATTCAGCATCAGAGAGCGGAAGGTTGGGAGGGATGGTGAATATCCAACAGGGGTTGGGAGAAGGGATGGAGTCAGAGGGGAAGGTTCCAGAAAGCCATGGGTATCTCTGAGCTGTTGCATCTTGTGGGCCTTGATGCCTGAAAGGAAAAGAAAAAGTTGCTTGTTAGCACGACGAATGTGCCAGAGGATGAAGTGGAACTGCGGAGTGGTGCAATCCTGAGCCAGTGTGTTTCGGTGCTGTTGGAAAGAAGAGTCAAAAATGTGCACGTGATGCTGCATGGCACAGAGTGTGGATTTCAGGCTGCAGTGAGAGCAGCTATCTGTGGAACGTTGAACATCCTGGAGATATCTGTGATCCTGCGAGGATTCAAAACATGAGAGATGAAACTTCAGTTGCAATCCACGTGGAGTGAGTCTGAGCCAGAGGCAGTCACTAAGGAATGTGATATAGCTGTGGAAATGAGTTTTAGCAAATACCTAGTCAAACATCAGGAGTGACAATGAAATTAACGTTGATGGACAAGAAGAAAGATTGGAACAAAAATCCTGTTGGAAAGGGGAGCAGAAGGTGGGCATGCCTAGAAGAGATGTGGCAGTGAGTTAAATATTAAATAAAAACCGAAAGAACTGCAGATGCTGTAAATCAGGAACAAAAGCAGAAGTTACTGGAAAAGCTCAGCAGGCCTGGCAGCACCTGTGAAGAAAAAGTCAGAGTTAACGTTTCAGGTCTGGTGACCCTTCCTCAGAACTGGGTTATTGGGATAACTCAGTTATCCTGGGGAAGTTCAGCAGGAACTTGGTCAGATCTTGGTCAGCACTCTGGTGCCTGGGATCTCCAGCCACATTGAGGATTTCATTGCCGATTGCAAGAATTGTGTCATCCACAATCTACAGTATCAAGATCCAATGAAACTTACACATTCCCCATCAATCCATGGAAATATAATGTCATGGATTTCCTTGTTTTTGATGGGACCGTTAACTTATAGATTCATCTCATTCTAGAGTTCTGGTGAGCAGGAAGCTGAAGACTCAGTTCTCTTCTCATCAAGAAATTTGACTCTATATTTAAGTGTACAGGACTGTCAAGGAACAGTCCTACCATACATAACAGGCCACACATAACCATAGAAGAGCCAATTGTTATCACACTTCAGACAGGGACGAGAGAAAATATGTGGATCCTGATGTAAACAGGAAAGGTATAGTCATCCAAGGACCTGCAGACCATATATTGTTGTCTTGAGGAACTGCAGGAGTCCTATCTCATTGGCTTGTGTTCACTGCTGATTGATTAGGATGAATCCAGTGGGGAACTTGATAACATAAGGGGCCTACAGACCTCAGACTATCAGGAAGAGCATCAAAATTAACGGTCTTCCACCCAGCAAACACAATTTGTTCAAGTCTGAAGAGAATGTTTATGCAAGAATTTTGGAATCTCCAGATCACCTGAATTTGTAAAGTCAGAATCTTTGGGATAGGTGGTGTAGTAGTATATGTAATTAAGCATAGAAATGCAGAAAGCTAGAGTAGGAGTTGGCCAGTTGGCCCATTGAGCCTGTTCCATCATTCAATATGATCATTGCTCCTCTATCTCAGTGCTGGTCCTGCTTTCTTCCCATACTTCTTAACGTCTTCAAAATATTTTTAAAAAATTTTCTTGAATATATTCAGAGAATTGGTCTCCACAGTCTTCTGCCTTTTGTCTGAAGGAATCTTTCCTTATCTCAGTCCTAAATTGCCTACCCTATATTCTGAGACTGTGACCCCTGGTTCTAAACTCCCCAGCCCAGGGAAACATCCACCATGCATTTAGACTGTACAGCCCTTTTTATACAGAATTTTATATGTTTCAATCAGTTCTCCTCTCAACTTTTGAAACAAAAGTAATACAGGCCCAATCGAACCAATCTGCCCTCATAGGGCAGTCCTGCCATCCCCAGCATCAGCCTAGTGAACTTTTGCTGCACTCCCACTATGGCAAGTACATCCTTTCTCATGTAGGGAGACCAAAGCTACACACAATGCTCCAGGCATAGTCTCATCAAGGTCCAATATAACTGTGGTAAGCTATCCCTTCTTCTGAACTCCAATCCTCTTACACTGAAGGGCAACATACCATTTGCCTTCCTAATTGCCTGCTGCACCTGCGTGTCTACTTTCATTGACTGGTGTACAAGGATGCTCAGATCCACACTTCCAATATCTCACCATTTAAATAATACTCTTCCTTTCTGTTTTTTTAAGCTAATGTGTATAACTTCACATAATTATATACATAAATGTATAACACTAATAATGATAAAACAGCTTTTGAGGTAATGTTGTATTTTGGGTTCTGAAAGGGAGAAGTTCCATAAGCATCACCCACATTGATGATGGTATATGGTCATCTGGGTAGAACAGTTTACAATCTCAAAGGACTGAAACCTAAAATCTGGTCCTCCTCAAAGTCTTTGTAACAATGTCTATAATATAAATGTAACCTGTAGCTACCTTATTAATATGCAATAACCTGTATCTTGTGAACAGCAAATGACTCTACTAATTAAAGCAAGAAGTGGGTCTCCTCTACAACACCAGACCAAGCAGTTCCTATAGTTTCCCATAGCTGTCTGAGTGCATGTATTATAATAGTTTAAAGTGAATTTAATAGATACTTCCTGTAAGAATGTCAATACGTATATTGACCAATAAAGGGAGGTAGTACTAGCAAACCCATTTGCAGGTTTCTCAACTAAAAAGTTGAAGAAAGAGGAGTTGTTTGATGGTTTCATTTCAAATTTGAATTTGGGCATGGAATGGAGCCCGTTAAGGAAATTCTTGCATTTATCTGCAGATTAAAACATAGCACATGTATCATCTATATAATGGAGGTATGCATTGACTCGGAGGTTCAGTGTGATTACTTTTAAGAGGTGTTTGTTGTGGAAACCAAAGCAGATTTTAGAGCTTGGTCTAGAGGTAACATCATCTATTTGGGTGTATTATTTTTGTCTGTCCTGACGATTACATGTTGAAAAGTTTTAACAGTAGCTTTTTTTTACAACAATACTTTTTAAACATTTTCACATTTTTATTATGCAGTTCTATTGACTTTTTTAATTTAATGATTGATTTTTTAATGTTGCAGAATATCATCTTGGCAGATGTACAAAAGAAGTTAAACATTTTGGTGGACAAACTGAAAAAGGAACATGATCTTATATTTGCCAATCTTGCACCTGCTGAACTAGAGATGGTCATTGATGCTAAATGTCAGGCTGCAGCAGTTGCTTTCCAAAACTTGCAACTAGCATTTAGGTACAGGTCAGCCTTACTTTTGCACTGTTGCAATGGTCATAAAAAACATATTTTCGGTTCATATGATACTTTTTTGCTTTCGTACAGACCCTGGCCCATATCTGAAATATCCTAGATTACAGACCATGTGGTTAGATTCTGCAGGGCCAACCAAACTTCCCCATCTAAAACAGGGAGCCTGGCCACAATCACAGCAGTTGCTCTCACAGCATTTTCCTGCTCAGAGCATTGTTAATTACTTTAAGGTGTGATTTGTGCCTCTATTTTAGAAGGAAGTCCTTCCTTAGAGAGCTGCAGGCCAATCAGATGGCTGGTGGTTTTGTAGTCTCAGCAACTCCGTGTGGGATTGGTGGCCATGGCTGGGAGCACAAGTACTCCAAATTCAGAGCAGCCCAGATAAGTCCAGGGCCAGAGCCTCAGCGAGAGAGGTTGCTGGGCCAGGTTTAAGTGGTGAGGCCTTTAAGTGGCCTAAATAGGCCACCCAATAATGTTTCAGGCATGTTGGAGTGGGGAGAAAGGGCGGGGGATGTGGTATGAGGCCACCTGCTGGATTTTACATACCTCCCTTGTCCTCAGATCCACGAGTGAGGAGGATAAAGTCCAACACATACACACAGCAGCCTTTCTCTGACAGGCAGAATTTCCTTTTGAAGTATTGAGTACTGTTCATATCCTAAATTGTGTGAAAAAAAATGGTGGATAAACAAATTCTATGTAGGGATTGTTAAGGTACTTTTTTTCAAACTGCGACAATTTAGCAGCTTTTAATAGATGAAAATATTCTGAGGCACTTCACAAAGCAAGGTTTGATAGCGAACAATATAAATAGATATTATTTTGTTTTCCTGGCCCCACAACTTGGTTTTCCTCTCCCTAGGGCTGCACTACCTTTCCCACTCAGAATCAGGCCCTCGTGACTGCTAGGAGCTGTTATTTTTTCTCCCTGGTCACTTCCCTCTCTTTCACCTGGTCACTTTCCTGCTTGCCATTGGGTTCAGCTAGTAGACTAACAGGGTCCATGCAGATGAGGCCAACAGTGTGTGTCAGAACTAGTTTACATTCTGTACAGATCTCATGAGAGTTAAGATTGAAACATATGTATATTGAATTCAGGCTACAATAAGGAGATATTTGAACCAGCTGACAAAGAAAATTAGGTTAATTAAATCTACTGTTTACTAATATATTTATTTATGTAATTTAAAAACTGAAACTCAGCAGTGAAGCAAATTCTTACTGTACAACAATAATGTACAAATCAATACGTACAACAGAGAAAGCATTTCCATTCTGAATGTTCGACATCTCAACATTATTTCCTCTCTCCATTTTGCTATTGCTGTCATGAAGCTTATATTTTACATTACACTCTGAAATTATGTATTATAAACAGAATGTTTCCATAAAATGGGACTCAGGTGCCACTTTATGTCATGTATGTCTGTTTGCTATTCTTTCCAGTGCTGCCATTGCATTATCTGCAGTTCAGCTCTTAAAAAGATCCAGAATCTTGATGAATGTTAAACAAAGCAATGTAAAGCCTCCTTCATCAGCGCTCAGAAGTACACCAGTTAAGAACAATGTAAGTTAGGCCGCTATTTATATCAGATTTGTGCATTAATTCCTATTCAAAGCAAATGGTGAAATCTAATGTAAATATTGAAGCAAGCGTTATACTTTGCTTATACTCCTATGAAGCATATTGGAATCTTTTTAACATCAAAGACACCATATCATCGCAACTTGTTTTATAATGAACCCAATTATGACCCCTGAGGGGTGTAGCTTCGATCAGGAAATTTAAGAACAGACCAAAAAAAATGGTAGCAGGAGGAGGTTTTTACGCCAATCAACCTGTACTGCCATTTGAGGAAATCATGATAGGTCTTCTACTTCAACACCGTTTCCTGCACTATTCCTGTATCTTTTGATGTTTTCATTATCTAGAAATCTATCAATCTCTATCTTGAATATGCTCCATGACTAAGCCTCCACAGCTCCCTGGGATAGAGAATTCCAAACCACCATCTTCTGAATGAAGAAATTCCTCTTCATCTCTGTTTTAAATGGTCTGCCTTGATCCTGAGACTTAATCCCCTCGTTCTATAAACCACCTCCCTTGTCCACCCAGGGCAAACATCTTCTCTGTGTCTACCCTGTTGATCCCTGTAAGAATTTTATATCTTTGAATGAGGTCACCTCTTATTCTTCTAATCTCAAAAGAATACAGGCCCAGTCCATTTAGATTTTGCTCATTGGACACTTGCTTTATCCAAGGAATTAATTTGAATTTTCATTCCATCCCACAGATTTCAGTGATCCATGAAGAAAGTCACCCAGGTCTCTTTGGGCATTAACACTTCCCGGGCTCTCTCAATTTAAGAAATACTCTGCATTTCTGTTTACTAACGTGGATAACTTCCACAATTTTCCACATCGCATTCCATCTGCTATGTTATTAGCCACTCACTTAGTCTTTCAAAATCCACTTTGAAGAAGGTCAAAATGATTTTGCTTTCTCGGGGATTCCACTTGACATTCTGTTGAGGGCTGCTTTTTGATTTTTGAAAGCTACATTTTGGTTTTTGGGGAGCACGTTTCATTCTCACTAACTCATCAATTAGACAGATCTGTCACCTAGTAGCAGTAGCTTCTAAATTTGCATTGGAATATTGGATATTTGGACCTATACTCAAGAAGAGTTAGAATAATTTATCAATATCCTCAGTATCAATTCTCCATTAACGTCATAACATGCAAGTAAAGCATTAAACTTTCTAGACACTCCACTATTTAAATTGGTTCAAGACAGCAGACATGAATTAACTATTTACATTCCCACCAGTTCTATGTCATCACGAAACTTAAAGAGGTATTTCATTTGGATTGCACATCAAAATCATTGATATAGATTGTGTATAGCTGGGACCCAAGTATTGATCTTTGTGCTTCCCACTAGTCACACCCTGCCAGCCTGAGAATAATCCATTTATTCCTGTCTGTAAACCAATTCTCAGTCCATGTCAATATTATAGCCCCATCCCATAGATTCTAATTTTTGTTTACTAACCTCTTTTAAAAATCCAAATACACCACTTCGATTAATTTCCCTGTACCTTTTCTATTGGTCACATTCTTACAAGCTCCAAGAAAGCTGGCTGACACACACGATTCTCCTTTAATATGTCTGTGTTAACTCTGCCTAATCCTACTGTTAATTTCAGAGTGTCTTGTTAGCACATATTTTTGTAATAAATTCTAACATTTTCCCTACTGCTGAAGTCAGTCTTTCCCTCCTTTCTTTAAGTAGTAGGGTTAAACTTGCAACCAATCAATTTGCAGGAACCATTTCAAAATCTCTAGACATTTGGAAGACCACCAATGCACTTCTAATCTCTCAGTCTCCTCATTCAGCACTCTGGGATGTAGATCATCAGGTCTGAGGGATTTACCAGCGTTTGACCTATTAATTTCCCCAGTACTACTTTGTACTGCTTGATTTCTTTTGGCTCATCATTCTCACTAGTTCCTTAGTTCTCTAGAGTATCAAGGAAGGAATCCGGGAAGACAGACACTAAGTGTTTTTTATTAAATGTTCCCTGCCATTTTATTAACCTCCACTATGAATAATTAAGATCTGATAGCCATTAAGGAGATATGGCTGTAGGTGGTAAAGATTGGATGTATGACTTTTGAGTTGTGCAGGAAGCTCGGTAAATTGGAGGGGTAGCCCTGTTAATGAAGGAGCGCATTTGTGCATTAGTCAGAGATGACCTTGGTTCAGGAGATCAGGATTTAGAATCAGTTTGGGTGGAGATGAGGAATAGTTAGGGAAAGAGGTTACTAGTGGGAGTGGTTCACATATTGGTGTTTGTGATAAAGGGACTGCTATTAGGGGCAGCACAGTGGTGAGCACTGCTACTTCACAGTGCCAGTGACCTGGGTTAGATCCCATCCTTGGGCAGCTGTCTCTGTGGAGTTTGCACATTCTCCCCATATCTGCGTGGGTTTCTACTGGGTGATCTGGTGTTACAAAGTGGGAGGTCGAACACCTCTGATAATTAAACCAAAACACAAGCCCCCAATATGTTATGGTGGGAGTATAGGTTCCCTTCTAATAATTAAACTCGAAACACCCAGAGAAGCTCACCTCACCTTTATAATCTATTAAAAAGAGTGATTAAATGAAAGAGAATCCCTGCTATTCACTTTACAAGTAACAAGTAACAGTTTATTTAGTTAACCCTAACAGTGAACAAATTAACAGAATTACTAACAAACTGAATAATTCCCCCTTAACTACTAACTATTCCCTAACTGAACTAAATTCTACTGGTATGCTGTTCCAAGGCCTACTTATATAAACCCAAGAAATAAGAAAATAAATTAAAACTTAGTCTTTCAAAGTCTACAAGCCTTTCTGCTGCTGTTCTCAAGTAATAAACACCTTTCTTCTGCTGATCTGGCTGTCAGGGATGTTTTCTCTGTGAAGTCTTCTGTGAGGACTCTTAGCTAAAAGTGCCATGGTACCTTTTATGGATAGATGGTGCTTTCGTACAGAGCTTAGAGATTTCTTGTGAGAGCTAGATACTTTTTTCTCGATGGCGGTTTGCTCTCACACTGACTTTCAAAAGCCCTCTCCATATGTACCTCGGATGACATACCAATTTTCTTAAAATAGCATTGGTCCGAGATTTGTCAAAACCATCAGATATAAATTCAATTGACTTTCAATCGCTAAGTGCTTCATTTAAATTGATTGGCTGATTCCAGCTAGTTGCTAAAACATTAAAACAAGCCTGAGGTTTCCAATCACACAGCCAATTGATACATGTTTCAATTTCAGAACTGGCTGTACATCTTCAGCTACATACAGACACCTTTTTTTCTGTATAAATCTCTAAGCCTTGAAAAGCACTTTACCTCTTAAAGGAACCACGCACTCTTCTCCCTTATCATTTTTTTTACAAACAAATTCTAGCTTCCTGCCTTCCAATTCATGATTACTCTACACAACTTCATAACACCGGTTTCAGCATTTCTGAAGAAGGGTCCAGACCTGAAACGTTGGCTTTCCTGCTCCTATAATGCTGCCTGGCCTGCTGTGTTCCTCCAGCTCCACATCTTGTTATCTCAGACTCCAGCACCGGCAGTTCCTACAACCCCTTCATAACACCAGTTTTGTTCCACAGTCCAAAGATGTGCAGATTAGGTGGAGTGGCCATGCTAATTTGCCCCATGGTGTTCAGGGCCATGCAGACTAGGTAAATTAGCATGGTAAATGTGGAGTTACAAGGATTGTGGGGTGTTGCAGTTGGTCTGGGTGGGATGCTCTTCAGAGGGTTGGTGCAGACTCAATGGGCTGAAAAGCCTCTATCTGTACTGTAGGGATTGTAGGATTCCATAATCGTTGGTGACTTTAATCTATACATAAACTGGAAATTTCAGATTCGCAGTTGTAGCCAGAATGAAGAGCTTATTGAATGTTTTCAAGAGAATTTCTTAGAGTATCACTTTTTGAAAAGAATTAGATTCATACACAGGTATTATGTAATTAGACAGGATTAATTAATGGCTTAGAATAAAGGCACCCTTAGGTAATAGTGGCCCCAATATGATTGAAATTTCCAGTTTGAAAGGGAGAATACTGGGGCTGACTTGTATTTTAGACCTAAATAAGGACATGAATAAATATGGGCAAATGAAAGCTGTACTGATGTGAATGACCATACTAAATTAGGGGAACGATTACTAGAGACACAATGGTAGCCATTTTAAGGGCATACTTCAGAATACTCAGCACAAATATATTCCTACAATAAAGAAAAATTCTAAAGGAAAGACCCACCAACTGTGGTTATCTAAAGGAGTTAGAGAAAGCACCAAACTTATGGAAAAAGCACATAATTGCACAAAGCTGACTGGCAGGTCAAACGATTGGTTAGAATATTAAGAATGACAGAGAATGACTAGAAAATTATTGAGAGGAGGAAGAAATTAGAGTGTGCAAAGAAGCAAGCTAGGCATTTAAGAACAGATAGCAAGAGTTTCTACAGGTATTTAAAAGGGAAAAGAGTAAATCGAGTGAGTGTTTGTCCTTAGTGAGAATGGGGAGTTAGTAGTGGATAATAAGGAGATAGTAGATGATACGAGCACATATTTTGCTTCTGCCCTCGTTGTAGAGGAAACGAAAATCATTCCAGTAATAGTTGTAAATTAGGAAGTGGCTGGGAGAGCGAGGGGAACTTGGTGAGATTTAAAATCGCAGCGAAGTGGTACTGAGTAAACTGGTAGAAATGGATTTCAACCAAGGATCTTAAAAGATATTGTTAAATGAATTTTTGCTGCATTGGTGTTAATTTCCCAAAATTTCCTCATTTCAGGAAAGGTTTCATCAGATCGGAAATCAGAAAATATGACCCCTCTATTCAAAAATGGAGGGAGACAGAAAACAGAAACTATAGGCCAGTTAGTTTGACACCTGTGGGGTCCTGCAAGGTTTGTGCCAGGGCCTTAAGTTTTTACAATTTTCATCAGTGATTCGGATGAGAGGTGCATATTCAGATGACACCAGTGTAGGTAGGAAAGCATGCCCCAGATTTTCCACTGACCAGACATTATGTCAATTGTTATGAGAGGGTAAATGGGAGTTCCGCATACGGGACCCTTTAGAACCCCCATTGTAGCACTCTCCAAAGGAATTGCCCAGAAAATTGAATTTTCCACAGGGCAATTTCTGCTCACCTGGGACCCTTTGAAAGTCTCCAAAAAAATTAGAGACTTCAGATGGTAAAGATTAAATTAAATAAAATAGTTACTCAGGAAAACTTAAGACTACTAAATGCGTAGTCTAACTCCTGAGTAACTATTAAACTGACCCTGTACTTAGCTTACAGAACCCCAACTATACATCTCTCGACCATTTTACATCCTCCTTATGCCCACCCAACAACCTCTGGAGACCTGACATGCCACCCCAGGACATTATAATACCCTTTGCCTCAGGGCCTGACTCCCTTGCTCTAATCCGCATCCAAACCACTCTTCTGTCAAAATTGACTTCTGACCTCCACTGCCACTAGACCTTCCCTAAACACTGCATTACTGGCCCCTTTGCCACCTTGCACCAACTCACTTGACACCTTATTGCCTTCCCGCAGCGTCCTACCCAGCTGGCACCCTAGCACTACCCCAGCTGACATCAAACCTTCTATCAAGCTGGCATTCTACTTACCTGGCAACTTAACCACACCCTTACCCGTCTGGCATCCTACCATCCCAGCACCCTAAAACATTCTTACTTTATGGACTTACCCTTTGACAGCAGCTGTCAAAGTTGCTTTCAGGAGTTTTCAGTTTCAGAATATGGCAGCTGATGCCACGGAAAAATGATATGATGTACCTTCCATTCTGACAGTTGTCTGTTACCAAAAGAACTGTTGGAATGGAAGTACAACTCCACAATCCTAAGGGAGACTCGAGTGGAATCTCATCTCAAATTCGGAGCTCCATTCTTTCAGAAAAAAGGAGCAAAATGGCAATATGCATGAGATTAACAATCTCCAGAATATGCTGTGAAGGAGACATAAAAAGGTTGCAGGCGGATATGGATAGGTTGAGTGAGTGGGCTAAAACCTGGCAGATGGAATACAATGTGGGAAAATGTGAAGTTGTTCAACTTGACAAGAAGAATTAAAAAGCAGACTATTACTTAAGTAGAGAGTGACTTCGGAATTCCTATCTGCAGAAGGATGTAAGTGTTCTTGTGCATGAGCTACAAAAAGTTATTAAACAGGAGCATGTAATCAAGAAAGCTAGTAGGATGCTATCATTTATAATAAGAGAAATTGAACATAAAAGTAAGGATGTTATGCTTCAGTTATATAGGACATTGATGAAGCCACATTTTGAATAATGTGTGAACTTTTAGTGACCTCATCTAAACAAGGAGATCAGTTTATTGGAGACAGTTTGTAGGAGGTTTGCTCAATTGATATCTAGAATGAATGGGTTGTCATGTGAGAATAGGTTGGACAGACTGGGCTTGTTTCCACTGGAGTTTAAAACAGGAAGGGGTGATTTGTTTGCAGTGAATAAGATTCTGAATGGTCTTTTCAAGGAGAACCGTTCCTCTTGTAGATTTGTGTAGAACTATGTGCAACTGTTTTAAAATCAGGGTTTGTCCTTTTAAGACAGAGATGGGAAAACTTTTGCCTCTGAGGGCTGATGCTTTGGAAGTGAGGTCACTGAATATTTTTATTTTTAAGGCAGAGGAAGATCAATTCTTGTCAGGCAAGGAAATTAAAAGTTAGTTGCGGGGTGGGAGTAGTAAATGACAATGTGGAATTTGAAATACAAACAGATCAGCAATGATCTTATTGAATGACAGAGGAGGTTTGAGGAGCTAAGTGGTCTGCTTATGCTCCTAATTCATACATTAGTATGTAAATTGTCCTGTCCATCACTTTAATGGACATATGTTTGCATTTTCCTCTTGACATAGCTATGAAAGTTTTATAGTCCCGTTTTATGATTATCCTTAATTTACATTCATGTTCCATTTTCCCTTTCTTTAACTTCTTGATCCTGCTTTGCTGCATTCAAAAAATTCTCCCAATCTTTGGACTTAGTACACTTTTGGCATATTTGTAGGCTTGTTCCTTTCTTCTGATACAATCTCTAACTTTTCTTGTTACAGTTGAATCTCCTGTTATCTTTTTCCACTTTAAAGGACTGTATATTTGATACAAACCATGTATTAATTATTTAAATACTAGCAATTTGCCTGTCTACTTTCATACCTTAGAATGTACTCCGCAATCTACCACAGCCAACTTGCCCTTTATACCTTTTTAGTATTCTTTGTTTAAGTTTAAGACCCTAGTTTCGATTGAATAACATCATTTTCACATGGCCAAGCTAAAAACACTTACATCCAATGAATGAATAAAAAAAACTATTCCCTGCATTAACACCGCTGTTTGGTGGCCTATTAACAACTCTACTACCCTTGGCTATTTCTTTGCTCCACCTAAATTGATTCGACATTAGATTTAAGCTTTTCTCTCAGTAATATACTAATCCCATCCTATTAACAGAACTACTGCACTTCCTTTTATTTTCTGCTTATTTTTCCTAAATGTTGAATACACTTGAATATTCAGTTCTTTCAGCATTGCTCACCATTCAGTCATATCTCTCGTAATAGCATTGGGATCGTACTTGTTTACTTCCATGTGTGCATTGTCATTCAGATCAAGTACCTTTTAATTTTGCCTTTTAAACATAAGTTATGAATTTGAGAATAGGTATCTCTGCATTAAAACAAAACTTTAAAGCATTTTATCAATCAGATTTTGCAACAAAATGCTAGTACATGTCCACTATTGTCCTCCACTTCTCTACAGCAGATGATTGACAATTGTTATTTATATATTCCATAGAATCCCTACAGTGTGGACCATCAGTCCAGCAAGTCCACACAACCCTCTTAGGAGCATCCCGCCCAGACTCACCCCTGTACCCTATCACTCTAACCCTGCACCTCCCAATGGCTAATCTACCTAACCTACACGTCCTCAGACACTACAGGTAATTTAGCATGACCAATCCACCTAACCTGCACGTCTTTGGAATGTGGGAGGAAGCTGGAGCACCCAGAGGAAACCTACGCAGACATGGGGAGAATGTGCAAACTCCACATGGTCGCCCGAGGCTGGAATTGAACCCCGGTCACTGGCGCCGTGAGGCAGCAGTGCTAACCACTGAGCAACCGTGCTGCCTCAATAACATATTGAAATATGTCTGATGCTAAAGTAATGAAGTAAAACAAAATACTGGAGAAATTTAGCAGATCTGACAGATTCTATAGAGAGGGAAACAGAGTTAACATATGACTGTTCTTTGGAACTTCAAGTGGTAGCACGGAAGAACCATATTGGACTGAAAATATTAACTCTATTTCTATCTCCACAGAGGCTGCCAGACTTGCTGAGTTTCTCCAGCACTTTTTATTCTTTTAGATCTCCAGCATCCATAGTACTTTGCTTCTACTTACTGAAGTTGTGAAGTCTTTGCTCAATATAGCTTGCAAATTTTAAGTCCCATTGTCAACTTTCTTATTGGAGCTGTTTGATTTTTGAATTTCTGCTCACTTGATTGGGGTATATGTTTTTACACAGTTTTCATCTGATGCTGTCCTAGTTGAGTTGGTTCAAAGCAACCTTAAAATGCTTTTACATTATGTAATGGAAAATGCTTTTTCTCAGCCAACTGAAGACCAGACTAATAAAAATCTCTATCAAGACCCTTACAACATGGAAGCACGTGGACGCTTGAATCTGAATCTTTGGTTGAAATGTCGGCTAGTTATGGTGACTGCCTTGATTGCTCAAGTATACGGCATTAGGCTAAGTAAAGGTATTTTGTTTTCAGTTTCTATTTTCCCTGACTCTTGCTTTTTAGTTATCTTTTTTGCTTTATTTCTTGGTCCTTCCAAACATTTTTTTTTAGAAACCATGTTCCTATTTTTTTTTCAGAACTTACACTCTTATTGTTTCCAGGCAAGCAGTTTGTAAAAGACTCATCATATTTACAATCACTTCACTGTTAAACTGTTAAAATACAGCGGGCTCTGTGACTCCCAGTTTTAAACATTTTAACTTTCAAAAATGATGCTCAAGATGCATGAATATAATTCCAAGGCATGCTGGGAAACATTTTTGTAAAATTGTTCAGCATGTGTACTCTTAATGACCATACAGAACAGGCAGATTATGACATCAATTAGTGTACAATGCTGAATTGACACCAGTACTGTTCATTTTGAAATGCCATGCTTCACTCATGCCAAACTAAACACGTGTTCAATAGTAGGAATGATGGACTTACTCCATACCCACCCAAAAAGTGCTATTTAAAGGGATCATTTACTACTTAACTAGTTGCTGAATTATTCCTTCTGATCACTACTGCATTTGTATACATTTTTGAAGACCTCCTTTAATTGTCTTAAGTTGCAATAAGCTGCTAAGTTTGACTGGTGAACTATATTTTAATTGATTCAAAAGTCTAAAACAAGACAAGGACCACATTGCAAGATTTAAGATCAAGGTGACTATGACTCTGGCTCCCTCCCAGCTGCTATAGGAGTTAAAAGCAGCATCTTTCAGTTCGCAGTGCAGTGCTGCATAAGGAAGATCATAAGGCTCTCTGCACACATGGTATCATCTCATTTACTCTTGCCAGAAACCAGCAGACTGTCTGATCATGAACGTTTGCACAGATGTCACTCACTGCATTCTCATTCCTATGCATGTATCTCATGTCAGCTCTTTCAGTTTCTCAAATTAAAGTGACTTTACTTACTCAATGTGTAGCTATTATGTCACAACAGCAGCATACCATTCAGAATGCAGGAGTGATGATTCCTTCAGGCCTTTGTACCAGTAGCACTGGGCTCCAGACAGCACATCAAAGGCTGCCTATTGGTCATAACTTCAACCTGGAATCCATTTACACAACAAATTACGTTCATTTTATGCCTCTGATGCAATAAAACATCCCAAAGTGTTTTATGGGTGTGGTATAAAACTAAGTCTGAAACTGAGCCACATAAAGAGATTTTAGAGCACATGACCAAAAACTTGCTCAAGGTGATAGGTTGAACAACCATCTTAAAGGAGGAAAATAATGCAGCGTGGTGGAAGGGTTAAGAGAGGGAATTCCAGAGAATGAAAACTGAAATTGTTGAAAATATATCAGAATTCCAGAGATTGTGGCCTAGGCAACTGAAAACACGATACTGACAGTGGAGCAACTAAAATCTGCAATCTGCAAAAGGCGAGAATTGGAGGAGTACAGATATCTTGAGGGTTGTGAGGCTGGAGGAGATTTCACAGATAGGGAAGGACCTCTGAGGGACTTGGATGGATTTGACAACGAAGATGAGAATTTTAAAATTGAGTTGGTGTTTAACAAGGAATCAAGCAAGGGGAGGTTGGGTTAATCACGCTTGGGATAAGTTAGAACATGGGGAGCAGAGTTTTGGATGATCTGATATTTATGGAAGGTAAAATTTGGGAGGTCAGCCAGGATTGCGTAGGCTAATGAAGTCATTTGATAATAATAGAATACATTAGAATTTCAACATGTGGCCAGCAAGATATAAATTATCAGTGCCTGGGCCTCAGCAACGTCTTTCTTTGCTTCCCATAGCAGCCTGGGATACAACTCATCAGCCCCTGGGGATTTATGCACCTTCATGCCTGGTAAAACATCTAATACTCCACCTTTGGGACCTCACCATTGCGACTGAAATCCCCAACCTCACCCACATCCTCTGGCTCAATGCTCAGATTGCCCCTTTGTTCTCAAATAGCCCCACTGTTTCCCACGTAATCCTCTTATTTATAAAATCTACTTATAAAATGTCTTGGGGTTTTCCTTAACCTATCTGCCAAAGATATTTTGTGGATGCTCTTTGCCCTCTTAATTTTTTTTAGGCAACCACCTGTGGTATCTAATACTTTTTGAAGGGCCTCCCTTACTTTTAATGTGTTGAACCTGACATATGCTTCCTTCTTTTTCTTTATCAAACTCTTGATAAGCCTTGACATCCAGAGTTCCTGTCCTTCCCCTTCACTCTTAGAGGAACATGTTGCACTGAACTCTCACTATACTACTTATTAAAGACTCCCACTTTCCAAACATAGACTTACTTGTGAGTAGCTGTTCCTCGTCTATGTTTGCCACATCCTGTCTAATGATGTTGAAATTGGCCTCCCCCCCAATTCTGACACTCAACTTCTGCACTTTGAACACTGACACTTCAACTACTTGACCAGCTTCATTCCCTAGGATGGGTTCTAGCACTGACCATCTCTCGTAGAACTATCTATGTATTGATACAGAAAGATCACTTTAAAAATTCCAGCCCATATAATCCTTTCACACCAAGGCAATCTCAATTTATGACAGCAAAGTTGAATCCCCTACAACTATAACCGTATTTGTCTCATACCTTTCTGTGACTTGCTACATTTCTGCTCCTCTATCTCCTTCTTGCGAGGCCTGTAGTATACCTTCAGCAAAGTAATCGCCCTTTTTTCTTTGTAAGCTCTACCCAGATGGCCTCATTTGAAGATCTTTCTAGGATGTCCTTCCTATTACTGCAATGATGGTTTCCCAAGAGAGATGCTCCCATCTCTCTTACATTCCACCACCCCACTCCCTGCCATCCTGCCTGAAATGTCTATACCCTGGAAAATTGAGGTGCTAGTCCAGCCCTTCCTTCAATCATGTCTCAGTGATTGCAACAATAGCATTGTCCCACGTGCTGATCAACGTTCTAAGTTCACCTGCCTTACCACTCAAGCTCGTTGCATTCAAATAGATACAATTTAGCTTTCTGGATCTCCTATGTGCTTTATCATGTGTCTTCTTCATCTACTGGACTAGGACCAGAGGGGTCAGAGTAAGGGGTCACCCAGTTCAGACTGCAATAAAGGAGGAATTTCTTCTTTTAGAGGGTAGTGAGTCTTTGGAATTCTGTAGCGGACACGTCTATCTCAAAAGAGTTCTCGTCAGTAAGGGAATTCAGAGTTATGGAGAAAAGGCTGGGGAGTAAGTTGTGAATTATAACATCAGCCGAGATCTCATTACGTGGTGGAGCAGACTTGGTGGACTGAATGGCCTACTTCTGCTCCTGCCTCTTATGTTGTAATTATGGTTAACATAAGAAGTATCGAGTTCGAAACAACTCTCTGGTTCATCATAGATGAAAAGAAACATCAAAACTTAGTGTGTGTAAAATGAATGTGAATGGATCTCATTGTATTAGGATAGCCCCTCATTCAAATTTGAATGGTTGTCTCAGACTTTCATGGTGTTACACTGTTAAGGATGTTTAATCAACACACCACCTTTATTTGAAAAAAGGCCTTGAACTTGTCAAATAATGAGGAGGCCATTCTAATTTTGTTTTAAAACCAGCAGAAGCTGCAAATCATCTTAGCAACCAGTAACAGTGATGTCTGGGAAGTGGGAGAAAGATTCTCCCTCAAATTTCCAACTTGAGGTTTACCTTTGAACCTATCTGCTGTAAATTCGACAATAAGAAACCATGCAGATTACTGAGAATCCTTCGGTTTATCAGACCCTCAGTTAACTTTAAAGCACCACCTCTATCTAAGGAACTACAGGTCTGCCACAAAAGTTGCAAATCATAAGTTGCAACCGTATTGGTTGAACTTCATCTGTATGTGAGGTTTGTGTATTTAAGAGTGTGAAATGTTTTTTAAAATTTGGGAAAGCGCATCGTAATAAATAACTATTTTAAAACTCACTTTGAGGATAAAGAAAACATACTTTTTGCACACCAGAGATACTGGTCATGGGCAGTAAAAAGGAATACACAAATTCTGCTCATGATATTCACTTTTGTCCAAACAGTTCCCCCTTGATCTTGAGTGTATGTTTATCTCAGCTTCCTACAACGATTACTAATGTCCTTAGATTTGGTAAAAGGGGAGACTTGCTAACTTTTGGGTGCCTCTTGCCTAGAAACCACATGTGACTATCAAGAGAGCACAGAATCAGCTCTCATTTTCCCATAGTTTGGCAGCCCACAGAATCATATCTAGTACAAAAGCAAAACATTACTACATGATTGTGACACCAAAAGACAGCAGCCTTCATAAGATTAGGTCACATCCTTTCAAGAATGGATGGGAGAAAATTGCAAGGGGTTGAATAATCTAGAAATTTTAAAGGCTGCGTAGGCAACTGAAAGAACTTCATACCCACAAGATTGGTGTCATTATTAATTGATTGTTGTGTAATTCTTTTTCTATTCACGTGAATTTCATGTGAAAAATTATTGTTTTGCTTTTGAAAATATTTATTACCCATCAGTTACTTTAACTTTGAGTCATAGCAAAGTTTGAGAGTGGGACTAAGAAGTAAAGAGGAAATGGGGAACAGAAGAAAAAGTCTTTAGCCTTGTGAAAAACTTTCTTTTTATAATTAAGGAGAAGATGACTTTTTGGAAACTGCTCGGCTCTGTGAAGACGGGATGGAAGAAGCAAAGGCCTATGGTGATGTAGAGACACAAACTGAGTTTATGCTGAATGCTGTCCTGCTTGATTTACGACTGGGTTGCCATAAGGATCGCATCAAAGTACTTTTAGAGGTGAGGGTATCATATAGATTTTAAATAATGCGTTTGTGATTTTTGTTTTGTTATCTGCTTGAGATCACAAAGTTATCAGCACCAAACAAGCACCTTCATTGGAATGATGGTCAGTAACTCAGTAAAAGGAACTCCATGTTTTAATTTTTGATGTTCCAAAGAGAGAATGTGGCCTTAAGGTGTCGGTGAATACCTCTACCAGTTGGTCCACACAGGGTCCGAGTGTTTGGCCGGGGTCACAGTCTAGGCCTATCGCTTTCTTCGGGTTGACTCCTGGGAAGACTGATCTGACCTCTGAAGCAGTGACAGAGGGAACAGGTGTGTCTGATGCTGTTGGGATAGGGGTCGCCATGTTGGTGGTATTCTGCTCAAACCGAGCGTAGAAAGCATTGAGTGCGTCAGGGAGGGATGTGTCATACACATGTGTCTGCTATCTTACACTGTTTCATTTTGTATCCCATATGTCGTTTAGGCTTGCCATAGATGGTGGAAGTCTGTTTGGTAGGTCTGGGCCTCTAACTTGGTCCAGTAAGACCATAAGACGTAGGAGCAGAAATTAGGACATTCAGCCTTTCGAGTCTGCTTCACCATTCAATCATGGTTGATAAGTTCCTCAACCCCATTCTCATGCTTTCTCCCCGTAACCCTTCATCGAGAACCTATCTATCTCAGTCTTAAGTACTGCCTCATGGCCTCCCTGATGGCTTTGTGGAGGTCATATCTGGATTTTCTGTATTGGTCCGGGTTACCCATCTTGAATGCTGCATGTCTGGTCTTCAGTAGGGAATGGATTTCCTGGTTCATCCAAGGTTTACGATTGGGGAACGCTTGGATTGACTGTTTTGGTACACAGTCCTCCACGCATTTGTTAATGACGTCCATGTTGGTGTTGGCGTACTTGTCTAGGTTTTCCGCTGAACACTTGAACATGGTTCAGTCCACCGAGTCCAAGCAGTTCCGGAGACAGTCTTCTGCTGCCTCGGACCAGCACTGTACTTCTTCTCGTGAAGGATTCTCTTGCACAGCTTCTGCTTGTAAGCTGGGAGGAGGAACACAGTGTTGTGATCTGATTTTCCAAAGTGTTGGTGGGGGAATTGAGCAGTAGGTGTCTTTGATGATTGTGTTGCATGTGGTCCAGAATGTACAGTCCTCTGGTGGGGCAGGAGATGTGTTGTTGGTATTTTGGCATCACCTGCTTGAGGTTGGCTTGGTTGAAATCGCTGGTCGCAATAAATAGGGACTTGGGGAATCTTGTCTGTAGTGTGTTTGTGGCAGTGTAAATCAAGTCCACGGCATTCTTCACATCTGCTGTAGATGTAGACTGCTGTCAGGATGGCAGAGGTGAACTCTCATGGTAAGTAGTAGGGACAGCATTTTACTGTAAGGTATTCTAGGTCTGGGGAGCAGTGGGTCACCAGGGTCTGCTACGTCCGAGCACCAGGAAGTGTTGATCAGGAAGCATACCCCACTGACCTTTGGAAAGATGTTAATGCATTGGAAGCAGCTCACAAAAGGTTGATGAGACTAATACCTGGAATGTAAGGATTGTTTTCTGAGAAAAGTCTGAACAGGCTATGTTTGTAACTGTTAGACTTTAGAAATATAATTCATTGTAGAGAGTGTTACAACACAGGGGCAACAAGTCAAACCTCACTATCACAGATTCGTAAAACAATGAAATTAAACATTCGATGACCCTTGAAACTGCCCAATTATTCCTAACAAGACTTTATAAATAGCAGATAACAAGGTATAGAGCTGGATGAACACAGCAGGTCAAGCAGCATCAGAGGAGCAGGAAAGCTGACATTTGATGCTGCTTGGCCTGCTGTGTTCATCCAGCTCTACACCTTGTTATCTCAGATGCTCCAGCATCAGCAGTTTCTACTATCTTTATAAATAGCAGATCTTGGACACCATGTTTATAGCTTAAATAAAAATTAACAATTTATTATTCATGTAACTTTAACAGAACATAGATAAACTGCAAGGTGATCTAATTAATACCTTTGATCTAAACCCAATCTTCCTTGATAACAAGCCCCCACTCTCACATTGACAGATAGACAGACACACAGTCAAGGGATAAACTGAAAAAGAAAAAAAAATTGTGATTTGCCAGCTTGATAATCACTTTCATAATGAATACCAGGCCCTTGTGAAATCCCTGGATGATGGGTTGTATTATAGACATATAGGACTGTACATCTTGCTTAAATTCTGAAGTCACTGGCCAATGCCAACAGCCTTAGCAGATTTCCAGAATTAGTCACCCACTTCTTACGGACTGGAGTTCTCTTCTCATAACATTCAACAACACCCCAACTCCAAGATGACTGTTGCAAGCGAATGTTCTTAAGGCATGTCCTGTTTTCTCCCGTTGCCACTGAAATAATTGCACAGAGGCTGCTATCCTGTCACCAAGTCACCCTTTACTTACTGGTGCAAGTGCACTGGCTGTGGCCATCCAGCTCGGACTCAGTTGCCTGAACTGAGGAGATTCTAATCTCCTGGTTATATGTTTTTTTCCCTTACACTACTGGCTTACAGCAGTGGTGTTTATCTTTCCCGTGTTGTGTGTGTGTAGGAGCAAAACACAGTAAAAACACCAGTTGTATAAATAACTTTATGAATATTCTACCACCAGGTAAAACACCCATGTGGCCAGGGAACCAGTGACAAGCACAGCCCTGGCCGGGGCAATGCTCACGTGAAAGAAAAATTGAAGGGGAGGGTGGGGATCAACTCAAAATAGAATTGGAGGAGGGAGAAAAAACACTCCACGCCCACGCCCCCGTGGTGCCCACCTCTTCCTAAAGGCATCGAGAGTGTCAGTGTGATCGTGTGATTGCCTGGTTATATTAGTCAGCCAGGGCTTTCCTCATTGACACGGGTTAACAACCTCAATCAATGACCTCATAGTCAACGAGGTCAGCCTGGTTCAAATCACAACAAGAGTGAAACCAGAGGGAGCAAACCAAAGCAACATTATCCGGAAGCTTTCAAAATCCAAAACTGCCTCCTTCCCAAAACACAGTTAGCAACAGTTCAGCCATTTTTCTCTTTCTTTTTCACATTCTCTGTAGTTGGCTGACCAACACCAATCCTCCCTTTGTTGACTCATTCAACATCCATCCAGCTGCCAGTACTGAGTGTAACATTTAGTGCCGAATCATCTGCAGTATTCTTAAAGCAGTAATTAACCTGCAATATCTTTCCAGACCAGTTCCCAATAGCAAACATCTATCTTTTGTTCTAAGATAACAAGCTGTAGAGCTGGATGAACACAGCAGGCCAAGCAGCATCAGAGGAGCAGGAAAGCTGACGTTTCAGGTCTGGACCCTTCTCCTCTTTTCTAAAACCAGCTGCTGTTCAAGGTTCAATTCACATTTCCAAACTAAAAATAAGAAAAAGGTAAAAGAAAAATTGTGATGGTCTCAACAAGCGGATGTTTCCTCTTATGGAAGGATGTAGAACTAGGGATCATTGTTTAAAAATCGGGGGAGTGGGGAGCGGTCATGATTCTTGGAACTGTCTTCCTGAAAAGGTGGAGAAAGCAAGAGTCCTTGAATATTTTTAAAGCATAGGTGGATAGATTCTTGTTAGACAAGGGGTGCAAGGTTATCAGGGTTATGTGGGAATGTACATTTGAAACTACAGTCAGATCTATCATGATCATCTTGAATGGCAGAGCATCAGTTGTCCTACTTCTGCTCTCGATTTGTATGTTTGTACGAATCATTGCAGCCTGCAAAAGGGCATCAGCATTGAAACTGTGTCCCCTTTTCAGCAGAATGTGGTATATTCTGTGGTTTAAATGTCCTTCAACCACTTTGACAGCTTCTGTAAAAAGGTAAGTATGTAAGGTAAGTGAAGGGGTGTGGTGTCTGATGGGTGCAAGTACACAGGTGTTAGGTATGGGTGTACGGTGCCTGGTAAGTGAAGGGCACAGCTGCCAAATGGGAAGCAGAGTATTATGCACGTGCTGGTGAGGGGATAAACTGACAGATAAGTGGATGAGGGCTGATGGTAGTTTGGCAATCAGGTCAGAGGGAAGTTGTGGGGGCAGGTCATGTCGGGTTGCGGCGTGTTCAGGGTTAATGTCCACGGTTGATCAGGGTGGGGAGTTATTGGGTCAGAGTGAGAAATTGTGGGTCTGCGCTAGGGACTGTTGGTGGGGTGTTGTAGTTGGGGGTGGGGGTTATCAGTGGTGAGAGGAGAAGGGTCAGTTTAATAGTTATCCTGGAGTTACAGTAGATTTTGAAAACAAAAACAGAAATTGCTGGAGAAACTCAGCAGTTGGCAGCATCTGTGGAGATAAAGCAGAGTTAATGTTTCAGTCCAGTGACCCTTCCTCAGAACGTTCTGAGGAAGGGTTACCGGATCCGAAACGTTAACTCTGATTTTTTCTTTATAGATGCTGCCAGACCTGCTGAGCTTCCAGCAACTTCTGTTTTTGTATCTCCTTTGGTTGTTGTTTCTGTGATCTTTGAAGAAGATGCTTGTGGCAATGCTTGTTATGTCTTTGAATCTTCATCAAGATTTGTGATGTTCTGTGTTGCACTTTCACCATCTCAGTTGTTTTGGATCTGAGAATGTGCTTGTTTCCATCAGTACGTAGACAAATGAGCACTGGTTGTCGCTTAATTCACTCCAGTGCCATATAACAGCAAATATCAAGAATTTGAGACAAATGTAATGAAAGGAAATTGCAAGAATAAATAAATCTCAAAGGTATGCAAAATGATACAAACCTATAGATTTCTAGACATGTTCCCTGACAAAATTTAGAAATTGAACACATGAGCATTGAAGGTCACATGTTCAGTGGAAGGGAAGTACTGAACCTGTGCACTTGGAGAGCAGGGAAAACAATAAGCGGGAATGTCCAGATTAAGATTGCAATGTCTGAAAATACTGATGAATCTAAGTCCAGGTTGTAAAGAGAGGGGGAACGGATTTCTGAGAGGATTGCTGCAGGCATTTCTTAGGTACAATGGCTAAGTTCAATAGAGGGAGTTCTCATCTCAAAATGAAAAGGTCTTCATAAATCAACCACAATTCTGCCAATAGACTACAAGCAGCCTCCAGGTACTGTAACTGCAGAACTAATGAGGAACAAGAAACCATTTTTCTCACACTCAAAGCCTGCTGTACCTACTGATCCCAACTCTACATGCAACTTCCAACTCTTCAGCTAGAGAAGCAATTAAAGTTGCTGAATTATGACTTCAAGTTTACAACTCTTTTGTGAATCCACATGCAAGTAACAATGTTGCAATGATAATGGACTGATCTGAATTTCATCTTTATAAATATATTTCATTCATATCTACTTTTAATTTCTGTATCTGTATTTTATCAACTAACTTATGTTTTTTATTTCATAATTTTCAGCAATAATTATATAATAAGCAAACCTTTGATCTTGTTTAAAACTAAAGCTTTGTTCTGATTTTTTTTAATTGGAAGACTCAAACAATCAAAAAAGGGTGATGAATGAGCTACACAAATCCATGGTGCTGCAGACATGCGTGGAGTGGTCATAAGATATTTCATCATTCAAAGTGGTCTGTGAACTAAGAAAATGTGTGTAAATGTTTTTCAATATGTAACTGATTCAATTTGGAATAAACTAGCAGCAAAGCTTTAGTCTGAAACCAGTGAAGGTTGGTTTGTTACACTACTGTAAGTTGCTTAAGTAAAAGTAGTTGAAGTTATTAACTAAATACATACAGGAATTATAAGGAGGTACGATAAATAACATTATAAAGATTAAATTCAGTTCAGTCCTTTAAGAGGTTGTTGCAGATCTGTAGATTGCACATGAAATGTTGGTTGTCAAGAGTGAAGGGTTGAAGAATTATGTTGATATCTTCTGTAGTTCAGTAGTCAGAGTTAGCCATTATAAGTTGATGCAATAGGTAGAGCAGCTTTGAGGAGCAAGTGACTATCCTTTTTCATTACTGGTTCTGCTGGCACAACACTTGAAGGGTGCCCAGGTTTAGTTCTACGACAACTGAGATTATTTCTGTACATCTTCCTCTGTGACTCCCAGTGACAGAGAACCAGCTTTCACATACTGTTCACAGTCTTTTTTAAATTCAAAAATAAACTTTATTCATAAAAAATCTTTATACACATAGTTACTAACGAGTTCAATTCTGCACAGTAGCATATGAAGGAAACAAACAAACACTGCTTCCAGTCGCCTGCCACTTTAACACACCACCCTGTTCCCTGGCCAACATCTCTGTCTCAGGCTTGCTGCAGTGTTCCAGCGAAGCTCAGCACAAGTTGGAATAACAACACCTTGTTTTCCACTTGGAACCCTGCAGCCCTCTGGATTCAATGTTGAGTTCAATAATTTTAGGGCCTGAACTCTCCCATGTCCTAGCCTCCTACCCCACACACCAGACTTTGTTGTCATATAGTCTGCCATTACACTCTACCTATTGTTAGCCACTAACAATCTCCATTAACAGCTATTCACCTTCCTAGCCAGATCGTTATCCACTCCTTTGTCTGTCCAACTGTTCTTCTTTCTCTTTGGGCTCTATCCCCACCTGTTGTTTACTCCTTACCCCTTCCCCCCATCTTATGTTCTGCATAAAAACCGATATTTTCCGAGTTAACATCAGTTCTGAGGAAGGGTCACTGGACCCGAAACATTAATACTGATTTTTCTTCACAGATGCTGCCAGACCTGCTGAGTTTTTCCAGTAACTTCTGTTTTTGTTCCAAATAAACATTGGAGTTTGACTCTACCCAACAAACAAACCCAAAGGCATTTCTTACTTGTGCAGAATTATATTCACATATATTTGAGGCAATGGGAGGGTCCGGTAACTGAAAAGGTCCCCATTTACTTCAGCATAAATGGATGGTTGTCTTTCCCCACTGTGCCTTGGCAACAGCTGCCCCAGGCTTTAGTGCATCCCTGAGCACATATTCCTGGATCTTGTGTGTACCAGTCTGCGACATTCGGTTGGTGTCAACTCCTTGCTCTGAAAGACCAACAAGTTTTGGGCAGACCAAAGAGTGTCTTTCACCAAGTTGACAGTCCTCCAGGTGCAGTCGATGTTTGTCTTGATGTTCATCCTGGGGAACAGACCAAAGAGCACACAGTCCTGTGTCACAGAGCTGCTCAAGACGAACCTCAACAAAAAGGACTGAATCTTTCTCCAGACTTTCTTGTAAAGACACATTCCAGCAGGAAATGTGTGACAGTTTCTAGACCTCCGCAGTCTGTATGAGAGCAGACCAGGCGTACAAGAAGGATCCCATCTCACCACCAGTCAAGTGATGTCTTGGTGCTTCTGGAAAGTTCTGGTGATGAGGCATTCTGCCAAATGACTTTGACAGTCTGTACAGGGAACCACACAACAGGATAAACCTTCTCCTTTTCCCACAAGGTCTCGAGGACAGTACATGCTGACCACTTCCTGATGGACTTGTGGTCAAAGATGTTTTTCTTTGCAAATTTCTCCATGAAGAACAGGTGATATGGAACGGCCCAACTACTTGGAGCGTTCCTTGGCAATGAGGCCAATCCCACCCTTCGCAGCACCTGGGACAGTTAGAACCTCAGTACATAGTGACACTTGGTATTTGCATACTGAGGGCCGACGCATTGCTTGATTCAGCTGCACACACAAAGGAGGCGATCAGAATGAGGGTGGCGTTGGGTACAGTCCCCCTCCCACCACCACCACCACCCCACCGCACCGCTCCCCCCGCCGCCGGCAATTATCCAGAGCTTTGTACACAGGCATGAAAACGATGAAGTGGAAGATGCCTCGATGACTACAATAGTGCAGGTTTGGGGAATGGGCCAGACCTGCACTGTGTACAACAACAGAAAGAGTGCCTCACAACTCATGACCAGGATTCTACCTGCAATGGAGAGGGAGTGGTGCTTCCAAAAGACCAGTTTCTGCCTCACCTTGGCAATTTACTCCTCCCAAGATTTTGTGTATACCTCAGCCCCTCTGAACCATAGTCAATATACCTTCAGGTAATTTGTTCTGATGGTGAAGGGGCTAAAGGATTAGTCAGCCCAGTTCCCAAAGAACATGGCCTCGTTCTCGCCTTGATTTACCTTGACTCCCGAGGCCAGTTTGAACTGGTCGCAGATGCGCATGAGTCTGGCCACTGACAGCAGATCTGAGTAGAAAACGGCAACATCATCCATGTACAGGGAGGCTTTGACCTGCAGATCCTGCTGCCTGGAATAGACACCCATCTCAGGCTCGCAACCTTCCTGATGGACTCAGCAAAAGGCTCTATATAACACACAAACAAGGCAGGAAAGAAGGGGTAGTCCTGACTGACTCCAGATCTGATCAGGAAACTTTCTGGTTCCCACCCATTGATTGAGACTGCACTAATGATGTTGGTGTAGAATAGTTAGATCCAACTGCGGGTTCCCTCCCCAAAGCCCATTTTGGAGAGCATGTCTCACATGTAGGTATGCGATATCCTCTCAAAGGCCTCCTTCTCGTCCAGGCTAATGAGGCAGGCATCTGCCCCCCTGTCCTACATGTAGGCATCATATCCCTGAGGAGTGTGAAGCTCTCAGAGATTGTGCTGCTAGGTACAACACAGGTTTGGTCGAGGTGAATCACTGGTCCCAGACCAGACCTAATCTAATTGGCAAAGACCTTAGACAGCATTGAGTTAATTCAGTTGACAGCTGTGGCTCGAATTGCCTTTCTAGGTTCTCCTGAGGTCTCTGCACAGAATGGATGTTCTCAGCCAGACTTTAAACACATGACTACTATCAACAAAGATAATGAGTCATTGTTCCACATAAAGGCAAGATGTCAATCAAGCGAGAATTGCTTTGAATGATCACTATGAATTTTCATATATTTAGAACATGCAGTTGTTTTCCTAATTGAACCTTATAGAATTTCAGATGTCTTTTGTGATTCTTCTTGGGATAAGCATAAATTGGTTCCACCAAAAGACTGTTCAATGTTAATCCTCAAGAGAAGTCAGGTGACTTCTGGCCACAATTTCATTTAAGGCTTCTTGTAGAACATAGAACATAGAACATTACAGCGCAGTACAGGCCCTTCGGCCCTCGATGTTGCGCCGACCTGTGAAACCAATCTGAAGCCCATCTAACCTAAACTATTCCATTATCATCCATATGTTTATCCAATGACCATTTAAATGCCCTTAAAGTGGGCGAGTCTACTATTTTTGCAGGCAGGGCATTCCACGCCCTTACTACTCTCTGAGTAAAGAACCAAAGAACCTACCTCTGACATCTGTCCTATATCTATCACCCCTCAATTTAAAGCTATGTCCCCTCGTGCTAGCCATCACCATCCGAGGAAAAAGGCTCCCACTGTCCACCCTATCTAATCCTCTGATCATCTTGTATGTTTCTATCAAGTCACCTCTTAACCTTCTTCTCTCTAACGAAAACAGCCTCAAGACCCTCAGCCTTTCCTCATAAGACCTTCCCTCCATACCAGGCAACATCCTGGTAAATCTCCTCTGCACCCTTTCCAATGCTTCCACATCCTTCCTATAATGCGGTGACCAGAACTGTACGCAATACTCCAAGTGCGGCCGCACCAGAGTTTTGTACAGCTGCAACATGACCTCATGGCTCCGAAACTCAATCCCTCTACGAATAAAACCTAACATACTGTATGCCTTCTTAACAACGCTATCAACCTGGGTGGCAACTTTCAGTGATCTATGCACATGGACACCGAGATCTTTCTGCTCATCCACACTACCAAGAATCTTACCTTTAGCCCAGTACTCTGTATTCCTGTTACTCCTTCCAAAGTGAATCACCTCACACTTTTCCGCATTAAACTCCATTTGCCACCTCTCAGCCCAGCTCTGCAGCTTATCTATGTCCCTCTGTAACCTACAACATCCTTCTGCACTATCCACAACTCCACCGACTTTGGTGTCATCCGCAAATTTACTAACCCATCCTTCTACGCCCTCATCCAGGTCATTTATAAAAATGACAAACAGCAGTGGCCCCAAAACAGATCCTTGAGGTACACCACCAGGATGAACATTTCCCATCAACCACCACCCTCTGTCTTCTTACAGCTAGCCAATTTCTGATCCAAACCGCTAAATCACCCTCAATCCCATGCCTCCGTATTTTCTGCAATAGCCTACCATGGGGAACCTTATCAAACGCTTTACTGAAATCCAAATACACCACATCAACCGCTTTACCCTCATCCACCTGTTTGGTCACCTTCTGGAAGAACTCAATAAGGTTTGTGAGGCACGACCTACCCTTCACAAAACCGTGTTGACTATCCCTAATCAAATTATTCCTTTTCTAGATGATTATAAATCCTATCTCTTATAATCCTTTCCAACACTTTACCCACAACCGAAGTAAGGCTCACTGGTCTATAATTACCAGGGTTGTCTCTACTCCCCTTCTTGAACAAGGGGACAACATTTGCTAGTCTCCAGTCTTCTGGCACTATTCCTGAAGACAATGACGACATAAAGATCAAAGCCAAAGGCTCTGCAATCTCCTCTCTAGCTTCCCAGAGAATCCTAGGATAAATCCCATCCGGCCCAGGGGACTTATCTATTTTCACACCTTCCAGAATTGCTAACACCTCCTCCTTATGAACCTCAATCCCGTCTAGTCTAATAGACTGTATCTCAGTATTCTCCTCGACTACATTGTCTTTTTCCTGTGTGAATACTGACAAAAAATATTCATTTAGCACCTCTCCTATCTCTTCGGACTCCATGCACAACTTCCCACTACTGTCCTTGACCGGCCCCAATCTTACTCTAGTCATTCTTTTATTCCTGACATACCTATAGAAAGCTTTAGGGTTTTCCTTGATCCTACCTGCTAAAGACTTCTCATGTCCCCTCCTGGCTCTTCTTAGCTCTCTCTTTAGGTCCTTCCTGGCTAACTTGTAACTCTCAAGCGCCCTCACTGAGCCTTCACACCTCATCTCTACATAAGCCTCCTTCTTCCTCTTGACAAGAGATTCAACTTCTTTAGTAAACCACGGTTCCCTCGCTCAACCACTTCCTCCCTGCCTGACAGGTACATACTTCTCAAGGACACGCTGTTCCTTGAACAAGCTCCACATTTCAATTGTGCCCAGCCCCTGCAGTTTCCTTCTCCATCCTATGCATCCTAAATCTTGCCTCATCGCCTCATAATTGCCTTTCCCCCAGCTATAACTCTTGCCCTGCTTTATATACCGATCCCTTTCCATCGCTAAAGTAAACGTAACCGAATTGTGGTCACTATCACCAAAGTGCTCTCCTACCTCCAAATCTAACACCTGGCCTGGTTCATTACCCAGTACCAAATCCAATGTGGCCTCGCCTCTTGTTGGCCTATCTACATACTGTGTCAGGAAACCCTCCTGCACACATTGGACAAAAACTGACCCATCTGAAGTACTCTAATAAAAAACAGCTCCTCCATCATGGGTCCCTCTGGGATCCCTTCAGTTCTACCTCCCTGGTTACCTGTCCCCACCCCTCTTAGACTTGGGACCATAGCCCCTAACTGTCATGGTCTCCTGTTGAGAAGCTGCTGATAAATCTCCAGCACTTATGCTCTGGCAATTTCCTGTTGCTACTTTGCTGGTACTAGGTATATTTCCTGGTTTTTATTTTTGTGATTATCCCCCTGCCTGATCTCCCCACTGCCTCCACCACCACACACCCCCCGCCCCACCCCAACCACTGTTTCTCCCATTCTTCCCCTACATCCCATGCCTGGCTTGTTTCCTTCCCACTCACCTCCCCCTGACCACCTATTCCCTTCCTTGGTCCAACTGCTTCCAAATAAGTTGCTCTGCAATTCCAGAGTCAGCAAACACTGCCATTTTGAAAGTGTTTTCAAAGGATCCTTGATGAGTTATTGCAGTGTGTGTTGTAGATGATATACATTGCTGCTATTGTGCACCACCAGTAGAGGGAATGAATGCTGAAGATGGTCGATGGGTTGCCAATTAAGCAGGTTGCTTTGTCCTGGATGGTGTCAATCTTCTTGAGTGTTGTTGGAGCTGCACCCATCCAAGCAAGTGGAGAGTATTTCATCACACTCCTGACTAGTGTCTTGTAGATGGTAAGCAGACTGTGGGGAGACAGTTCCTTGTCACAGAATTCTTAGCTTCTGACTTGATCTTGTCGCCATAGTATTTCCAACTGGAAATAACTTGAAACTAATGACACACTTTGGCAGCATAATCATGGATTTATGAAGGGGAAATCATATTCGACAGATCTTTTGGAATTTTATGAGGGTGTAGCTTGTAGCATAGATATAGGAAGACAGGTGCATTTGATTTATTTGGATTTTTAAGAAGCCTTTTGATAAGGTCCAACACAGGAGGCTAGTAAAAAATGTTTGAGCATGTGGGACTGTGTGTCATATACTAGTATGGATTGCGAATTGGTCAATAGACAGAAAGCAGAGAGTAAGAATAAATGAGTCATTCTCAGGATGGAAGGCTGTTACTGGTGTGGTACCTCAAGAATCAGTCTTTGGGTCCCAACTGTTTGCAATTTGTACAAATAATTTGGATGTGCTCATCAACTGGATTATTTCCAAATTTTTGGATGACAAAACTTGGTGGGAATTTAATTTGAGAGCAAGGAAGCCTCAAAGTGAACTTGGACTGCATAAGTGAACAGGTAAGAACATGACAGAAGGAATATGTGAATAATTTTTTAAAAAAATCATTCATGGGATGAGGGCATCGCTGGCCAGGCCAGCATTTATTGCTTATTCCTAATTGCCCAGAGGGCAGTTGAGAGTCATTTGCATTGCCGTGGGTCTGGAATCATCTGTAGGCCAGAGCAGGTAAGGATGGCAGTTTCCTTCCCTATAGGATACTAGTGAATGAGATGAGTTTTTTTCTGACAATTGACAATGGATTCATGGCTATCATTAGACTCTTAATTCCAGATGTCATGGCAGGATTCAAACTTGGGTCCCCAGAAAGTTAGGTCTTCACCTTCCTATAAATGTGAAGTCATCTAATTTGATAGAAGAAACTGAAAGGCAGAATATTTCTTAAGTGTTACAGCATGAGAATGTGGTGGTCCAAAGGGATTTAGCTGTCTTTGTTGATTAGTCACTAAAAGCTAGTATGCAGGTGCAGCAATCAATTAGGAAGGCGAAGGGAATTTCAGTGCAGAAGCAAAAATGGCTTAATCCAGTTATATACAGCTTTGATGGGACTGCATCTGGAATATTGTGTGCAGCTGCAGCCTCCTTACCTAGCGAAGGAAACACTTGGAGTCATAGAGTCTTACAGCATAAGACAGGCCCTCCGGCTTAAACTGGTCCATTCCGACCACATTTCCCTGCACTTGGCCCATATCCTTCTAAACCCTTCCTGTCCATGTATTCGTCTAAATGCCTTTTAATTGCTGTTAATGTACCAGCCCCAACCAATTCCGCTGGCAGCTCATTCCATATGCGTACCCACTCTCTACGTAAAAAAAGTTACCCCTCAGGTTCCTGTGTATTCTTTCCCCTCTTACCTTAAACTGATGCCCACTAGTCCTTGATTCCCCAACTCTGGACAAAAGACTGAGTGCATTCACCCTATCCATGCCTCTCCTGATCTTATACACTTCTATAAGATCCCCCCTCAGTCTTATACTCTCTGAAGAAAAATGTTCTCGCTTGTCCAATCTCTCCCTATAGCTCAGTCCCTTGAGTCCTGGAAACATCCTTGTAAATTTCTTCTGCACTCTCTTCAGCTTAACATCCTTCCTGTAGCAAGGTGACCAAAACTGAACACAATACTCCAAGTGTGGCCTCACCTACGTCCTGTACAACTGCAACATAACTACTCAACTTCTATACTCAATGCCCTAACTGATGAAGCCAAAAGCCTTCTTCACTGCCCTGTCTACCTGTGACTCCACTTTCAGAGAACCGTGCACCTGAACTCCAAGGTCCTTCTGAACCACTACACTTCTTAAGGCTCTACCACTCATCGTTGAAACTCCTACCTTGATTTGACTTTCCAAAATACACATCTCACACTTATCTATATTGAAAGTCTTTTGTCATTTCTTGGCCCACTTCCCTAACTGATCAAGATCCTGCTGCAATTTCTGATAACCTTCCTCACAGTCCATGAATTTACTAATCATGCCGTGTACATTCTAATCCAAATCATTGATATAGATAACGAACAGCAATGGGCCCAGCACCAACCCCTGACGCACACCACTAGTCACAGCCTCCAATTCGACAAGCATCCTTCCACTACTACTCACTGCTTCCTACCATCAAGCCAATTGTGTAACCAATTTGCCAGCTGTCCCTGTATTCCATGTGATTTAACCTTCCAGAGCAGCCTACCATGTGGAACCTTATCAAAGGCCTTACTGAAATCCATGTAGACTATGTCTACCACCCTGCCCTCATCAACCTTCCTGGTCACTTCATGAAAGCACTCTAACAAATTTGTGAGGCATGATTTCTCACACACGATGCCATGCTGACTATTCCTAATCAAACTCTGTCTTTCCAAATGCATATAAATCTTATCCCTCAGAATCTTCTCAAGTAACTTACCTACCACAGGTAATAGGCTTACTGGAGTATAATTCCCAGGTTTTTCTTTGCAGCCCTTCATGAATAAGGGCACACTACCCTCCAGTTTTCCAGGACCTCACCCGTGGCTAATGATGATGCAAATATATCAGCCAGGGCCCCTGCAATTTCCTCTCTAGTCTCTTGCGGGGTTCCTGGATATATCTGGTCAGGACCAGGAGATTTATCCACCTTCATACATTCTAATACTTCCCACAGCTACTGTACTGTGATTATGGACTGTTCCCAAGTTTTGCCACTAACTTCCCCAAGTTCCCAAGTCTTCGTGTCTTTCTCCACAGTAAACACAAAGGAGAAATATTCACTGAGGACCTCGCCCATCTCTTGTGGTTCCACAGATACATGTCCACTTTGGTCCTTAAGGGGTCCCATTCACTCTCTAATTATTCTTTTTCCTGTAACGTACTTAAAGAATCTCTTTGGATTCACCCTAATCTCAGCCAAAGCTATCTCGTGTCCCCTTTTCGCCTTTCTGATTTCCTTCTTCAGTAAACTCCTGTATCCCCTATATACCTCTAAGAATTCCCTTAATCCCAGTCGCCATGCCTCCTTTTTTCTGGTTAAAGCCTCAAATATCTCTTGACATCCAGGGTTCTGTACTCCTGCCAACCTTTCCCTTCACCCTCACAGGTACATATAGACCTTGAACTCTAGCTATCACACTTTTAAAGGCCTCCCACTTGCCGGACGTCCTTTTGCCTGCAAACAAACTACTCCAATCAACCCCTGCAATCTCCCATCTAATTCCATCAAAATTCGCCTTGCCCCAGTTTAGAACTTGTGGACGAGTTTTGTCCCACTCCATAACTATTTTAAAATTAGTAGAACTATGGTCATTGGTCCCAAAATGCTCCCCACTGTCACCTCAGTCACCTGTCTTGCCTATCTCCCAAGAGTGAGTCGCATTTTGTCCCTTTCCGAGTAGGACCCTCTATATACTGCTTACCAGAGAGCAGTGCTTCCCAAGCTTTTATCTACTTTGACCCGATTTAGATCGCCTGACATTCTTAAATATTGGCTGTAGTGATTCATACCAGACGTTAATGTGCCTCAGAAGTCAATTACAAAGTACTTCCAACCACCTTGAAATTTTATGACTAATACCTTCTGTTTCAAATTGTATTATGGGAGGACAGGAGGTCACCCTCAGATTATACGATATTGGTATAGAAGCAATATTTATAAGTTCACAATATTATATTGAATTTTAATGGATAGAAAATTGCATGGGTTACATATTAAAAAACTGACCTCTGCTCTAGGATTTCCATTGTGTGCCCAGCCCCTCACATTCTGAAGCACTGACCATTGAAACATAGTCAGAAATGGAAATGCATTCATTTTTATCCAAGAGCTGTGACATTTTTAAAATTTTGCTCTGTCCTGTTTTACATTTAATATTGTTTTATATTTGTTTTTAAAATTTGCATTTTTTGTGTTTTACTCCATTAACAGGAAATAATAAATCTACTGAGTGCAAGACAGTTTCTTTCACCTAGGGCCCAAATGATTCTTGCTCAAGCTTTTCTGCAGCTCAGTGATTTAAGAAAGTCAGAAACGTTGTGTAACTCAAAAGAAGCTGCAATGCAGGAAAAAATTAATCTGTGTGTTTCAGCTCAGAAACTGATTTTTGACCAGGTACTAGTTTTAATTTTATTTTTATCCATAGAATTGACATATGGCACTTGTAATATTTTATGTAACAAATCACATTGTTATGATCCAGTTGAATATTGTTCCTGCTCTTTCATTCCTGCACTATTAAATTGAAACATCAACAGTGATGCTGTAGGAGTTGCTTGGAAGTGAATTCAAACACTTTCAGCAAAAAGCGCATCATTTAATAAGGATTCTAACAGCAAGTTTCAGAGGGGCCCATGTCTTATAACATGAAATTTAAAATTTAGGCATGTTTTTGCATCTATAAATACAAAGGAAATGATTCTCCAGAGTAAACTCATTCCATGGCAGGGCACTATGAAGTCCAGAAGAACAGGGCGATTTTGGGATACTTGTCCACAGATCTCTGAAGGCAGCAGGACAGGTTAATAGGGTAGTTAAAAAGGCGTACAGAATACTTGACATTATTGGTTGAGGCACAGATTATAAGAGCAGGGAGATTATGTTGGGGTTGTACAAAACTTTGAATGGCAAGAGCTGGAAGTAGTACATGCAATTCTGGTCATCACACTACAGGGAAGATGTGATTGCATTAGACGGGGTGTAGAGGAGAGTCACCAGGATGTTGCCTTGTGTGGAGCACTTTAGCTATGAAGAAAGGCTGGGTAAACTCAGTTTGTTTTCTTTGGAGGAGAGAAGATTGAGAGGGGTAGTAGGAACTGCAGATGCTGGAGAATCTGAGATAACAAGGTGTAGAGCTAGATGAACACAGCAGGCCAAGCAGCATCAGGGGAGCAGGAAGGCTGACGTTTCGGCTAGACCCTTCTTCAGAAATGGGGGAGGGGAAGGGGGTTCTGAAATAAATAGGGGGAGGCGGACAGAAGATGGATAGAGGAGAAGATAGTTGGAGAGGAGACAGACAGGTCAAAGAGGCGGGGATGGAGCCAGTAAAAGTGAGTGTGGGTGGGCAGGTAGGGAGGAGATAGGTCAGTCCAGGGAGGACGGACAGGTCAAGGGGGCAGGATGAGATTAGTAGGTAGGAGACGGGGGTGGGGCTTGAAGTGGAAGGAGGGGATAGGTGGGAGGAAGGACAGGTTAGGGAGGCAGGGACAAGCTGGGCTGGTTTTGGGATGCGGTAGGGGGAGGGGAGATTTCGAAGCTTGTGAAGTCCACATCGATACCATTGGGCTGCAGGGTTCCCAAGCGGAATATGAGGTGCTGTTCCTGCAACCTTCGGGTGGCATCGTTGTGGCACTGCAGGAGGCCCAGGATGGACATGTCGTCTGAGGAATGGGAGGGGGAATTGAAATGGTTCGCAACTGGGAGGTGTCGTCTGAGGAATGGGAGGGGGAGTTGAAATGGTTCACGACTTGGAGGTGTCGTCTGAGGAATGGGAGGGGGAGTTGAAATGGTTTGCGACTGGGAGGACTCCCATCATGGGCCTCCTGCAGTGCCACAATGATGCCACCCGAAGGTTGCAGGAACAGCACCTCATATTCCGCTTGGGAACCCTGCAACCCAGTGGTATCAATGTGGACTTCACAAGCTTCAAAATCTCCCCTTCCCCCTACCGCATCCTAAAAACCAGCCCAGCTTGTCCCCGCCTTCCTAACCTGTCCTTCCTCCCACCTATCCCCTGCTCCCACCTCAAGCC
>NC_063353.1:1619226-1666630 GCF_021869965.1 Rhincodon typus | reverse complement strand
TCCCCGCCTCTTTGACCTGTCTCCTCTCCACCTATCTTCTCCTCTATTCATCTTCTATCTGCCTCCCCCTCTCTCCCTATTTATTTCAGAACCCCTTTCCCCTCCCCCATTTCTGAAGAAGGGTCTAGGCCCGAAACATCAGCCTTCCTGCTCCTCTGATGCTGCTTGGCCTGCTGTGTCCATCCAGCTCTACACCTTATTATCTCAGGGCCTGTTTAAGCATCTGTTTAAAATGATGCGAGATGATCTTCTAAAAATTGATAAGATTGTGAGGGCATTTGTCATGGTAAATGCTGAAAGGATATTTCTACTGCTGGTGAAAATAGGACTAGGGAAGACAGTTTAAAACTAATAGATCTCCCATTTAGGACGGCAGATAAGGATAATTGCTCTTCTCTTAAGGGTCATTCCGCAATGAAGTCTAGATCTTTAAGACTGTGTTAGACAGATACCTGGTCAGGAAGATTGTCAAAGAGTAAGTAACAGAAAGGTAAAGTTGAAACAAAGGTCAAATCAGCCATGATCTTATTGAATGGTGGCATAGGCTGAGGGGTTTGAATGGGCTAGTCCTGCTCGTAGTTCATATGGATGTCCCAATCATTCTAGGGATGAAGGCGATTACAGGGAAAGAAAGGCCCTTTGGGAAGGGGGTGAAAATAGTAAAATTGAAGCACTGTTTAACCAGTGACGTATCTAGGTCAGCAAGTACTGGGGTAATGGGTGACTGGGGTTGTGTTTAAGTTCGGAAATGGATAGCAGTGTTTTAGAAGTTTACAGAGCTTTGTATATTGGACACCAACCTGCAGCTTTTTAGAATGGTCAAGTCTCAAGTGAACAAAGGTGTCGATAAGTATTTCAGCAGTGAATGGTTTGAGCTGGAGCAGAGTTGAGTGGAAGTAGGCAGTCCTAGTAATGGCTTGGATATGTGATTAAAAGTTTAGCTCAGAGTAAAATATATTATTGAGATTACGAACAGTCTCAGACAGTTGCTAGCGAGCAAGTCAGTGACAAGGCAGTGGAGCTTATGGAAGAGATCAAAGAAAATGTTTCATTCCTTCCAATACTTAACTGGAGAAAATATCTGATTATTTAGTACTTGATTTGTGGACAGTGGCATTACTGTCAAACGAATATTGACACTGACACACCAAAAAGTTCACCCTTCATACTCAACCTTGACAAAAGGAAGTGGCTACACAATGCCAAAATGAATTGTACTTCTCTCTGATACTTGTTCTGCAGTTCTTAGAAATAAATGAATTACTAACATTACTGTACAGCATCTTGGCTCTCATTACAACTTTGCTCCTGCAGCATATTTTTTATCTAATGTTTAACACAGTTTCCCTTTTGTCATCCCATACAAGGCACTGCTTCAGCACAATTGATAACATGTTCAGCTGAAAGATGGAACATGTCACGCTGGCAAGAAACACTTTCCTGTTTCACTTCAGCTCTTGAGCTTTGCAGAGAAACAGCTTCGAAGCAAATCGATTTAGAAGCAGATTTATTGTTTCAGAAAGGTATACCATCTACAATAGTATACTATGCTTTGTCAATGAATATTATAATCAACATATTAATCTTTTAGGGCGGCACGGTGGTGCAGTGGTTAGCACTGTTGCCTCACAGCGCCAGGGACCTGGGTTCGATTCCAACCTCAGGCGACAGTCTGTGTGGAGTTTGCATATTCTCCCCATGCCTATGTGGGTTTCCTCCGGGTGCTCCGGTTTCCTCCCACAGTCCAAAGATGTGCAGGCTAGATGGATTGGCCATGCTAAATTGTCCATAGTATTCAGGGGTGTGTAGATTAGGTGGATAATAGGGGGGTTGGTCTGGGTGGGATACTCTGAGGGTCGGTGTGGGCTTGCTGGGCCAAAGGGCCTCTTTCCACACTGTAGGGATTCTATGATGATATTTCTAATTATGATAAAAGCAGAAAGTGCCAGAGACACTCAGCAGGATTGGCAACATCTGTGGAGAGAAACAGAGTTAATTGTTTCGACTCCAATATGACTCTTTGTCAGACCCTGGCTCACATATGTATATGATGGGGCAGGAGGTGGGAGGGTAAATGAGTGCACCTCCAACATTGCTGTCTGCTCCCAAAAACCCTGACTGTGTTATGTTCTAATCACATGGTACAGCCAGCCTGCTCTTAAGACAGACTGTATCTCAAAAGGAAGCTGTGCAAAAATATTTATAGCAATATAATTTCTTGTGAAGTGATCACCAGAACAAACTGAGTAACACATTGTGATAAATGGAATGCTAGTGGCATTACAGTTATTGGTGATCAGGAGGAGAGATGCCGTGGCCCCACTGGAGTTGGAAGATCTTCCAGGGCTCCACTGCATGTAGCAGTGGAGGTTAATTTCCAGAGTCTAGATTCACAAATCTGTCAGCAGTGCCACAAGAGGTAGAACGATGTGGGTGGTCAAGGCCAGCGATTGCAACTTCTGTTGAATTCTCTTGCCCACTGGAGCACCAACCCCTCTCAATTCTCACTGCACCACACACATCACTCACTCAGCATCACCCTCTAGCACTCAAGACTCATTCCTAAATATCTAACTGCTCAAGCATTACCCCCATACACTTACCATTGCTGCCAGCCTCACATCTATCTCTCATTGCTTCTATATTGCATCCAGCTATTCAGCTATTAAAAGCCACATCAACCAAACAGGAATATTATACAACCACTTCCAGACTTGTAACATGTCCCTTTCATAAACTGTGAGCCCCCCACATTCCCAATCTACACTCTCCCCTTTCCTTGCCTGCAGCTTCCACATAACCACAATGTACAACCTTGCTTCACAGCTGACCAGTCCAATCTAACTTTCCCAAATATCAGCCCGTGGATGTCTACATAATCTGTTTCAGTTGAGAGACGGAACTAAGAAAGTGATCAGGACACCAGGTTGAGATGCTCTTCGGATGGTCGGTGCAGACTCAATGGGATGAATGGCCTTTATCTGTGCTGTAGGAATTCCATGATTCTATTCTATGAGTAATGGCATAGGAAGTCATATATTCAAATTTGCTGATGATACAGAATTAGGCAGCATTGTAGATATTGAAAAAACAGCATAAAATTATGAAGGGATACTAATAGCCTAGGTCAATGGGCAAAACTGGGTAGATGGATTTAAATGTAAGAAAATGTGAAGTTATCCATTTTGGACTAAAAAAGTATAGACCAGGGTACTTTCTAGATGGCATGAAGTTAAATAAAGTGGATGCCCAAAAAGATTTTGAGATTCAGATGAATAAATCTCCAAAATGACATGATCTGATAACAGCAAATAATTAAGAAAGCTAATGGAATGCTGTCCTTTATAGCTAGAGGACTGGAGTACAAAGATGCAGAAGTTATGCTGCAGTTATACAAAACTCTGATTAGACCCCACTTGGAGTACTGTGAGCAGATTTGGGCACCTTAGGAAGGATATCTTGGCCTTGGAAAGAGTACAAAGTAGGTTTACAAGAATTGTACCTGGACTTCAGGGAATAAGTTATGAGGAGAGATGATACAAATTAGACCTGTTTTCTCTAGAATTTAGAAGGTTAGGGTGATTTGATCAAGGTCTTCAAGATATTAAAGTGAAAAATACAAGGTAGATAAGCTGATTGGAGAACTAGGGGCCATAGCCTGAGAATTAGGGCCAGACCATTCGGGAGAGATGTTAGGAAGCACTTCTACACACGAAGGGTGACAGAGGTTTGGAACTCTCTTCCACTATTGACAGTTGGTGCTGGATCAGTTGTTCATTTAAAATCTATTTTTGTTAAGAAAACATATTAGGGAATATGAGCGAAAGGCATGTATATGGAGTTAGGCCACAGATCAGCCATAATCTCATTGAGTAATGGAATAGGCTGAGGGGTTGAATGACCTATTCCTGTTCCTACATTCCTCCATTTCTACCACCTCCAGCATAATGCCACTATAAAAAAAAACATCTTCTCTTCCTGCTTCTGCATTTCAAAGGAACTGTTGTCTCTGAAACACAATGTTCAACTTCCCCTTCACCACCAACATCCCTTCACCTTCAAACCCCTTTGCTTTCCTATACCATCTTTATACATAAGTGCAGGACATGCTTCACCTGCACTTGTATCTCCTCAATTCTCACTGTCCAAAGCTACAGATATTCCACTTGAGGGGGAAACAATGATTTATTTACCCTTATGTTTTTCTATTTCTTAGATCCTGTATTCTCTGCTCATAATGTGGTATCTGCCACACATGGTAGACTCAATTCAAACTTGTGGAACACCTTTGTCAGACAGTCATCCTGAGCTCACTATCAGTCATTTTAATTCTCTACCTTGTTCCTCTTCTGATCTTCTGACCTTTCAGTCCTTGACACAAACATACAAATTAGAAACAGGAGAAAGCCACTCGAGCCTGCTCTGCCATTCAATAAATTCATTGCTGTTTTGATTATCCATTTTTCTAAGTCCTGCCAATTACCTCCTAGCTCATCAAGAATATATCCACTTCTGCCGTAAAAATATTCAAACACTTGTCTTCCAATCTTTTTGAGGAGAATTCTGAAGACACATTACTCTGTGAGAAAAAAAATCTTGCTAACTGTTCTAAATGGGCAACTACTTTTATTTTGAAACAGTGACACCCAATTTGAAATATTCCCACAAGCAGAAATATTCACTCCACATCAGGATTTTGTATGCTTCAATTGCCTCTTACTGTTTTCAGCTCCAGTGGATGCAAGCCCAGGCTGTCCATTCTTTCCTCTTAAGACAATCCGCCCATTCCAGGTATTAGTCATGTAAAATCATTCTTTGGACTGCCTCCAACACATTTACATCCTTCCTTAAATTAGGACACCAATACTCTATGCAGTATGCCAAATGTGATTTCAGTAATTCCCTGTACAATTGAACTATAACCTTGGAATGCTACACTGTTCCACTGAAGCTCAATGCCAGTTTAAGGAACAGTACTTCATCTCTTGACATGGCACTTTGCATGCTTCTGGATTTAATATTGAGTTTAACAATTTTAGATATGGATCCCATTTGATTCTTCTCGTTTGATATTTTATCTCTTGCCCCTCTCTTATTTTTGGTTCTCTGGATTTGGACAGCAGCTACCCTAACCATTCATTCCTCCTCTAGACATAAGTTCTATTTCTTCAACAAAACAAAGAACAAAGAATAAAACAAAGTAGATCTGAAACAAATACAGAAATTGCTGGAGAAACTCAGCAGGTTTGGCTGAATCCGTGGAGACAGAAACAGAGTTAACATTTAGAGTATAGTGACCCTCTGACAAAGGCAACACAAAACCTTTTAACCACTTAATCCTTCCTGTACTTCACCCTAACACAGGTTTCCCCATATTTTGAAGTCGGGGAAGAAGGTAAAAGAAGAAGTGGTGTCACAATATTGATCAAGAAATCAATTAAAGTAGTAAGGAGGATGACATCTTAGACATCCTCGTAAATCTTTTCTGAACCCTCTCTAGTTTCACAACATCTTTCCTATAGCAGGGAGACCAGAAATGCAGGCAATACTCCAAAAGTAGCTGAACCAATGACCTATACAGCTGCAACATGACCTCCCAACTCCTATACTCAATGCACTGACCCATAAAGGCAAACATACAAAATGCCTTCTTGATGGACTGAAGGATCTTTTCTCTGTGCTGTAGACCTCTATGATTCTATAAATGTGCCATGTCTCTTCAAACCGCAAATCAGTTTTCAATTAAGTTAGATGTTCATCAACAAATGAGCTAAAATTGTTTCATGTATTTGGTTTTGTTTTAGGAAAGATACTGCGCCAAATGACAGAAATGAATTATGAGAAGACCCTTGAAGCTGCTAATTTTTTGATGGAAGCTATCAATGTCAGTTACTTTCATGACCAAAATCTCTGGTAAGTTTAAACAGGAACAATTAACTATAGAAGCTAAAAATCAGAAAGAAAACCTGAAAATGCTGGAAAAACTCAACAGTCTGTGCAGCCAGAAACAGAGTTCAAATTTCACATCAATAACCTTTTATTAAACTTTCCATTTCATCATGCCAAATACATCCAGTCAATCAAACAATGATAACACTACAGGGGCTATGGGGAAATCACTAATTAATCTCCCTATGCAAGTTGTTGAGTATGAATTCCCTTGGTAACAGACAATGCCTGGCCAGCGGGAATTCATCACCTGAGCCCTTTAAAAAGCAAATCCCAATCTTGGTTGTGGGCGATTATACCCCCTTTTCAGTTATTTGAAAAATCTTTTGTTGAGCTTTTGATTGAACTTCAACTCCACGCTCCTGATCTTTGGGCATCTCGTGAGGAGGAGTGTGGGCCAATAGGAGGACCTTCTCATGGGTCTGTTCCTGGGCCTGGCCTGGGTGACTATTAACAAGTCCAGGCAATGGGCTGTGGAGAGAGTCATTTCTGCTGTCTGCCGCTCTTCTGCAGTTATGTTTGTGCCCGGGTATAATTGACAGGGAGCACGCAGTGTCCTTCAAATGCTCTCGAAGCCTTGGGGAGAGGTAAGCACCATGGGAGATAGATTGTTTTATTTCCCCATCTAACTCCATTTGATTCAGTCGCATCCCTCTCTTCCTACCTCCATCTTACCTTTGGTTTGCATTGCGCGTAATGGACTTTGCTTGTAAGCACTCAATTGCCTACCTATGTGGGAGTCCTCTCTCTTTCCATTAGGGACCTGAGATGTAGGGTGTTGCATGCAGCAGGCCCTTATAACTGCAGATTGCAGTGGTTCACGAACTCCCAGCCAGCTGTTTATTTCACGGTGCTGTGGAGTCCATGGACCATGATTATGTTGCTTGTGGGCATTTTCACCCCCTTTTAATTTGAAAAATCTTTTGTTGTGTTTTTAGTTGCAGTTCATCCCCATGCTCCTGATCTTTGGGCACCCGGGTGGAGGAATGTGGGCAGATCGATGATCTCCAAGTGGGTCTGCTCCTGGGCCTGGCCCTGGCTAGTTTGGTTATAATCAGGTCCAGGCAGTGGGTTGTGAAGGGTGTAATGTCTGCCGACTGATTTTCCCCCAGAGGTATCAGAGATGGTCCAGGTGAACTTAAGGTTGGTGTGGAAGGTGTTGGTGAAGTGGATGACATTTTTCCCTCCCCACCCTTATCTGCTTTCCGGAGAGACCACTCTCTCTGTGACCCCCTTGTCTGCTCCACACTCCCCTCCAGCCCCACCACCCCGGCACTTCTCCCTGCAACCGCAGGAAGTTCACACCTACCCCTACACCTCCCCCCTCACCCCCATCCCAGGCCCCAAGAAGACCTTCCACATCAAGCAGAGGTTCACCTGCACATCTGCTAATGTGGTATACTGTATCCACTGTTCCCGTTGTGGCCTCCTATACATTGGGGAAACCAAGCAGAGGCTTGGGGACCGCTTTGCGGAATACCTGCACTCGGTTCGCACTAAACAACTGCACCTCCCAGTTGCGAACCATTTCAACTCCCCCTCCCATTCCTTAGACGACACGTCCATCCTGGACCTCCTGCAGTGCCACAATGATGCCACCCGAAAGTTGCAGGAACAGCACCTCATATTTCGCTTGGGAACCCTGCAGCCCAAGGGTATCCACGTGGACTTCACAAGCTTCAAAACCTCCCCTCCCCCAACCGCATCCCAAAACCAGCCCAGCTTGTCCCCGCCTCCGTAACCTGTTCTTCCTCCCACCTGTCCCCTCCTCCCACCTCAAGCCCCACCCCCATCTCCTACCTACTAGCCTCATCCCGCCCCCTTGACCTGTCCGTCCTCCCTGGACTGACCTATCCTCTCCCTAACTCCCCACCTACACTCACCTTTACTGGCTCCACCCCCACCTCTTTGACCTGTCTGTCTCCTCTCCACCTATCTTCACCTTTATCCATCTTCTATCTGCCTCCCCCTCTCTCCCTATTTATTTCAGAACCCCCTTCCCCTCCCCCATTTCTGAAGAAGAGTCTAGGCCCGAAACGTCAGCTTTCCTGCTCCTCTGATGCTGCTTGGCCTGCTGTGTTCATCCAGCTCTACACCTTATTCCTGTTAAAGGGTTTGCAGCTCTTAGAGAGCTCTTGAACTAAAGGATCAGTAGGAGGTAACAGCAAGATGTCTTTCAAGTTAAGCAAGGGAGAGGAAGCCCAATATCAAGGCAACCACTCTTGGATGTGTTAATTTTTAAGTAAAAAAAAAAACAAACTACTTAACAGACCGAGGATTGTATGTTGAATTCGACAGAAAAAGGCTTTCACAAATTTGAGATTTATTGTAAATCTACAGTGTGAGTACCAGCCTCTAAGTTTTCCATAAGGACCCTTTCCCTGTCCAAAAATCTACACACCGTTGATTAATTTGGTGAGGAATGTCTTCAATCACCCAATTAGCAGACAACAAGATACAAACCTTGCACACAAAGGCAATGTAATACTAATTAAAATGAGAAGAACAGTTGGGAGTGGTGACAAGGGAGGGAACTACATCAAAATAGCATTGGAGATTGGATAACATCAACGTCTTACGTCAGTGGTGGACAAATTATTGGAAAGGGCTCTGAGAGACAGGATTTATGATCACTTGGAAAGGCACAGTTTGATTCGCGATAGTCAGCATGGATTTGTGAGGGGTAGATCATGCCTCACAAACCTTATTGAATTCTTTGAAGAGGTGACCAAACACGTGGATGAAGGTGGAGCAGTGGATGTGGTATACATGGATTTAAGTAAGGCGTTTGATAAGGTTCCCCATGGTAGGCTCATGCAGAAGGTAAGGAGGCATGGGATAGGGGGAAATGTGGCAGATTGGATTCAGAATTGGCTGACCCTTAGAAGACAAAGAGTGGTAGTGGACAGAAAATATTCAACACGGTGCTCAGTTACGAGTCGTGTACCACAAGGATCTGTTCTGGGTCCTCTTCTATTTGTGATTTTTGTAAATGATTTGGATGAAGGAGTGGAAGGGTGGATTAGCAAGTTCGCGGACGATACGAAGGTGGGTCACGTTGTGGACAGTGCAGAGGGCTGTTCTAGGTTATAAAGGGACATTGATAGAATGCAGAGCTGGGCTGAGAAGTGGCAGATGGAGTTTTACTGAAAAGTGTGAGGTGATTCATTTTGGAAGGACAAACTTAAAAGCAGAATACAGGGTTAACGGAAAGATTCTTGGCAGCGTGGAGGAGCAGAGGGATCTTGGGGTTCATGTCCACAGTTCCATGAAAGCTGCCACCCAGGTGGATAGAGTTGTTAAGAAGGCATATGGTGTGTTAGCTTTCATTAATAGAGGGATTGAGTTCAAGAGCCGTGAAGTTATGCTCCAGCTATACAAAAGCCTGGTTGGGCCACATCTGGAGTATTGTGTCCATTTCTGGTCACCTCATTACAGGAAAGATGTGGAAGCGTTGGAAAAGGTGCAGAGGAGATTTACCGGGATGTTGCCTGGAATGAAGGGAAGGTCTTACGAGGAAAGGTTGAGAGAGCTAGGGCTTTTGTCTTTAGAACGACGAAGGATGAGAGGTGACTTGATAGAGGTGTACAAAATGATCAGAGGTATAGATAGAGTAGACAGCCAGAGACTTTTTCCTCGGGTGGAGGTAGCTTTTACGAGGGGACATAGTTTTAAAGTGAAAGGAGGTAGATATCGGGGAGACATCAGAGGTAGGCTCTTTACTCAGAGAGTAGTAGGGACGTGGAATGCATTGCCGGAGAGGGTAGTAGAGTCAGCCTCATTGGGGGCACTTAAGCGGCTATTAGATAGGCATATGGATGATAGTATAAGGTAGCGGTGGAGGTTAGATAGATCTTAGGTTTCAGGTAAAAGTTCGGCACAACATCGTGGGCCAAAGCCTGTACTGTGCTGTACTGTTGTATGTTCTATAAGCCACCACAGTGCCCACTCAACAGAGGCCAGTATCCCGTTACGAAGTCACCCTATATATTATCACGAGGAGAGTCCTTGACATAGATCCAGCTCCCTCAGAGAGCCAACTCTCAGAGTCAGCAGGATGTCTGACACTCTTGTTCTTATTTGCCAGCCAGGGCTCCCCGATTGGACCAGATTAACAGGCCCAATCAAGCTGGCTGACCTTGTTACAATCATTACACCCACCTTTCTCTGAATATATCAAGCATCTTGGTGAACACTGGTTGCTCCTTGTCCAAGGATACCTAGACATAGACATAGACATAGCCATGGAAGCGAGACAGGAGACAGGAATTACCACCTTTTCCACAGCCTGCTACTTAGGCCAATTGATGAAGAACTCTTTAATGGCTTCAAATTCCGTTAATATGCTGTGCCGGGTTTGTGACCTGGCTGTACATTTATGCTAACTATTTCAATATCAGTGACAATATTGTTATACTATCACCTCCCCATAAGAACCCAGCCCTTTTGTTTTAATCTAAATAACAAATACTGCCAATCAGGGCAATGTCACAAACTACAGCGTGATGTTAGTGAAAGAAACTGATTGGTGAGTAGGCCTGGTGTATATATGTAGTCTTTATAGCAAAGGTAAAGTCTTCGGTTTATGTTGGGGTCTCCAATTTTTTTTTCTTCTCTTTTAAGAGTAGCTGCTTAAGTATGAGGTTGATACTGGTGGATATTTTTAAGTTTATAAAAACAAGATATTACAATAAAGTGTACAAAGCAAGGAGTGTAGAGTCATTGATTCATAAATTATATCAAACAAATTAAATCAAATACAATAGTGATAACAGGGCAGGTGATGTATTGCTGCTGCAATATGTGGATGCTGCTGGACACCAATTTCAAGTAAACACATCTGACATAAGTGTTTACAGCTTGATGAAATTTGGTTCCTAGATGCGCTGGAATCCAAGCTGCAGACATTGCAACACACCGGGAATGAGGAACGTTACCTGGACATTTTGCTCCAGAAGGTGATCATACCTCTCAGCTGAGGTAGTTCAGAATTGGTCTATGGTTAAGGACAGGAAGGTGTGATGGCAGGTGAGACAGATATAAGGATCCAAGAGATTGCAATTGAGAACCCTCAGCCCCTACAATTGTCCAGTGGTTAGGAGACTCTTGTAAACTGTGTGAACTAGAGTGGGAGCAGCAAGGAGGATGAGTGAACTGATCTTGGCACAGGGAGCCAATCAAGTGAGGAGGAGGGAATAGGAAAGTTGTAGTGGTAGGGGATGTTATAATTAGAGGGATAGATGCTGTTCCCTGCAGCTGTGAGAGGTGTTCTGAAGGCTGCATTGCCTGCCTGGTGCCAGGGTTAATGACATCTCCTCAGGGCTGGAGAAGAACTTGGATTGGGAGGGGAGGGATCTAGTTGTCATCTCAACATTAGTACCAATGACAACAACAACAAAAACAAAGTTGCTGGAAAAGCTCAGCAGGTCTGGCAGCATCTGTGAAAGAAAAAACAGAGTTAACGTTTCAGGTCCGGTGACCCTCAGAAGGGTTCTGAGGAAGGGTCACCGGACCTGAAATGTTAACTCTGTTTTTTCCTTCACAGATGCTGTCAGACAAAATTAGAATTAGAATACCTACAGTGTGGAAACAGGCCCTTTGGCCCAACAAGTCCACACTGACCCTTAGAGCATCCCACCCAGACCCATCCCCTTATAATCCACCTAAGCTACACATCCCTGAACACACGGGCAATTTAACATGGCCAATCCACCTAACCTGCACATCTTTCGGGAGGAAACCAGAGTACCTGGAGGAAACGCATGCAGACATGGGGAGAATGTGCAAACTCCACACAGACAGTCGCCTGAGGGTGGAATTGAACCCGGGTCCCTGGTGCTGTGAGGCAGCAGTGCTAACCACTGAGCCACCATGCTGCCCAAAACGTGCTGAGCTTTTCCAGCAACTTTGTTTTTCTTCCTGATTTACAGCATCCGCAGTTCTTTTGTTTTTTATTGGTACCAATGATATTGATATGACTAGGAAGGAGATTTTGCTGAAAGATTTTTGAACAGTTAGGATTTCTACCTGAGTTATGGGCAAACTGGCATTGGCTAAATAAAATCGAGTTAATTGTGTGGCTCAAAGATTGATGCGGGTGGAATGGCTTTCAGTTTGTGGGGCATTGGCACCAGTACTGAGGGGTAAAAGGGAGTTGATCCAGTTGGATAGGTTTCACTTGAACTGTGCTGGGACCAATGTCCTCGCAAATGAAATGACTCATTAGAGGGGGAATGATTTAGGAGAGGGGAATGTAAGCTGACAAAGCAAGAGAATTTAGTAGCATTGCAGGGCAGCCTATTTGAATAACAATACCCAGAGTGGGACAGGAAAGGACAGAGTTTACAAACATAGAAAAAAAAGCAGTAAATAGGATTAAATGGGGAAAAGATGGTAAAAAGGCAAAATCAATGCTTCTTTACTTGAATGCATGTAGTATCTGAAACAAAATACATGAATTAAAAGCAAATGCAGGTGGATGGTATAATCTTAAAAAGCCATAATGGAGACATGGTTACGAGAGATCAATGCTGGGAACTAAATATTCAGAGAACATGTGACTTTTCAAAAGGACAGGCAAGGAAGGAAATGGTGGTAGAGTAGCATTGTTAGTATGGAATCGGTACAACAGCAAGAAATGATCATGGATCAGAGGATTTGGAATCCATATGAATGGATGTAAGAAATAAAAATGGGAGAAAGACACTGCTAGGGATAGCCTATAGACCCCATCACAGAAGCTGTCCAGTGGAATAGAGAATAAATTGGGCTGTTTTGGATCTGGTGATGTGTAATGAGGTAGTTTTAATAAATGATATTCAAGTAAAAGATTACAGGAAACCAGTGACCATAATATGGTAGAATTTAGCATTCAGTTTGAGAGGCAGGAACTTGGATCAGAAGCAACTGTGCTAAGCTTAAATAAAGGTAATTACAAAGCTAGCTAAAGTGGACCACGAAAGGAAGTCAACAGCAAAGATGGTTGAGCAAACGTAGAAAATAGGTGCAGGAGTAGACGTTGGCCTTTCGAGCCTGTTTCGCCATTCAATATGATCATGGTCAGAAGTCACCAGGTTATTGTCCAACAGGTTTATTTGAAATCACAAGCTTTCATCAGGTGAAGTCAGCTGTTCCTATTTTCTCCCCATACTCTTTGATCCCTTTATCCCTAACAACTACATTTAACTCATTCTCGGAAACAGTGTATTTTGGCCTCATCTGCTTTCTGTGGCAGAGGATTCCACAGGCTCACCACTCTCTGGGTGAAAAGATTTTCCCTCATCTCAGTCCCAAAAAAAATGGCCAATCCTATTTCCTTATACTGTGACCCCTGGTTCTAGACTCCCCCAGTCTTTGAGAAGATCCTGCGTTTACTCTGTCTAGTCCTGTCAAACTTTTATACAATTCTATGACATTATTCCCCACCCCTCCTCATTCTTCTAAACTCCAATTACTATAGTCCTAACCATTCAAGTCTCTCTTCATACGTAAGTCCTGCCATCCAAGGAGTCAGTCTGGTAAACTTTGTTGCAATCTCTCCAAAGCCACTCTCTCCTCAGGTACGGAGACTAGAATTGCACACAATACAACAGTTGTGGTCTTACTAAGGCCCTGTAGAGTTACAGTAAGACATCCCTGCTCCTGCATGCAAATCCTCTCACTGTGAAAGCTACCATATTATTTGCCTTCTTCATTGCCTGCTGTTCCTGCATACTTACTTTCAATGACTAGTGTACAAGGACAACCAAGTCTTGTTGCAGCTCCCCGTTCCCAATTTATTGCCATTCAGATAATAATCTGTCTTCCCGTTTTTTGTACCTAATTGGATCACATCTATTCATATTATACTTCATCTGCCATGAATTTACACACTCACTCAATATGTACAACTCACACTAAAGCATCCCTGCATCTTCCTCACAGCTGACTCTCCTACCCAGCTTTGTAGCAGATGTTTAAAAATATAGCTTATGGCTCAAAATAAAGATACATTCTAGTGAGAAAGAAGGATTCTTGGAAAGGAATAAGCCAACCATGGTTATCCAGAGAACTTAAGGATATCACCAGACTGAAAGAAAAAACATACAATGTGGCAATGATTACGTGGGTGGCACGGTGGCTCAGTGGTTAAGACTGCTGCCTCACAGCGTCAGGGGCCCAGGTTCAATTCCACCGCAGGGCAACTGTCTGTGTGGAGTTTGCACGTTCTCCCCGTGTCTGCGTAGGTTTCCTCTGGGTGCTCCGGTTTCCTCCCACAATCCAAAGATTGTGCAGGCTAGGTGGATTGGCCATGTTAAAAATTGCCTGTAGTGTTCAGGGATGTGGAGATTTGGTGGGTTATAGGGGGATGGGTCAGTGTTGGGCTGAAGGGCCTGTTTCCACACTATAGGCATTCTATGATTTCTATGAAACCAGAGGAATCGTAAAACTTTAAAAGCCAACAAAGACTATCAAAAACCATGATAAAGAGAGAGACGAATATCTTTAGGGGTGAACTTTGCAAGTAGTATTAAAACAAACAACAATAGCTACCAAAGATGTGCAGGTTAGGTGGTTTGGCCATGCTAAATTGCCCGTAGTGTTCAGGGATGTGTAGATTAGGTGAGTTACAGGGGGTTGGGTCTGGGTAGAATTCTCTGAGGGTCAGTGTGGACTTGTTGGGTCGAAGGGCCTGTTTCCACACTGCAGGGATACTGTGATTTTAACTATATCAAATGGAAAGAAAAGCCAAAGTGAATATAGAAATGAGGCTGTGGAAATAACAATTGGGTACCAGGGAATGGCAGAGACATTGAATAAAGTGATAGGGAAACTGATGGTGCTAAAGAGCAATACGTGGCCTGGACATGATGTGATGTACCTGAGGATAATAAAATAAGCAGTTACAGAGACCTGGTAGAAGTCTTCCAGTAATCTTTAGATTTTAGAAAACTGCCAACACTTATTCAAAAAAGGAAGGAGTCCAAAAAAAACAGATAACTAACTACATGTCAGTCAGCTTAATGTCTGTTATTGGGAAAGTGTTAAAGTCAATTATAAAGAATGTAATTGCAAATCATTTAGACATACGTAATGTTATAAACCAGAGGTTGACTGATAACTAAAACTGAAACACCCACAGAGGAGCACCTTGCCTTATAATCTGTCAAAAGAAATGTGAAAAGTGGTATAACCTGCTTCTCACGCGACCCCCCCGCCCAATCTTACAAAGAGGAAGTTAAATGAAATGAACTCCTGACAGTCACTGTATAATCAAGTAACAATTTACTTATCTAACTGTAACAGTGAACAAATGAACAGAACTGCTAACAAACCAACTAATTTCCCCATTAACTACTAACTATTCCCGAATAAAACAAAAGTCTAATGGTATGCTGTTCCAATAACTACAGGTCCCACTTATCTACCAAAATAATTAAAAAAATTAAAACTTAATCTCTCAAAATTACAGCCAGGATACATCTTCTGGAGTGCTCCGCGCCCTCTCTGCTGATCCTCAGTCAGGAACGCCTCTCTCCATAGAATTCTTGTGTCTGCCATACCTTTAGTTAGGTGATGGTTATTCTGAGAGTTTAGAGAATTCTCTGAGAGCCAGTGATTTTCTCTTTAAAGCTGATGGGTTGTTAACTCTATTAGATGACAGTTGTTCTCACACCAATTTTTCAAATACCCTCTTCTTTTATATCTTTGATGACCTATCAGTTTCTTACAGTTGATTGGTCCCAAGTTATCAAAACCATCAGATTTTAAATTTAATTGTTTTTTAGTCTCTAAGTGCAGGTTTAAAGTAATTGGCTGATATTCGAACTGGTTGCCTAAACAAACTACTGCCTGGGTTGCTAACCACACAGCCCCTAGTACAAATGATTCAATTTCAGGAACTCTCTGCTGCTTCTTGCAGACTTTTTTAAAATCTCCAAGCCTAGAAAAACACATCATCTTTTAAAAGGATCACGCACTCTTCCCCCTATCATTTCACAAACATCAAATTCTAACATCCTGCCTCCCAAACCACAAACACTCTACCCAACTTCGCAACAATAATATGATCAGGCAGAGTCAGTATGGCTTTACAAAGAAGAAATCATGCTTGACAAATTTATTAGAAATCTTTGAAGGTAACTGTATGATAAATAAAGAGGAAACAGTGGATGTAATGTATTTAGATCTTCAGACAGTATTTGATAAAGTACCACACATTGGAGTACTTAATAAAATAAGAATCCATTGTATTGGAGGTACTGTATTAGCATAGATAGAAAATTGACTAACTATTAGAAGGCTGAGAGTTGGGATAATGAGCACATTTTCAGTGTAGCAACCTTAACTAGTGGAGTGGCACACGGATCAGTGCTGGGACCATGAATATGTATGGTTTATATTCATGACTTGGATGAAGAAAATGAACATGGATGACACAAACAAAGATGGGAAGGCAAGCAGTGAAGATGATTCAAAACATCTGCAGAGGGAGAGAGACAGGTTAAGAGATTAGGCAAAAAACTTGGCAGATGGAATATAATGTGGCAAAATATGAGGCTATGCAATTTGGCAGGAAGAATAGAGGAGCTGAAAATTATTTAAATGGAGAAAGACTTAGAAAGCTATAGCACAGAGAGATTTGGGAGTCCTCATGCATAAATATCAAAAACCTGGCATTCAAGCTCAGCAGGTCATAGGGAAGACAAATAGTCTTAATTTAAAAGGGAATCAAGTATAAAATTAGGTAAATCTTGCTAAGGCTGTACAGAGCACTCGTCAGACCACAGCTGAAACAGTTTATCTAAGAAAATATATCCTGGCATTGGAGGCATTCCGGAGAAGTTTCATTAGGCTGATCGCGGGTGTGGAGGGACTGAGGAGAGGTTGAGTAGGTTGGGCCTGAACTCCTTGGAGTTTATAAGAATGAGAAATAACCTTATTGAAACAGATTTTTAGGGGACTTGACAGGTTTGATGCAGAAAGGTTGTTTCCTCTAGTGGCAGAGGCTTGGACCAGAGGGCATAATCTCAGAATAAGGGTTAGCCACTTTAAGACTGAGATGGGGAAGAACTTCATCTCTGAGGGTGGTGAATCTATGGAATTCTTTACTACAGAGGGCTGTAGAGGATGGATCATTTATATATATTCAAAGCTGAAATCAACAGATTTTTAATCAGTAAGGGAATCAAGGGTTAGAGTGAGAAGGCAGGAAAATAGAGTTGAGCATTATGCCATGAATTCATTGAATGATGGAGCAGAGTCAGTGGGCTGAATGGCCTGCTTATGCTCCTACATCTTATGATCTTAAAGGCCTTGAGGATGCTGTTGGGGACTGCTCCCTCTCCAAGGACCCCCGAGCACAAACGTGGCCATGGAAGAGAAGTGAATCCAGCTCTTTTTTTTTAATAGTCTGCTATTAAACCACCTGTTTGACAAACCAGTCAAAGAACAAATTATAAGCACTACCCACCAGGGGTGTTCAGCAATAACAGAAATAAAGGACAAGGTAGGGAATGATGGAAGGGTTGAATCAAAATAGTTTTGGAGGGGAGATAATACACACCAGCTGCCCTGGTGTCCACCTTTCTCTAAAGGCTTTGAGACATAACCCAGCTTTTTTTTTGTTTTGAAATCCACCACCAAGTCAAAGAATCCCTACAGTGTGGAAGCAGGTCATTCAGCCCAAACTGACCCACCGAACAGCAGCACACCTATTCCCACCCCCAACCCTTTCTCTGTAACCCTACATTTCCCATGCCTAATCCACTTAACCTGCACATCCTTGAACACTATGGGCAATTTAACATGGCCAGTCCATCTAACCTGTACATCTTTGGACCGTGGGAGGAAATTGTAGCACCTGCAGGAAACCCACTCAAACACAGGGAGAATGTGCAAACTCCACACAGACAGTTGCTTGAAGTTGGAATTGAACCCAGGTCCCTGGCACTGTGAGGCAGCAATGCCAACCACTGAGTTATCATACTGCCCTAAATCATATAAGAACTTAGCTCTCTTAACAGCTCAGTTGACACCAGTATTGCCTATAGTATAGATATTGTTAATTAACTTGTACATATATGTTATGACACATCTCTGGAGCAGGTGGCTCTTGAGCCCAGGCCTTGTGGCCCAGACATCGAGACACTACCACCATGACACAAGAAATCCAAATATCCAAGCTCTCTTTTGCTTTTACTTTATGGAAATGTCACCACCAAATCACTCAATTAAACTACTAAACAGTCAACAACTAAACAATAAAAGTATGTGGAGGAAGGGTAGGAAGAGAGGCAGCGGACTAAATTAAAATAGAGTTGGAGGAGGAAATAAAGTCCTCACAGTGCCTACCTTTCTCTAAGGGCATCAACAATGTTAGTAGATATGACACTCTCTCTCTCCAAGGATACCTTGGCTTGAACATAGCCTGTGAAAGAGAGGCAGTGTGTTGGGAACTGACTCCCTCCATGTCCCATTACCTGGATCTGTTGATGGCTACCTTGGCCAGGCCCATGAGGAGATAGGAACCCAGCTCTTATTGTTTTGAGCAATCTTTATTAGATATGAACATGCAAGGAGGAGTACTACTTTCCTGAAAGATCATAGGAGTTCTACCAATACAATATTTGAGCAGCCAATTTATAGTAATTTGAACCAACCCATTCAGACACATAATGACACATCTCCAGGGAAGGTGGAACTTGAACCCAGTCTTCCTAGCAGGAGCGCAGCTCTGTTTTTTTTTGCCTTTCTGGAAGTGCTTTCATATACAACTCAATAGGTTTTTTTTCCTACCACCAACTCACCTGTATAACTTTTCACCTGTTATTCCTGCCACTAAATCACCCATGTTTCTAATTAAAAGGCCATCAGGGCAATGCAATAACACCAAAGGTGAGAGAATGGAACACAGTTTATTTACATTTTCTAATGAACCTGTTTAAAGATGTAATTACACACCTCTGGAATAGGTGAGATTTGAATCCAGACCTCTTGGCTCAGAGATAGGTACACTACCACGCCCAGAAGTGCTCTTCCACAGAACTCACCATCCTGATTTGAAACAAAATTGCTGTTCCTTCACTGTCTCTGGGTCAAGATGCTGGAAATCACTTAATAACAGCAGTCATAAGACCAAATTTTTATCTTTGAGGTGCAAATTGCAAATCAAGACATTCCCCAACATTGAATAATGCCTGCTGCTTAGAGTGGCTGTCCTCATGGTGCTGGGATGGGTTGGCATTGGGGCACCATGAAGTAAATGGATTCCAGGTAGACAAGTTAGAAACCCACTGCTATTTTCTGGGACAATGGCTCAGATCTGTGGATGAGTGTGACACAATTAATCCGCATTCTTAAATCTTTCTCAAACCCCATGACCACTCACACCCCCACACATTCTCACCACCCTAATCCCGTCAACCTAGTATCCATTACATGCAGAATACTTTAGCTCTCTAACACCATATCTAAGATGCTCATAAAACTGTCAATACTTAAACGTTTATTCAAAGTACACTTAACACACAAGTAAGTGGTCATGAAACTGTCATGGTAAATAAACTAACAGTGGCATTGACAGCTGCATCAATAATTCCTGCTGGGTTGAAACCATTATTGGTGTTTGGAGGTTGGACAAGATCTTTAAAAATTTGTTCATGGGAATGTGAGCTTCGCTGGCTCAGCCACTACATATTACCCATCCATAACTGCCCTTGAGAAGGTGGTGGTGCGTTTCCCTCTTGAACCGCTGCACTCCTTTTGGTGTAGGTATATCTATAATACTGTTAGGGAGGAATTTCTGGAATTTTGACCCAGCGACAATGTAGGAATGGTGATATATTTCTAAGTCAGGATGGTGAGTAATTTGGAGGGAAAGTTGCAGATACTGGTGGTCCCGTATATCTGCTGCCGTTGGCATTCCAGATGTTAGAGGCCGTGGGTTGGATGGTGCTGTCTAAGGAGCCTTGATGAATTTCTCTGGTGCATCTTATAGATGGTACACACCACTGCTACTGAATGTCAGTGGTGGAGGGAGTGAATGTTTGTGGATGTGGTATAAATCTAACAGTGTACCTTTTCCTGGATGCTATCAAACTTTTCGAGTGTTGGTGGGGCCACACTCAACTAGGCAAGTGGAGAGTATTCCATCATATTCCTGATTGTGACTTATAGATGGTGAATAGGCTTTGAAGATTCAGGAGGTGAGATACTTGCTGCAGGATTCCTAGCCTCTGATCTAATCTTTTAATTGCAGTATTTATATGGCTAGTCGAGTTCAGCTTCTCACCCCATGCCCGGATATTGTCCAGGTCTTGTTACATTTGGACATGGACTGCTTTAGTATTCTAGGAGTGGTAAATAATGCTGAATATTATGCAATCATAAGCAAACATCCCCACTTCTGACCTTATGATGGAGGAAAGGTCATTGGTAAGGCAGCTGATGATGTTGGAAGATACTGCCCTGAGGATCCCCTACAGAAATGTCCTGAATGTGAGGTGACTGACCTCCAACAATCATAATCATTTTCCTTTGTATCAGATATGACTCCAAACAGCATTGACTCCATCGTTTCTAGAGCCTCTGATGTCACAGTGGGTCAAATTGAACCTTGATGTGAAAGGCAGTCATACTCACCTCACCTTTGGATTCATCACTTTTGTCCATATTTGAATTTAGGCTGTAATAAGGTCAGGAGCAGAGTGGCCCCTCCAATACTAGTTGATCAGAGTCAGGATTCTCCCCTTATAAGGGGTGGAGGGGGTCTAATGACGGGCATCCCACCAACCGTCTTAAATCTTTCTGCCCTATTCTGGGCTATTGTCTGCCCAGGATGAGGAGGCGACAACTATTAATGTTGCCACAGGTAGTTAGGCATCCCAAACGAATGAGTAGGCTATGCAGACAGTATGCATTATTATTGGTATTTGGGTGGAGGACAGCGAGTGAGGAAAACTGCTGCCGGCAACAGTGAGATTAGTTCTCTCTAACTTTTCCTGCAGCTGTGGCTTCAGGAAATGAAATTCAATGTATCTGTATTTGGCAGTGCAGAAACTCTAAGCAGTGATAGCAGTGATAGTGATTAGAGGGAACATTGGTAGTAGAGCATGGGCATTGGTGCGAGGCGGGTACTGCAGCAGAGATAGAATGAATGTGAGATATCAGAAGGTACCACTTCTACTAGCAGAGTGGAGAAAGTCATTGACCACCTTCTTTCAGTTCTGGGTATTCCTCTAGATGGCTGGGACTGCTGTAACCTTGCTGGCATCCTTGGATCAGGATGACATGATCTGTGTCATAGCTTCCATTGCTGTTCCTAGGGTAAAAGGAAGTCCTGCCTGTGCACCACCTGGTACAATAGGGTGTCCAGGACCCTGTCTGCAAACTATGGCGCTGATGTCCCCCTGTCCGAGGCAAGTGTCATTCTGACAGTGTTTTCCAGGTGCAAAGTAGGATTTTAAAGATGATACAGGTGTTCGGGTCCTGATGAATTCTAGGATATCCACAGACTGGAGAGTTGTTTCAAGAAAGGTGAATGGTAAAAGGCGGAAAAAATCAGACATGAGATATCATAGGGGCAGGGCAGGCAATTAATAAGGTGGGTTTGGTAAGATACAATGAGAGAACTTGCTACGCCTCATGTTGTAAAACCCAAAGCAACGTAGACGTTTTTTCCTGGCTGAGATTCAGCCTATTGACGTAATGTGTGTGTGGACCTGGAAGATGGTGATGTAGTCTTCCATATAAATTTTGCATCAATTTTCACAGTGAAAAAGGATTACAACAGTATAGACATAGAGGACCAAAAGATTGAAACAAATTAATATAGAGAGAAGAGATACGAGTAGGTTTAGCAGCTTTACAAGTAAATATATCCCAGGCTCAGGAGAGATGTATCCAAGGCTGCTGAGGGGAGCAAGGGAGGAGGAATCCAGGGCGCTGGCAGTAATTTTCAAATTCTTTCTGGCCACAGATAAGATGCCTGAGGATTAGAGGACTGCTAATGTTGTCCCATTATTAAAAAATGGGAGGGACAGATAGACTAGGAAATTACATGCCAGTTGGAAATAATCTTAGTGGTAGAGAAGTTTTAGAAAGAATTTGGAGGGACAGAATATTTCTGCACTTGGAGAGGCAGACATTAGAGATAGTCAAGATGGATTTATAAAGGGAGGGTCATTTTGACAAATTTGATCAAATTGTTTGAGGAAGTAACTGGAGTGTTGATGAGGCTAAAGCATTTGAAATGGCAGCCTGAGGGAAATCAACGCCATGTTTTGCAGGCAGGGTCCTGGACACCCTATTGTACCAAGTGGTGCACAGGCAGGACTTCCTCTTACCCTAGGAACAGCAATGGAGGCTATGACACAGATCATGTCATCCTGATCCAAGGTTGCCACCCATTTTACAGCAGCCCTAGAGGAATACCCAGAACTGAAAGAAGGTGGTCAATGACTTTCTCCACTCTGCTAGTAGAAGTGGTACCATCTTTAGACAGATATGTCACACTCATTCTATATCTGCTACTGTATCCCATGATGATAAGTACATTGTCATTTTCATTAACTTTCCTTTAGGATGAGAAGAACAATTTGTGACAAGCGATATGAGTATCACAGTTGTCTTCTAACTTTGCAGGGAAGCCTCAAAGAGTGGCTGTGAATTTAGATGATACTGAAGTGTTTCCAAAGGTTACTCTGACTGGTAATGATTTAGAAAAGATGTGGAAGACCTGAGTGAAACCTGTATGACTGTCATAGAATTTGAACTGGAAACAGTACATTAACTAATCTTACCATTCTTCACTTCTACATTGGAAGCTACTGTAAAACCAGTCTCTATATAGTTGTGAAATATCTTCTTGTTCCTACCTCTGATCCTCATAATCATCATGTTTAGCCTTATTCAGCCAGCTGCCTCCACAAATGTATCAGAGAAATTGGGCAACCTTCCTATTCCTGGCTTGCCTACAGCATATAGAATCATAGATCATAGAATCCCTACTGTGTGGAAACAGGCCCTTCGGCCCAACAAGTCCACACTGACCCTCAGAGCATCCCACTCGGACCCAGCTCCCTATGACCCACCTAATCTACACATCCCTGAACACTATGGGCAATCTAGCATGGCCAATCCACCTAGCCTGCACATCTTTGACTGCGGGAGGAAACCGGAGCACCTGGAGGAAACCCACACAGACACGGGGAGAATGTGCAAACTCCACACAGACAGTCACCCAAGCGTGGAATCGAACCTGTAAAACAATAGCATCTTTCCTTAGCAAAAACAGATGTTGCTGGAATAGCTCAGGAAGTGTGGCAGCATCTGAGAAGAGAATTTTTTTTTATTCATTTACAGGATGTGGGCATCATTAGCTGGATCAGCATTTACTGCCCATCCCTAATTGCCCAGAGGGCAGTTAAGAGTCAACCACATTGCTGTGGGTCTAGAGTCACATGTAGGCCAGATCAGGTAAAGATGGCAGATTTCCTTCCCTAAAAGACACCAGTAAACCAGACGGGTTTTTCCTGACAATCGGCAATGGTCTTATGGTCATTGTTAGACTCTTAATTCAAATTATTATTGAATTCAAATTTCACCATCTGCCATGGCAGGATTTGAACCCAGGTCCCCAGAACATTATTTGGGTCTCTGGATTAATAGTCTATCAAAATACCACTAGGCCATAGCCTACCCATATCTTTCAGGTGACCCTTCCTCAGAAGGTCAAAAGTCACGACAGCAGGTGTCCAACAGGTTTATTTGAACACACTGGCTTTCAGAATGTTGCTCCTTCCTCAGGTGTAGTGAGAGAAGAGGTATCAAGACACATTGTTGCATAATATCCATTTGTCCATTGTTATAGTGTCAGCATGGTTTCGCCAATAAAAAATGCCCTGGGCATCCTTGCCTGCAGCGTATGAGATAGACAACATTGGTGAGGGAGAGAGAGAGTGTATGAGTGCGTGTGTGTGTGTCTGTGTGAGACAGAGAATGTGAGGGAGTAAATGTGTGTGAGAGAGTGTGCGTGTGAGTGTGTGTGTGTTCATGCGAGTGTCTGTGTGTGTGTGTGTGTGTGTGTGTGTGTGTGTGTGTGAGAGAGAGATAAAGAGTGTGTGTGCGAGAGGGTCTGTGTGAGTGTGAGTGTTTGTGTGAGACAGTGTGTGTGTATGCGTACATGTGTGTGAGTGTGTGGGTTCTGAGAATTTCTGAGGAAGGGTCACTGGACCCGAATCATTAACTCTGATTTCTCTTCACAGATGCTGCCAGACCTGCTGGCTATTCCAGCAACTTCTGTTTTGTTTCTGATTTACAGCATTCTCAGTTCTTTTGGTTTTTATTTAGCAACTTTCCCTAACTATGTGCTGTTTTTAAAGACTGCTAACGTGCTACATGTGACCAATGCAAAAAGCATGTTTTTTTTAATCTTGTAGGTTGATCAGACAATCATATTTGGAACTTGTTTTGTTATACTTTTACCTTGACAAGGTGGAGGTGAAGGAAGCAGAGCTTGGACAAGAAAGCAAAGCAACATTAAAATCAGGAATCATTGTAGTTGCGAAGCAACCTAGAAAAAGGGTGAGAATACAAAGAAAATCGCAAGTGACTTAGATAAAAAGCTTGCAGAGTTGCAATATTCATGTTCTGAAAAAGTCATACTAGACTCAAAACACTAACAATATTTCTCTCCAAACAGATGCTGCCAGACCTGCTGAGTTTCTCCAGCATTCTCTGTGTGTTTGGATTGCCAGCATTTGCACTACTTTGCCTTTATGCAATATTCATGTTTTGAGTTATACTTTGTAAATGTGAATCTTAGGGAAATTAATACAGATGAGATATCAACTGATTTAGGTCTTCACCCTCTTAAAACAACACACACGTCTAACTCTTTATATTATTCTATGGATAAAAGTGTCCTCAAATCTCCTAACAACTCCCCTGACACATCACCAAAATGTCTTCTTCAACTTCAAAATTATAGCACCCACACATCGTTCACTTCACTTGTTTCTCTACACATAATTAGTGTACTCTGCTTCAAAAAAAATGAAGTCTAGAGTCAGTAAGTCAGATTTTGGCCCCTTTATCTCACCAGAACTTTCTCTGCAATTGTTCAATAGTAAATTTGAAAACTATGTAAATAAGGTAGAAGAGTCATGGTCATGGTGAAAATGATCAAGGAAACTTGTGTTCAGTGTTGGTGTAGAATAGTCACAGTCATACAGTTTCTACAGGATGGAAAAGGCCCTTTGATCGTATCTATACTGGTTATCTATCTATCCTAATCCATTTTCCCACTTTCCCCATGGGCTATGGTGTTTCAAGTGTTCATCAAAATATTTCTCAATTGTCTTGAGGGTTCCTGCCTTTACCACCCTCTTAGGCAGTGAGTTCCACCTTCTGAGAATAAAAAAACACATTTCCTTAAATCCCCTCAAATGCTCCTGCTCCTTAGCTTAAAACTGAGGCCCCTGATTATTGATTAAGGAGGAAAGGTTTCTACTAAGGAGGAAGGTTTCTCCCTATCTACCTTATCTATGCCCTTGGTACACATAAGTCAGATTGCCCCTCAGCCTTCCCTACTCTTTGGAAAGCATAGGGATAGAGATCTACAGCACAGAAAAAGGCCCATTGTGTCTGTACCTGTCAAAAACAACCACCTAACAATTTTAATCCCATTTTCCAGTACTTACCCCATAGCTTTGTATGCTTTGGCACAGAAACTGCACATCTAAATACTTCTTAAATCATATGAAGGTTTCTGCCTCTATCATCCCTACAGGCAGTGAGTTCCGGATTCCCACCAACCTCTGGGTGAAAAATGTTTTCCTCACATCCCTTTTAAATCTGCCTCTTACCATAGATCTATGCCCCTGTCAATTGATCCCTCCACTAAGCTGAAAAGTTTCTTCCTATCTACCATATCTATGCCTCTCATAATGTTATACATCTCAGTCATGGCCCCCCTCAGACTCCTCTGCTCTAAGGAAAACAACAACAGTCTATCCAAACTCTCTTCGTAAATAATACTGTCCAGCCCAGGCAACATCCCGGTAAATCTCATCTGCACCCTCACATTACAATCACATCACATCTATAATGTGGATTCCAGAACTGCCCACAATACTCTGTGGCCTAATCAATGTTTTATACATTTCCAGTATAATCCCCATGCTCTTAAACTCTATGCCTCAGTTAATAAATCATATATGCCTTCTTAATCACTTTATCTACCTATCCGGCTACCATAAGGGGCCAGCATACATGCACACCAAGTTCCCTCTGATTCTCGGTGCTTCGCAGGGTCCTACCCTTTGTCATATATTCCCTTGTCTTGTTTGTTCTGCCCAAGTGCATCACCTCACATTTATCCAGATTGAATTCAGTTTGACAATGAACAGCCCATCTGACCAGCTGTCTATATTTAGTTTAGTCTAATGCTATCCTCCTTACTATTTACCGTCCCACCAATTTTTGTATCATCGAGAACATACTGATCAACCCTCCTACATTCAAGTCTAAATCATTTACATATACCATAAACCCTGTACAACCCCACTGAAAACATTTGCACTCAGATAAACACCCCTCAATCATCACTCAGAGATAGTAAGAACTGCCGATGCTAGAGTCAGAGATAACACAGTTTGGAGCTGGAGGAGCACAGCAGGCCAGACAGCATCAGAGGAGCAGGAAAGTTTCTGTGTGCTGTGCTCCTCCGGCTCCACACTTGTTACCTCAATCATCACCCTCTACTTCCTGCCACTCAGCCAATTCTGTATACAATTTGCTAAAATTCCTTGGATCCCAAAAGGGTCTTACCTTGATTATCAGTCTCCTATGCAGGACCTTATCAAAAGCCTTGAAGTGCAAGCAACAACTCCGACCTATGTAGCCTCTTGACAGCTGAATTGCTCCAGCCCAGGCAATGTCCTGGTGAAACAAAAACAGAAATTGCTCGACAAACTCAGCAGGTCTGGCAACAGCTTTGGAACAAAAGTAGTGTTAATGCTTCAAGTTCAGTGACCCTTCTTCAGAACGGCCTTGTGAATTTCTTCTGCACCCTCTCGAGTGCAGTCACAACCTTTCTATAGTGTGCCAACCAGAACGGTATGGGTACTCCAGCTGTGGCTAACTAACGCTAATTACAGCCCCATTGTAACCTCTTTGCTCTTACAATCATTGCCTTGACCACTAAAGGCAAGTATCCCAAAAGTCTTTTGAATCATCTTAGAAGTATCTAAATGTACTGGAAGATAAATATCCACTACTGTTTAATGCAATCACAGCCCTTGTGTGTCTTTTCCTGTACTTAGGCAAAGCACAGTAATGGTGAAGAGTAGACAATACTGCTAATAAAAATTTTCAGATAAGATACAAGACAAGATTAGTTCTGTCTGGTTCATCCAATGATTTTAAAAACTTTAAAATGCGCCCCCTTTGGACTGTAGTGCTATTTCACTTGAAAGTGGGGAAACAAAAAGAAAATGCTGGAAATGATCAAACAGCACTTAGAATAGAATAGAACAACAATTTATTGTCATGTATGCTTTTAAAAAAATATGGTGAAAAGTTTTATAAGTCACCATATCACGGTGCCTGAATTAATGACAGAAGTCCTAAATAAGAAGAAAAGTAAAAGATCATCATTCAATTAACAACTCCTGGGTTTGGGGTACGCTGGAAAACCAGGCCAAAACTGCCACGCCTTTCCAAGACAAGACCTCCACATCAAGACATCTTGGGCTGTTGGAAGACCAGGTAGCCGCCTCCAAAGAAAGGACGAGACGTCCACACCGAGACCTCTGTGCGAGAACTATACCTTCACGCTGGGCTGCTGAAATACCCAGAAGACTCCAAAGCAGACCTCCACGACAGGACGAGACAGCCCATTTACAGGAAAGAAACACAGTAATGTTTCGAGATCGATCTCTTGGGTTAGCTCTGTTTCCACTTGCCAATCTGTTTGATGATTCAGTCCCAGTATTCCAAATTTAGGATACATCTCCATCGTGGTTCATCATAAGAGAAGCTGGACTGGGCCTCTCCAAGTTTATTGTGAGTAAAACCTGCAGCCAGCAAAGAGGAGACTTTCACTCCGTCAATATTGGTTGAATATGTCAGGCCCCAGAAGTGAAAGAAGAGTGTGCTGATCTAATTCATACCCTTAAAACAATTCCTGAACTTATTCATAGAATCATAGAAGCCCTACAGTGTGGAAACAGGCCCCTTCGGCCCAACAAGTCCATACCTACCCTCAGAGTATCCCACCCAGACCTATCCCCCTATAATCCACCTAATCTACACATCCCTGAAGACAATGGGCAATTTAGCATGGCCAATCCCCTTAACCTGCACATCTTTGGACTGTGGGAGGAAACCAGAGCACCCGGAGGAAATCCATGCAGACACAGGGAGAATGTGCAAATTCCACACAGACAGTCGCTCGAGGGTGGAATTGAACCTGGGTCCCTGGCGCTAACTCCAATAATCAGGTTAGGTTCAACCTGATTTCTTGTGATTTCTTGCAGATTTTATAATTAATTGTTCTCTGCTTGGGAATGTATGGTTTGACAAATTTAACATTAAAGCAGTTTATTAAATTACTTGTTCAATAACTTTGTTTCTTAATCAGATTACTGGCCAGGGAAGACTGATAGAAATACTGCAACATGTTTTGAGGCAGCCTTCAAAATATAAAATGCTGGCATGGATTGCCATTAGAGCTGCAAATGAGGTTTGTACAAATCATTCAGACTAAACTGTGCTAGGCATCATTTGCTTCTCTGTATAACATCTGTGTAAAAGACAGTAATTGGATGACATTTGGGAGAAGTTATATATCCTGAGATGGAACTCAGACACATGTTACAGCCTAAGATGTATAATAGGCATTTCTGATCCAATTGTAGAAAACTTGGAAATCCTTCAGTAATGATAAGAAACATGATAAGATGGAAATTGAGTATAGAACATAGAACGTGGAACAGTACAGCACAGGAACAGTCCCTTTGGCCAACTATATCTATGCCGACAATGATGCCATTCTCAACTAATCACATCTGCCTGTATATGGTCCATATCCTCTATTCCCTACCTGTTCATTTGTCTGTCTGAATGCCTCTTAGACTTTGCTTCCACCATTTCTTCTGGCAGCATGTTCCACGCACCTACCACCCTCTGTGTAAAAAATTTTGCCCTGCACATCTCCTTTAAACTTTTCCCCTCTCGCTGTAAACCTATGTCCCCATAGTACTTGACATTTCCCCCCAGGAAAAAAGACTTAGACTATCCAACCTATCCATGATTCTCATAATTTTATATACTTCTATCAGTCACCCCTCAGCCTCTGTAAGAATCTAGTCTGTCCAACCTCCTTTTAGCAAACACAATCAAATCCAGGCAACATCCTGATAAGCCTTTTTTTGCACCTACTCCTAGGCCTCAACATTCTTCCAAAAGTGTGACTAGAATTGCACACAATACTCTGAATGTCGCAGAACTAAAGTCTTACACCATTGCAACAAAATTTGCCAACTTTAGTGCCCCCACCAATGAAGGCAAGCATTCCATACACTTTGTTTGACCACCTTCTCCAATTGTGTTACCACTTTCAGGGAGCTATGGACTTACACTCCAAGATCCCTCTGTATACCAATGCCCCTAAGGGTGTTGCCATTTACTGTGTAATTTCCCTTTGCATTTGACCTCCTAAAATGCATCACCTCACACTTATCCGGACTAAACTGCATCTGCCATTTCTCCATCCAACTTTCCAAATGATCTATATCCTGCTGTGTCCTTTGATAACCTTCCTTACTATCCAGAACTCCACCAATTTTCAGGTCATCTGCAAACTTACTAATCAGACCATCTACTTTTTCATCTAAATCATCTATGTATATTACAAACAACAGAGATCCCAGCACTGATCCTTGGTACATGGTTATAATATTATCAGATTTGCATATAGTTATTGTGAATGAAAATTATAGACAAACTTTAAAATACTTTACAATCATAGCCAGCATCTCCCTGGTCCCAGCAGTGCCATTGAGAATGGTGATTACTACTGGGATTGCAGCCAATCCCCAATGGAGATTGTCACTATAGCCAACTGGGGAAGAAAAGTGGTGATGGTGGTGGTTGTGATGGGGTCAACAGGACTATGTCAGAAGGTTCTGGTAAAGGTATCAAGTGGGTAAGGGCTATGGTGCACAACACAGAAGGACAGAAGAAACCTTTGTAAGGGTGGGGACAGGGGACCAGTGGGGTATGGGGAACAGATATTGGGCGGGCATCTGACAGAACCATGGCTCTGTAATGTAGGAGTCACACCCTTATTCATCAATAACTCCAGGAAAAGCACTTGGCATCATTCAAACCTGGCTTCCTCCATTGCTAACCGCATGAAAGACTGCAGTAGGGCAGAAAGTGGCCCTTAAGCAGTATTGATTGGTCACTTAAGAGGCTCCATTAACCCAATGGCAAGTGGCTAACCCCCATCTCCACTGCTGTATATAAAACTACAGTGTGGGCAGGAACAGGAGCATAGGTGCCAGGAAAGATGCCCAATGCATTGTGCCCAGGTTTATGCCCCCTATTCATCTATCAAACACATCCCGGGGGAGCTGTAAGAATCCAAGCAAAAGACTGTTTCCACTTGTGGGAAGAGCAAAGCAAAAGGCTATTGATTTACGATAGTCACATAGAAATCAAATAAGGTGATTCAAGGAAAAAAGTTCTTCCCATTGAGAGTGGTGAAAATGTAAAACTCAAGAGTTTTCACAGGGAATGTCCGAGGCAAGTACTACCAGATACCCAAATGGATTACAAACATTGGCCTGGGTTGTTTAGGCTGAATAGCAAGTTTTTGTCCTGTATATGCAGCATCATCTATGAATTCTGAGGATTGATTTGAAGTGACTGGAAGCATTTCCTCTCATATGAAATTATTTTTCAGAATCTTTGAGGGAAAATATACACTAAACTCTGTTAACATGGCTGAGGTCATGACAAGTCATGAGGTGATGAACTGAAGACGAGAGAAATGGAAGAGAGAAAGTGCAAGTTAGTTTAGATTTAGTCAGTTCACACAAACATAGATAGTGGTGTATTTGAGTAACAGACAACCAAGACAGCCAGTAAATGCATTGGGAAGTTTTTCTGCGAAAGCTGGAAAAATATTTGACCAGCTTTTCATGATCTAGAGATTTCAGGTCATGCTTGTTGCTATGAGAATTATGGAATTCATTATCTCCCTTGGTTTATTCTTTCTCCTATAATCTACAGGCTTTCAATCTTAAGGTTAATATCATTTAATCACTGTTTTATTTATAACGTCCTCCACTTTTCATTTACGCAGAGTCCAGCATTATAAGCATTGTGCACTCACTGAAGCTTTTCAATATAGAAAAAGAATTACACTTCATGATTTAAATGGAAGCTATTGGTACGACAGAGACAAAAGAAACAAGATGGAGAAATCAGAAGTGTATTAGACCTGGTTAGATATTCCGTAATGCTGGCAGTCATGAGGCTCATTTTAGAACAGAAGGTTGAGGAATATCAGATACATTTTACCTACTTCATTGCTTTTTGAACAAGTGGCCATAGACATTTATAGTTTCCATATGATCCATCCTGTCCATATTGTCTAACCTGGATCACTTTCTGAGAACGTATCTGTAACTCCTTATCTTTGCTGTCTAGTCTTGAATTTGATCCTTTTCAGTGGTGTTACATTCAATAGGTGATGAGTCTTTATACTTCAATCTTCCATCTTATGTTTCTCCTGTAGTGAGAACAGTGATATGGTATCTGCCAGCACCATTTCCCTTTCTACTTTCAATTTCAGATTGGAATCATAACTCTGAAGCCTGAAAGAGTAACATTTGTAGTCTTACTGTTGTCAGACTGGAGGTCTGTGACCAGCAGTGTGCCACGAGGATCAGTGCTGAGTCCACTGCTTTTTATCACTTTTAAAAATGATTTGGATGTGAATATAGAGAATTGGTTAGTAAGTATGCATATGACACCAAAATTGATGGTGTAGTGGACAATGAAGAAGGTTATCTCAGAGGACAACGGAACCTTGATCAGATGGGCCAAGGAGTAGCAGACGGAGTTTAATTTAGGTAAATGTGAGGTGTTGCATTTTGGTAAGGCAAATCAGGGCAGTCGGTATACACTTAATGGTAGGGTCCTGGGGATTGTTGCTGAGCAAAGAAACCTTGGGGTGCAGGTTCATAGTTTCTTGAAGGTGGAGTCGCAGGTAGACAGGGTAGTGAAGAAGGCGTTTGGTACGCTTGTCTTTATTGGTCAGTGCATTGAGTATAGGAGTTGGGATGTCATATTACAGCTGTGCGGGACATTGGTTAGGCCACTTTTGGAATACTGCCTTCAATTCTGGTTTCCTGATGAAGGGTCCAGGCGCGAAACGTTGACTGTCCTGCTCCGCTGATGCTGCCTGACCTGCTGTGGTTCCTCCAGCTTCACTCTGTATTGAACAATTAAAGCAGCCTGAGTGGGTGTGGTCAAGCTCCTACCCAGAGAACAAGGGATTTTAGGTTTAGTTTTCAGCAGTTGCTGTTGAAGTTTTGAAAAGGTGGAAGCTACTTTTTCCCTCTCTAGATTACAGCCAAAAGCTGTGAGTTCTCTTCCTAGGATACTGATTGCATGTGAGACAAAATCTGTTTTCTTAATTTGCCTTTTGCCAAGTGTGTATTTTTGAGATGTTGCTATATTGGAACACGTAATTAGTAATAGTTACTGTATATATTATACTGTTAAGTTTTCTAATAGAGTTGTTATTCCAAGTTCTTTCTTTTGTTGTATTTTGACTATAGTGTTTGAATAAACTGTATTTTGCTTAACGTTGAATAGTTTGACCAATCAAATTGCATCTGGAACATAGCACCTAACATTTAACCTTTAAAATAAGAAAACATTAGGGTCTAGGCTACCTTCTTAACATATTTTGAGGGGGTCTGGTCTGGTCCATACACTCCTATCTTGGCATATTATCTTTTTGAGTTTGTTGAAACTCCTGTCATGTGACCCTGACCACTGGTCCTCTACATCTTCTTCATCAGCTCCTGCAGCTTTGCTGTGCATCTTGACATGTCTGGTATGAGACCATAAGATATAGAAGCAGAATGAGGACCCATCAAGTCTTCTCTGCCATTCAATCATGGCTGATGATTCTTAACCCCATTCTCCTGCCTTCTCCCCGTAACCATTGATGCCCTTAAGACCCCTTAGCTGTCTTACCTCTCTCTCATCCTCAGAGCTTCCATCCCAGAGGTCTCCCTGTATGTCTTGTCTACTTTTGCTGTATTACTTTAAGCTCAAAAGATAGATGCAGGAAATTTGTATGTTATAAAGGTAGGATGAATGTTGTCAACAGTGAAGATTCAGTGTGTAGTTTCATGTTCCAACAGCTATTTCTGGCACTGAGCTTGCTGGAAACCTTCACCCTGCCAGTGCTGGTGTGACTTCTTCCAGCATTCAAATAGTATAGTGATTGCTCTTTATTGAGATTTAATTGACATTTTTTGAATCCAGGCAAAAATTCTTAGCTTCCCAACTGACTTCTCTCTCCCCACATTTACCCAATCTGTAGGTTCTGTCACTCTTGCAATCACTTTCTTTTCTTCTATCTCTTGGTGTTCTCTTATAAGTCTTCCTTTGAGTTCTATTCGTACTTCATGTAGGAAATGAATCATTGGGTCAATGCTGATGTGATAAAAACTTCAAAACATCCAACCATTTCATTGAAACACACTGCGTACCTTTTGCATCACATCTTTGAATCTGAATGGAGGGTACTTTTCAATGGTGTTCTCACTTTATCCCTCCATGTGTCATCTCCTTCCCCTCCATGGTTTACTGAGAAAATCTGCAGCTCTTCATAATTGCTTAACTCCAATAAAGCAGGTAGATCACTCAGCTAACAGCACTTTTTTTTTGTGTTCCTCTGATTTGGGTTGCTCTTAGCTGTCAAATTCCAGATCCCTCTGTATGCTGTTAGCATGACAGTGTTCTGTTTCAGAATGCCTTTTCTTGGGTAATCATTTTCTTCCAAATTTTCAGGAAAGATCTTCTGGTATCGTCTGACCCTCTGTGCTCCAGTATGTCTTCACCTTCAGATTTAATGTGGGCTTATTTCTCACCCTCTTCCTGATCCGAATCATTAAGTAATATTTTTCTTTCTTTGGGAACTGTCGCGTCCAGACATGTGAAACAGTTGTATCGTTTACGTCTATTGTGTTCTCAAACGCACTAGCATCTTCCAGGATATGGTTGTTTTGATTTCTTTTCCACATTTTTACCTTGCTGCTCCCTTTCTCTAGTGACTCATCTATCACAATCTTTCTTTGTTCTGTCCATCTTTTCCCAGGGATTGTACTTTTGACAAGCTCTCCAGATTGTCTCGAATGTGGGTCATTCCTTCTGTCTGTGAATTCATGGTGTCATTCATAGTTCCTGGATGTCTTTTTCTCAAGCTGGTGTACATTCTTTAGCTGCTGTTTTAGTGTGTCACTCCTGTTGCCGTTCCCTCGGATTAACTGAAGGCTAGCCATTTGGGTAGTCAGTGTCTTCATCTCCCTCTCAGGCCTTCATGTGCCTTGACAGTGTCCACAGTCATCAATATTGTGAGCTTGTTCTTTCTCATTAGCTCTTTCTGTGCTTCAGAGTATGTATAGCCTCAAATTAGTTGATCTATTGGTCTTTCACCTTTGCTGTTCAATGTACATATTCTGGCTGCACTTCAGTCTTGTTATAAAGTTGTCAAAAAGCTCAGCTAACTCCTGCCTGAGGCCTTGAAATTTATCCCAGTGCATCAAATAATTTCATTTTGGCTAGAAATAAGTGCTAAATCTTTCAAAAGTCTTGTCTGGATTTGTACCATCTTAAGTAATCTCCCAGCTGTTAAATAAATGTAATGCTTTGTCTCCTGCACACAGAAATATATAGCTGACCCTTTCGTCATTATTAATGCCATTTCAGGAAACTACTGAATGCCAACTGTGACTTTAAAAAAAACTCAAATGTATCTACAATATTATCAGCTCTCAGTTTATTATGGGCAGTTTGCCACGTGTTCATTGCGGTGCTGGTAAACCTTTAAATTTTGATTTTGCATGATGGACTCAGGTTTGTTTTCTTTCTGTCTCTGACGCCAGTTTGCATCAATTTTGCCAATCAGCATTACATTCGTTTAAAATGCTTTAGGTTTACCTACTACTGCCACTATGTCGTGTTTTCTTGTTCTATTGATTCCCAGATCTTTGACATAATCATACTTCAGGCTTGCAAAGCAAAGAGCTCTGTGTCTTTACGGAGTGATTGTCCATAATACCAAATGGTACTTGTGTGTGCACAGATGCAGCTTGTGACATCAAATGGCCGCAATAAGTTAGAAGAAGCTTCTGCGCACACACTGCTGATGTTACCGCACTTATCCTACTGCTGCCTTGCTGCTGTTGCTTTCCATTGCTTAAAAATGACTTTGGGTGCCTCTTTACTTATATGACCTCTTTGCGCGACCTATAAGTGGCATTCACAGCCTTGTTTTTAATATACCTGCCACGATGTCAGATCAAAAGACTTCCGAGGTTGGTGTTGTGTTCAACAGAACCTGACTCTCCTGTTATCCATGAATGTGGCTCCATTGGTACACATATATACAATTGTCTCCTGGTTTATTAGCTACTAGTTCCATGTTATATAGCATACAAGATGTGATTTTCAAAAATGTTATCTGCTGTCATGAAGATTGGTGTCAAATTTTAATAGTTAGTGCTTCTGTAAATCAACTTAAGATATTTTACTGTGCTAAAGGTGCTATGTAAATAGAAATTGCTATATTTCCACTCTTACATACAAATGTCATTTGCTGGTTAGATCATCAGAATGCTACGCAACTCCCAAATACTAACTAGAGACAAGAAAATCAGTGAAGAAAGTATAAAACATTTAGTGCAAAAAGAATTGCCTGAATACGTAATTCTGGATTTTTTGGCATCATATCAGGATTTTGAAACCGGTAAGAACTTTGCTTCCCCTGCTTCAATACTCCAAATCATGCAGTAGAGTTTTAAAGGAATCATTATGGCATTATTATTTACTGTGACACTTAACCTTATAAAAATCCACTGCCTTTTTAAAATGATTAAACATATACTGTGTTATTTATCATACAGATCATCCTAAGGCTTGTTTTGATTCTGTCTATTAATGTGCTTTGACCTTACAACCTGCAATTTGCCAGAAATGACAGAATCAGAGGGAGCCAGATTGGATATGTTCCCCAAGCGCATCTTGCTGTTGAGGAGGTTTACCGATAGCGTTACCGTACCGATAGCGTTACCGTATTCAGGCAGCTTGTCCACCATAGTAAAGGTGTTTTACTAGGCCGCCAGTATTTTACCAGTGGTGGATTGAAACCGTCTCTCCACTGCATGAGGAAGCAGCCTCGCAGTAGCAGCCCGTGGTAGGGGAAGAACATTTTAAGCTTGTGGGGGAGGACGCTGTGGGCAAGAAAAGCAGTGCCCCACAATCCTAACAATAACCCATACAGTTTTCTCATCCTGTACTTCTACAAGTACATGAAAGGCAAAGAGTAACTAGGGAGAGAATAGGGCTCTTAAAGATCAACAAGGACATTGTGTGCAGAGCCAAAAGAGATGGGTGAGATCCTAAGTGAATATTTCATGTAAGTATTTACCGTTGAGAAAGGCATGGATGCTAGGGAACTTGGGAAAATAAATAGTGATGTCTTGAAGAGAGTCCACATTACAGAAGAGAAGGTGCTGGAAGTCTTAAACGCATCAAAGTAGATAAATCCTAAGGACCTGATGAATGTACCCCAGGACTTTGTGGAAGGCTAGGAAGGAAATTGTGGGGCCCCTAACGATGATATTTGTATCAAAGAAGCCACAGGTGAAGTGCCAAAGATTGGAGGGTGGCTAATGCTATGCAATTATTTATGAAAGGTTATAGGGAAATGCCTGGGAACTGCAGACCAGTGAGCCTAACATCTATTTCCCGCACTTCTGCCTTCACACCCCCTCCCCCCAACAGAAATAAAGTCAGAATCCCCGTTGCCTTCACATATCACCCCACTAACCTCCACATCCACCGTATCATTCTCCGCCACTTCTGCCACCTACAATCCGGCCCCACAACCAAAAATATATTTCCCTCCCCACCCCTATCTGCCTTCTGTAGAAACTGCTCTCTCCACAACTTCCTCATCCGCTCCACACACCCCACTTACCCCACCACACCCGGCACTTTTCCCTGCAACTGCAGGATGTGCTACACCTTCCCCTACACCTCCCTCCTCACCTCCATTCAAGGCCCAAAACAAACCTTTCATATCAGACAGGGGTTAACCTGTACATCCGTCAACTTGGTCTACTGTATCCGCTGCTCCCAATGTGGCCTCCTCTACATCGGTGATACCAAGCGAAGACTTGGAGACTGTTTCGTAGAGCATCTGCGCTCTGTACATGACAAATGACAACACCAACCATTTTAACTCCCCCTCCCACTCTCTGGGTGACATGTCCATTCTGGGCCTCTTCCAGTGCCACAATGACACTACACACAAACTGGAAGAGCAGCATCTCATATTCTGCCTCGGGAGCCTATAGCCCGATAGCCTAAACATAGACTTCACCAGTTTTAAAATCTCCTCAGCCCATGTCCAACCCTCCCTCTCATCACCGCCTCCTTGACATGACACAACCCGTCCATCTTCTCGCCCACTTATCCGCTCCATCCGTCCCAATCCCCACCACTCCCTACCTGCACTCACCTATCACCATTTCACCTATCTTGCCCAGCACCACCGGTCCTCTCCATTTATTTCCAAGCTCCCTTCCCCTCCCCCATTTCTGAAGAAGGGTCCTGACTCGAAACATCAACTTTCCCGCTCCTCTGATGCTGCCTGGCCTGCTGTGTTCCTCCAGCTCCATACTGTGTTACCTATGATGGGTAAGTTGTTAGAGAGGATTCTGAGAGGAAAGATCTACGGGCATTTGGACAGGCAAAGTCTCCTTTGGAATAGTCAGCATGGCTTTGTCTGTGGGAAACCATGTCTCACAAGAGTTTTTTGAAGGGGTGACCATTAAAGTAGATGAGGGCAGCGCAGTAGAAGTTGTCTATGTGGACTTTAGCAAAGCCTTTGACAAGGTAGCGCATGGTAGGATGTTGAGTAAGGTTAAATCTCACAGGATCCAGGGAGAGCCAACTAACTGGATACAAAATTGGCTTGGTGGTAGAAGACAGGGTGGTGGGAGAGGATTGTTTTTCAGACTGAAGGCCTTTGACCAGCAGTGTGCCACAGGGATTGGTGCTGGGTCCACTGTTATTCATCATTTATATAAATGATTTGGATGAGAATCTAGAACGAATAGTGAGTAAGTCTGCAGATGACACCAAATTTGATGATTTAGTGGATAGTGATGACGATCATCTGGAAACGCAGCAAGATCTTGATCAACTGGACTAGTGGGCTGAGAAATGACAGATGGAGTTTAATTAAGATAAATGCAAGATGTTGCATTTTGGTAAGGCAACTCAGGGCTGAGGGGAATATTATAGAACAAAGAGATCAAGGGATACAGGTTCATAGCTGCTTGAAAGTGGAGTCACAGGTAGGCAGGGTGGTGAAGAAGGCTTTCAGCATGCTGGCTTTCATCAGTTAGAGCACTGAGTATAGGAGATAGGATGTATTGTTGAAGCTGTACAAGACGTTGGTGAGGCCATATTTGGAGTACTGCGTACAGTTCTGGTTGCCCTACTATGGAAAGTATATTATTAAACTAGAAAGAGTGCAGAAAAGATTTACTAGGATGCTACTTGGACTGGAAGGTTTGAGTTATAAGGAGAGGTTGGATAGGCTGGGACTTTTTTCCCTGTCGTTTAGGAGACTGGGGTGTGACCTTATAAAGGTATATAAAATCATGAGAGGCATAGGTAAGGTAGATAACCAATAGTTTTTTCCTATGATAGGAAAGTCTAAAATTAGAGGGCATAGGTTAAAGTGAGAGGGGAGAGATATAAAAGGGTCCAGAGGGGCATTTTTTCACACAGGCGGTGAATGTTGGAATGGGCTGCCAGAGGTAGTGGTGGAAGCGAGTACAATTTCATCATTTAAGAAACATTTGGACAGGTACATGGATGGGATAGGTATGGATGGATATGGATCAAACGCAGGCAAATGGGACCAGTTTGAATTGTGAAAACTGGGCAGCATGGGCAAGTTGGGCCAAAGGGCCTGTTTCCATGCTGTAGACCTCGATGACTCTACTCTGCATTGGAACTCTTTACAACATTTTCTTGCCTACCAGCTGCTAAGCTGCTGGCTGCTTCAGATTAGGCTGACATCTTTTCGGCCAAACTGCCAATTGGAATACAAGGGCAACTCTTGTGAAGCATCTCAATGGGATGCCACCCATGTCATTAGGAGGGAAGGTTTGCTAGCCAATCATACAGCCTGGTGACATGTATTTCCTGTTGAGGTCAGGCCATTCTCCCTATCAACAACATTCATCCCAATTTATCTTGGCTTCCTATTTCTGCTTTACCTTTTTGACCTGAAATTGGATCAGTCAATGTTCCCAACTGTGGTCTTTGAACATATGTACTGTGCATATTTCTTATCACTGCTAGTGAAGAATTCAGAAATTGAAAGAAAGCATATGAAGTAACAGTATGCAACAGAAGCATTTCCCAAATCTGACCACTGTGGATTCGTTCGGGAGTTGTGGAACTTCTTAAAATTTCTTTTGTGGGATGTAGGCATCACTATCTAGACCAGTATTCAATCCCTACCCCTAATTGCATTTGAGAGATTGGTAGTGAGCTGCCTTCTTGAATCAGTACAGGCGTTGCAATTATTGAACCCTTGACATTCAATGGCATTACCATCACTGAATCACCCACTATCAGTATCCTGCAGGTTACCTTTGAGAGGAAACTGAACTGGACTAGCCAGAAAAACATTACAAGAGCAGGTCAGAGACTAGAAATCCTGTAGTGAGTAACTCATATTCTGACTCCTCAAACCCTGCCTACCATCTACAAGGCACAAGTCAGGAGTGTGTTGGAATACTCCCAACTTGCCAGGATGGGTGCAGCTCCAGCAACACTCAAGAAGCTGATCACTATCCAGGACAAGAAGTCTGCTTGATTGGCATTATATTCACAAGCATCCACTCCCTTCACCACTGATGTTCAGTAGTGTGTACTATCCACAAGCTTTACTGCATAAATTCACCAAGGCTCCTTAGACAGCACCTTCCAACCCCACAACAACTTTCAGTCAGAAGGACAGGACAGCAGATATATAGGACCACCACTACCTACAAGTTCCCCTTGAAACCACTCACCAACCCAACTTCGAAATATATTGCCAGTGTGCTGGGTCAAAATCCTAGAACTCCCTCCCCAAGGGCATTGTGGGTCCACCTACAGCATGTGGACTGCAGCATTCAAGAAGGCAGCTCACCATCACCTTCTCAAGGGCAACTAAACTTGGGAATGGATACTGGTGATCAACATGGAAGAGTGGGTTGAAAGCGGTGAGAGGGAAACAATCTGTGGAAAGCTTCCTTCCCCATGTTGGCCCGATGCTGTCAGATTTCATGGAGTCAATGCTGAGGATTCCCAGGACCACTCTCTCCTGACAGTGTACGACTATGCTGCCATCTCAGGCCTGGTTATGGTAGTATCAATTACACTGTGTGTAAGATGTGATACAGTGAGAATGAGTGAGAATGACAATGACACGCTGTTGCTTGTCCAGTCTATAGGACAGCTCTCCCAATTTTGACAAAAGCTCCTAGATGTTTTTCAGAAGAATTTTGGAGGGTTAATAATGCTGGATGGTCATTGTCATTTTTGATTGTCTTGGTTATTGCTGGGTCCATCCAGTTGCATTCCTATCTTTAGGCATTGTACTGGCTTGATACAACTGCCTAGCTTACTGGGGCTTTTCAGAGGGTACTTAAGATTCAAGTTTCCTTTCCTAAAGGGATGAATGAAGCAGATGGGTTTTTACTTACAATTGGCAATGGTGTTAATGGTCACCATTAGCCCATCTTTTAATTCCAGAATTATTAATTGAAATGAAGTTCCACCAGTTGTTGTGGTAGGATTTGAACCTACTTGACATTACCACTATATCACTGAATCTCTATTTAATGGATTAAATTCTTTTAATTATCATGTATCCCGTTTCCTCACTGATCCTATCCATCTCAGCAAAATCGTGCTCACACTTATGAAAATAATTAGAATATTTTATACTTCCAGACTATATAGGCCAATCTAAACAAATATTACAAGTTATTTAGACTACACAAGGTTAAATTCAAATTAAATCACAGTGAAACATCAATTACAGTGTTAACATAATATTTTTAGAAGTTACATGGAGTCTATTGAGTTTTACATGATGAACTTCCAATTAAGTGAGCGTACTCTTTGCAGGGCACTATTTACCCCATTGAATAATGTGTGTTTAATAGAAATATCCGTGCTGATGAACTCATTACTTGTGACTACAGGAGAAGACCAGAATTAGAATCCTGATATAATTGCTGGGTGCCATAGAAAAATAGAAAATAGGAGCAGATGTAGTCCAATCAGCCCATCAAAACTGTTCTGCCATTCAATATGACCATGGGTGCTCATGTATTTCAATACCCATATTCCCATTCTCTTCCCCCATTCCAGATATCTTTAACCTCTAGAAATCTATCTAGTTTATTTCTTAAACATATTCAGTGACTTGGTATCCACATCCCTCCATGATAGAGAATTCAACACCCTCTGACTAAAGACATTTATCTTCACCTCAGTCCAAAATATTCTACCCCATATCCTGAGACTGTTAATACTCCAACCACCACCCAGGTCAAAGTAAATATCATCCTGTGTCCAGCCCGTCTAAATTTTATACATTTCAATGAGATCCCCTCTCACTCTTCTAAACTCCAATGTGTAAAAGCCCAGTCCACTCATATAGCTCACATGACAAACCTGCCATCCTAGGAATTAGTCTGATGAATTTTCACTGTACTCCTTCTATAGCAAATATATATTTTAGTTAAGGAGACCAAAACTGCACACATTACTCCAAGTGTAATGTCAACAAGGCATGTACAATGGCACTCAAGTCCTCTTGCAATGAAGACAAACATGCCAATTATCTTCCAAAGTGCACTCTTAATTTGTGATCATAATACAAGGGCACGCAGATCCTTTTGTACATCAACCTTTCCCAATCAACTACAATTTAAGTAATACCTTGTCATTGTTTTTCCTCCTAATGTTGACAACTACACAGGTATACCACTATGGCAGATGTTAAAATTTGAATTCAAAAAAAATCTGGAATAAAAAGCTAACCCAATGGCAATCATGTAACCAGTGCCAATTGCTGTAAAAACCCATCTAGTTCACTGATGTACTTTAGGGAAAGAAACTGCTAGCCTTACCCAGTTGGGCCTACAGTAACTCCAGATCCATAACAGTGTGGTTGACTCTTAACTGCCCTCTAGGCAATTTGGGATGGGCAATAAATGCTGACCAAGCCAGAGACACCCACACCCCTCTGACCAAACAAAATTATCTATTTGTCTTATCATATCTGTGTAGGCCTAATTCCACATTTTCCCCCAGTCCACAGCTCTGTAGGTTATAGCAATTCAAGTGCATATCCAAGTTATTATTAAATGCCTCCAGGGTTTCTTTCTGTACCTCCAGACATAAATTGATCTCTCCGATTATGGAAATATGCCCTTCCTAACCACAATATCTAGGTCCCTCACAATTTTATGCCGTCTCACTTAATTCTCTCCTCAGCTTCCTCCAGTTTTCTTTTGTGGCTAAAAAATAGCATTCATAGAAACATCTTCTTAAATATCCTCTGCGTCCTGTCTAGTCCGAGCACATCCTTCTTGAATGCAGTCATCAGACATGGACTGCAGCAGTTCAAGGAAGCAGCTCATCACCACTTTTTCAAGGGCAGCTAGGACAAGTGATAAATGCTGTCCCATCCAGTGATTCTCAAGTCCCACAAGAGAATTTTAAAAAAAGAACTACAGCAAACTTTGTTTAACAGGCACCTCATGAACTTGCACTCTCAATAAACCAACAAATATTATATATATCAAATACCGCAAAGTTTACTGTGGTATTCTGTCCAATTATTATAGTTTTTAAATTTATTTATCTCAATGTAAATATGCTTGTTGTTCAATCAGATGGCCACATGAAATATCAACATTGGTTCAATTTTGAATTAATTTCTCCTCAAATATCATAGTCTACCTCAATGAACGAGTGGTCTGTTGAGGGTGTGAGTAAGAAGACTGCCATTATGTTTTATTTAAGGCAAAGTCACAATATTATTTAAGTGATCTATAATGTAAATAAAGTGTAATAGTGATGTATATATCCCCTGCATTATGTCTCTATTACATACGGTGTGTTTTTACATTGATTATGTGGACCTCTTAATTATCTGAAATATTTGATCAATTGGCACACTACTGGTCCTAAAGGAGCTGGTTAATAAAAAAGTTTACTGTATATGTAGTATTCCAGCCTTTTTAAAATGTGTTCATGGGATGTGGGTGACACTGGCATTTATTACCCATCCCTAATTGCCCAGAGGGCAGTTGAGAGTGAATCACTTTGCTGTGAGTCTGGACTCACATGTAGATCAGACCTTTAAGAAATCTAAACTGTCTTTGTAAATAATGATTTGTTTTGCTCATCAGAACATTTTCCAATGGCCTGTAGTTCCTTGGCCTGTTCATGCCTCTTATTTTAAGCAGCAATGCTTTTCCAAAACTATTTTGACAGATTTTAAATAAATACTTTATAAAATGAAATCAAACATTTACAACAGTCAAATGCGTGAAAAATTTAAATTTGCTGCTTTCATAAAATGTTATTTTTGTTGCTCATAACCTTGCAGAAAATGATGAATTTTTGCCAGTCTTAACTACCATACAAGGAGAAAAAGTGGAAAAGGAGGAACAGAGGACCAAACATGTTGCACCAAATGAAACTCCAAATTATGTGCCATCATATAGGAAAGTTGCACAATCACTGAACTCTGTCCAGTTTCTCAATTACAATAACCACCTCCGTAGGCTCTATAACATCAATCTACTTCCAAGTAAGATATCTGCAAGTTGTTTTGTATGTATTTGACAAAGAAAGAGCCCAAGTGACTGCAGCAATTTGTGATGTGATACTCATGATTTTCTGAACATCTTCAGGAGAGTTATACAGTTTCAAATTTGTTAAAACCTAAAACCAATTTACAAAAGAAAAATTGATAAATATAACTAGTAAGGGTAAAATTACTGCATTGGGTCACTGTCTCAGTGAGACAGTGACAACTGACAGTAGTTTAACCTGAGGGTCACCACACTTCAGGAGAGGGGAGAGCTTTAGAAGGTGGAACTTTCCTAGCGACCTCAGCTGCTCTGGGAATTCAACCCCACTGTTGGTATCACTCTGCTTTGCAAACCAGCCGTCCAGCCAACTAAGCTAACCAACCTCCTGAGTAATACAAGCACAAATAATTGGTAAATAATCAGAGAAAAGAAGGAACAGACTATAGGCAGGGCAATAAATCAAACCCATTAACCAGGGTCCGTGGCTACATGGGGTCCAAGATCTCGAATCTGTGCTCAGGCTATGGCCCAGGCAAGAGTCAGCATCAAGGCCTGTGATTACAGTCCCTAGTCCTGACTGTAGGCACAATTGAATGGGTTGATGAGGATCTTGCCCACTAGCCACTCCCTGCTAGTTGCTGGTAATGCACCCAGGATGGTGAGGGACTCAGCCCAAGGGTGAATGAATGTAGGAAGTAATGATGCCTGAGGTGGGGCTCATAAGGGGAGGTTGGGAGAGGGACTGGTAGCAAGGGCAGGGGATTAACCTTCTGCAATGCCTCCCCCTTTTCTGGGTGCTCGCTCTCTTGATCAGGCACTGATTCCCTAGCTGTTAGGGATCCTTCCCAGAGTCCTGCAAGCAACCATAACAGGGTTTGTTTTTCAGGCTTCCCCATGTAACAAATCCCCATCTGCCACTGGGTGAATACAAGCAGAAGTAAAATGAGGTTCTTAAGTGAGCTGTGGATGCTCAGGAGGGCATCAATCGCTGATGAACAGGATCACCATTCCTTGCATCTGATTAAATGCACCCCATCACCAAACCTGCCTTTGTAGGGGGAGGTGTGGCCATTAAATTTTGCCCTGTGAGTACAAATCAAGTGGGAGGGATTAAAACAAAAATACTGGAAAGTGGTCATCGCAGGTCAAGATGTCAATGTGTGGTAAGTGTGTAGGTAAGATTTATTTTTATTTAAATTACTGCAGTGGGTGGAGTGGCAAAAGTTTACCATGGACCATGATGGGAGTGGATGTGGGTTTGAGAAGGGCTGAGGACTAGAATGTGCAAAACTTCTAAAATAACTGGGCCAGCTGAATCTTATAGTTTATTTGGATAAGAGCAAGTCACGTCAAGTGTAGTGGAGTGATTCTTGTCGTGAAACCAAAAAAGTCTTTTTGCTCATCTTACCAAACTTGCTGTATTTATTGCCATTCCTGCCCCTATGGCATCAATCACATCTGATTCCAACCCCAACTTACCACGTGCTATTCCTGGAGGAACTGTACTCAGAATTGACTGGCACCCTGAGCACATGTGGCATCTTTAAAAGACTGCTGTTCATCTGGACAAGCACTGTCAATCCAGAACTGCCCTGTGTGGTTCCTGACATTTTCCCCAGACATGGCAGACAAGGGGAAATCAGTGCCTTGCCTTAAGTGCAGGGTCCCAGAGCTCCTGCTAGATTAGTTGGTGCATAGAAGGGACTTCCTTCTCCCCCAGGACTAACCCTGGAGTCCATGACACCAGATCATGCCCAGCCTGGTCCAAGGTTGCCGTCTTGGTTAAAGAAGTCTCAGACATCTGGAGGAAAGCTCAGAACTGCAGGAAGAAAGGCCAATGTCCGTCTCCACCCCACCAGTGTAAGTGCACAATTTTCTCTCTGTTATTTCACACTCAATGTATCTCTGTTTCTGTACTCATCTCCCACTAAAGCTCATGCTCTATATATCTCACTATTGCCTGGAACATCCTACTTCCCTCTACCCTCATGCCCTCTGTGCTACCTACTCACTCACTCAGGACACCTCCACCTGAACCAACAATAATAGCTGTGCCACACACATTCATCTCCATAACACCTGTCTTGCTGTCTCATTCTAGGAGGAAAGGAGTCTGCAATAGAACAGAAAGAGTTAATACAGGTGGTGAGCTGCCTGATATTCAGTTCCTCACTCCTTATGAGGAGATGATCCTGACTCTGAACGCCCCAGCTTGTCCTGGTCTGGTAATAGGGGCTACTCCTGACTTACTGTGCTGGGACCCCCTCAGTATAGGATATCTCCCTTAAATTGACTGAGGCCTGATGACAATCAAAGCTTCCTAGCTTTGTGTCTACTCTAAAGAGCACGCATAGAAAGTAATCACATGAGGTTATCATCTTTGGCAGAGGGACAAAGCACAAAAAGGCGATGAAAGGGAAGGTTGCAGGTAGTTGAGTGAGTGCTATGATCACATGTGAAGAGACTAGACGTGCAGCCTAGTCTACTTCATGAGCTAAGTATGTGTCCCCGAGTGCACAATGTCCTTGCTGCAGCATTACAGTGGCAGTCGTTGGTGCAGAAACAATCTGTAGTGGATCAGAGGGTTCATAGAGGCTGGCACATGTTGAATGCCAATATACATGGACGTAGGGTGTGTATGAGCATTGACAATAAAATGTGCCCTGAGATGTTGATGTCTGGTGTCCAACGTGGAGGTCCTGCTGAGCAGGCAGTGAGCTGAACCCACCAAGAACCTACCCTGATTTTCCATGCCAAGTTTTCCCGCCAGCTTGTTGAATTTGGTAAAATTGTGACTGGAATATTAATGAGGGGAGTTGGGCCATCTACAAAGACCTTAAACAACATTAATTGCAATCAATTGGCAACTTGCAACTGCGTAGTGAGAATTTCAGTTTAAAAATAAAGAGTCACTCATTTAAGAGAGATATGAAGAGATTTTTTTTTCCTTGCAGAGGGTTATTTTCTGTTCCTAAAAAGGCAGTAGAAGTAGAGTCCTTGAATATTTTTAAGGCAGAAGTAAATAGATTCTTACAAGCAAGGGAGTGAAAGGTTATAGGGGTAGGTGGGAATGTGAAGTATATCACGTCAGCCATAATCTTAGTGAACGGCAAAGCAAGTTGAGGGACAGATTTAAATGGATATTAGGGAAGTTCTCAATCAAGCCAGGAGCTGTGAAGGTGAAATATAACTTAGTGGAAGAGTTTCAGAGATAGTAGGAACTGCAGATGCTGGAGAATCTGAGATAACAAGGT